>NC_091161.1:32320624-32518124 GCF_040958095.1 Procambarus clarkii | reverse complement strand
TCAGCGTTTTATATACTGTATATTAAATACACATGAGAGGATGTGCAGTGACTTAATATCTAACATATTCAGAGATTTGAGTAAGGGTACCGAGTGATGTCTGGGGCCAGAGTGAGAGATTGTCCTAATAGCAGCTTTGTGTTGAGTAATTAGAGGACGTAAATGATTTTGGGTAGTAGAACCCCAAGCACAAATACCATAGTTGAGATAAGGATAGATGAGAGAGTAATAAGAGTGTCACCAGGGCAGGGCGAGGTACATAATATCTGATCTTAGAAAGAATGCCAACAGTTTTTGAAACTTTTTTTTATATATTTAGAATGTGTCCCTGGAAATTCAGCTTGCGTTCAATGAGAACGCAAGGAATTTGCCATCTACTTTGTTACAAATTTGGGTATTGTTAATCCTGGGATTTATTTGATTTGAGGATTTATTGCCAAACAAAATATAAAAAGTTTTGTCAATATTGAGGGTGAGTTTGTTGGCAGTTAGCCAGTAATGGACTTTATTTAGCTTAATATTCACTGTGACATTTAGAGCAAAAGGGTCAGGAATGGATTAAATGAAGGTTGTGTCGTCAGCAAATAGAATGGGTTTGAGATGTTGGGAGGCATTTGGAAGGTCATTAATGTAGATGAGAAAGAGGAGAGGGCCAAGTATGCTGCCCTGGGGAACACCAATGTTGATGGGTAGGGTGGGAAAAAGTGAATTATTCACAGAAACATACTGGAGTCTGTCAGCAAGATAAGACTTATTGTACTGCAGGGAGTGACCTCTGACTCCATAATGTTGTAATTTAAGAAGAAGGTTTTGGTGGTTAACAGTGTCAAAAGCCTTACGCAGGTCTACAAATAACCCAACAGGGAACTCATTTTTATCAAGAGCTTGTCATGTTCACAGAAAATGGTACCATCCGTTTTCTATGTGCGGCGGCTGAGACGCCAGAGAGTGGAGGTAAACAAGAGGGTACAGGACGCCAGCCAAGCTTGGTAGCTACTAGTCATGTAATCATATTAAGTATTAAAGTCAGTAACCAAGTCATGACTTTACATCAACCCTACAATCAAGACTTCCTCAGTAACACACAAACACCACATTGGCGACGAGGATGAACTGTGAACGCAGGTATTTGTTCAGTTTCAAACACAAGGGAGAAGCATGCTGCCTGGAGGAGGAAGAGAAGCTGTGAGCGCCATACCCGATGCTGTATGCTAACCGATGCTGTGTGCTAACCAATGCTGTGTGCTAAACGATGCTGTGTGCTAACCAATGCTGTGTGCTACCAAAGCTGTGTGCTACCCAAGCTGTGCTGAAGAAACAGTACTGAGGAATCTGCCGACGTTGTGTACGAAACGACGCATTGATGTGTACAAAACCTGATGTTTTGGTTACGAAACGACGCTTCGTGCTACAAAATTCATCACACTGAATTGACTGCTGTACCAACTGCTGCACCAACTGCTGCACCAACTGCTGTACCAACTGCTGTACCAACTGCTGCTGTACCAACTGCTGTGCTGCTGCTGTGAGTAGGAACAACACATGTACACAAGGGCTAGGTAAGAAGTCAGTTGCTGCTATATTGTGCACTGTTGTGAACTTTTGCATTAAAATGCTTGTGTGCTTTGCAAAATTAAAGTAATTACAGTGAATTCTTGACTAACATATACAGTGCAGTAAGTGTTTAATATTCTGAGGAACATTTAAGTGATAAGTTACATTTATTCAGTAAAAATGGCAAATATACCTCAGTTTCCTGCATTTGATCCTGACTGTGACCAGACAAACCTGTCACAGAGGTGGGTCAAATGGCTTAAAAGGTTTGAAAATTTGTTGATAGTTTCTGACATCAAAAGTGCTGAAAGAAAGCGTGCCTTTCTACTTCATTATGCAGGTGATAGAGTTTGTGACATCTTTGACACACTGAAAGACACTGGTGGTGCCAAAGATTATGACACTGCCAAAGCCAAACTAACAGAGCATTTCAAACCAAGGCAAAATACTGCAATGGAAATTATGCATTTCAGGAGAGCAAAACAACTCTCTAATGAAACTGTGGATCAATACCACACACGTCTGCAGGGTTTAGCAGCCCATTGTGAGTTTGCTGATGTTGACAAAGAAATCAAACAGCAAATAATTGAAACATGCACATCTACACGTCTCCGTCGAAGAGCTCTAGAACTTGTTGATGATGAAAGTTCTCTTACCAAGATACTGGATATTGCTCGTCGAATGGAAGATGCTGCACGTGATGCTCGTGTCATGGAGTGCAGTGCTAATAACGGTTCTGCCACTGTTACTAACAGTGATGAGGTACGTAAGGTTCAGGGAGGACACCGTGATCAAAGAAGATATCATGGCAAACCTAACAGTAAATTTAGCCGAGAACCACGTCACAACTGGGGTCAAGGAACAAGGCTCAAGCAGTCACAACGACCCACATCAGAGGGTGTCAACAATAAATGTTACAATTGTGGAGGAGACTACCCACACCAAGATAATGTTTGTCCTGCTCTAGGTAAGAAGTGCTATGAGTGTGGAAAACTAGGTCATTTTGGTGCTATGTGTCGTTCTGCACTAAAGAAACCACAGTCAATGAATAAAAGCACTGTACGAGGATCAGGTCATAGGGGTCGAGGTGGTAAACACAATATTGCACCTCATATCCAGAATGTTAATAATGTACAAGACAACATTTCATTACAACCAGTCTCAGATGACAGTGAATGTGATTATACTTATGGAGTACAAGCAATCACAGAATGGAATGATCTTCCAAACAACCCAGAGACATGTGTATACATTGCTGGTATTTGTCTCAAGGTTCTCATTGACACTGGATCAAACATTGACACCATTGCTGAGTGCCACTATGAAAAAATTAAAAAACAGTTCCCAAAGCTTGAGAACTATAACGGCAAAGCCACTGCCTATGCTTCAAAGGTAGCCTTGCCAGTGATTGGAACTGTCACTGCAGAGATTAAGTCAAAGAATGCAATGCTCATTACTACATTCCATGTTGTTAGGAATGCAAAGGAGTCTTTACTCAGTTACAAGACTTCAACCAAATTGGGGCTACTTCAGCTTTCTAATGCTGTAGCAGTGGAATCTGCAAACAATGTTGATGCTATTGTTGCTGAATTTTCTGATCGATTTAAATCCATAGGTTGTTATACTGATAGCAAAGTACATCTGCATATCAACCCAGATGTAATTCCAGTTGCCCAACCACATCGCCGACAACCATTCCATACTTGCAAGAAAGTCGATGCCGAACTGGATAGGCTGATAGAACTAGATATCATTGAACCAGTAACAGGCCCAACACCATGGGTAAGCCCAATTGTCACTCCACCAAAGCCGAAGAATCCAGATGAGATACGCATTTGTGTGGACATGCGTGTTCCCAACAAGGCAATAATGCGTGAACGCCATCCTACACCGACTGTAGATGATATGATCTACCGCTTGAATGGTGCAACTGTATTCAGCAAGTTAGATTTAAACAAGGGCTATCATCAGCTTGAACTTGATGAGGAGAGTCGATTCATCACAACGTTTACGACACATCGAGGTCTGTATAGGTACAAGCGCCTGAGTTTTGGTATCAACAGTGCTGCTGAGGTATTCCAGCACATCATCAGCCAGGTATTGCAAGACATACCTAATGCTGACAACATGTCTGATGACATCATTGTTTATGGCCGTACCCAAGATGAACACGACAAAGCTCTTCGTGCAACATTGCAATGCTTACGAGAAAAGAATCTGACGTTAAGCCGAGCAAAGTGTGAGTTCAATCAACATAAAATTGAATTCTTTGGACATGTACTTAGTGACAAAGGTCTGTCTCCAGATCCTAAGAAAGTTGCAGATATCAAGAATACTGCACCTCCTTCAACGTCCACTGAAGTACATAGTTTTCTGGGAATGGCAAACTACTGTTCTCGCTTCATTCCAGATTTTGCTACCATTACGAAGCCTCTACGTGAGCTCCTGAAGAAAAACGCATCATGGTACTGGAGCGATATCGAGCAAAATGCATTTGATGCTGTGAAAGATGCACTAGTAGAGAATGCGACTGCTGCATACTTTGATCCATCAATGGACACTGAGTTAACGGTGGATGCTAGTCCTGTTGGTTTAGGTGCTGTTTTAGCCCAACACAAACCTGGTCAACCAGATTCCCGAGTAGTAATTGCCTACGCCAGCCGTTCTCTCACAGATGTTGAGCAACGATACAGTCAGACAGAGAAGGAAGCTCTTGCTCTTGTATGGGGCTGTGAACACTTCAATGTGTATCTGCTTGGTGCACCCTTCACCACGATAGTCACTGACCACAAACCGTTGGAGACCATCTTCAATAATCCAAAGTCCAAACCACCAGCTCGCATTGAGAGATGGGCTCTTCGTCTGCAACCATACAACTTTACGGTGAAATACAAGCTGGGTGCAGGCAATCCCGACGATTACATCAGTCGACATCCTGCCAACAGTTTCACCATCACCAAGCATCAGCAAGTTGCCGAGGAATATGTACACTCTGTAACCTGTGATGCAGTCCCTAAGGCTCTTACTCTTGATGAAATCCGTACTGCAACCCTAGAGGACCCAACTCTGCAAGCAACAGTGGATGCATTGACTAAGAAAAAGTTTCCACGCATCCCACCCTCAGGAGTTGACCAAGATGCATTCAAAGCACTTGAACGCATCCAGACAGAATTAAGTGTTACGCAACAACGCGACACTGTGCTGCGAGGTACTCGTATCGTGATTCCAGCTGTTCTCCAGCAACGTGCTCTGAAGCTTGCACATCAAGGACACCAAGGTCTTGTTAGGACGAAACAGCTCCTACGAGAAAAGGTGTGGTTTCCTGGCATTGATCGTCAAGCAAAGGATATGCATGATGCCTGTGTCCCTTGCCAAGCTGCAGTGGATACTTCAAGACCAACACCTCTACAACCTTCACCACTACCTGCTGCACCATGGACGGAAGTATCAATGGACTTCTGCGGACCACTACCAACTGGAGAGTACTTGATGGTAGTCATTGATGATCACTCACGTTATCCAGAAGTAGAAATCATCAATTCCACATCTGCAAAGGCCGTCATCCCGAAACTTGACAAGATCTTTTCAAACTTTGGCATTCCTGAAGTTGTCAAGACGGACAATGGACCGCCATTCAATGGACAAGACTTCGTCAACTTTTCTGAGCATATTGGATTCAAACACCGCCGTGTGATGCCACTACATCCTCAAGCAAATGGAGAAGTTGAGAGATTCATGCAACCTCTCATGAAAGCGGTACGCTGTGCTCATGCCGAAGGACGATCCTGGAAACAAGCTATGTATGCTTTTCTCAGGAACTACCGTGCAACACCACATGGAACACTGGGCAAGTCGCCTGGCGAACTTTTATTTGGACGTCCTATGAGAATCGCACTACCCGTCATGCCAGCCGAGGTAACGGATAAACGTCTCGCTCAGAAGGATGCACTAGCCAAGGGCAAAATGAAAATTGCTCATGATCAACGTGCAAAGGAACAGTTCATAAAGGTTGGTGACACTGTTCTCGTTAAAAAGAAAAAAGAGGGAAAGTTAGATATGCCGTATGATACAAAACCATATAAAGTGATTAGTGTAAAAGGAACTATGGTAACAGCTAGTAATAGAGATCATAGTATAACACGTAATATGGCTTATTTCAAAGTGATTCCAACTAGTGTAGAAAATGATGAAGTGCAAAGTCGTGCAAAAGAAAAAGAAAAAAATAGTTACAACCCGACAAACAATTCATCAAGGGATGTTATTGCATTTAAGGACTCTCGTCCTAAACGTCATGTTAAACGCCCTACACGATTTGATGATTAATTGTGTTCCTATGTAATGAAAAGTATTTACTTATTATGCTAAACTAAATTTAATATTGTTTGAATAATGCAGATATCTCATTCAATATTTTGTAACTTTGTATTACAGTTTCTTTCATGTTTGTTTAACATTGCATATGTATTTTTAACATTGAAATCCTTTGTGGAAAAGATTAAGTTGTTTAAATTCTTTGTGTGCTTAATTAATGTTAAATGTATGCAGTATCTCTTGATATGGTAATAACTTACTTTGTGTCAATAACTTTGCTTTGTGCTACAAGCATGGTAGACATCCTGTATTCATTCTTTTTAAAGAAAAGGAGGGATGTCATGTTCACAGAAAATGGTACCATCCGTTTTCTATGTGCGGCGGCTGAGACGCCAGAGAGAGAGTGGAGGTAAACAAGAGGGTACAGGACGCCAGCCAAGCTTGGTAGCTACTAGTCATGTAATCATATTAAGTATTAAAGTCAGTAACCAAGTCATGACTTTACATCAACCCTACAACCAAGACTTCCTCAGTAACACACAAACACCACAGAGCTGTATGTATCAAGTTAATCATACTAATAAGTGCATCGTTAGTGCTTTTTTGGGGTCTGAAGCCATATTGACAAGAGCTAAGTATATTGAGTTTGGCTAGATATGAGTAAAGCTGCTTATAGATTAGTTTTTCAAATATTTTTGACAAGTTTGGCAGAATTGATATAGGTCTGAAGTTGTTAACATCTGTGGGATCACCACATTTGTGGACAGGGGTTACTCTCGCTTTTTTTTTTTTTGGAATATCTGGAAAGGTTTGGAGTTTAAGTGACTTGTTGAAGAGCAATGCAATGGCAGGAGCTAAAATTCTGGAGGCTTTTTTGTAAATAAGAGTTGGTATCTCCTCAAGGGCACTAGACTTGGCTTTTAATGGAAAGGATTGTCAGTAACATCAGTGGAATTAGTAGGCATTAGGTACAGAGACTGTGGATAGTTACCTGTAAGATAGTCCTGAATATTAGTACTGGAAGATGGAATATCATTTGCAAGGGATGACCCAATGGAAGAGAAGAACCTTTTGAATTCAAGAGCAGTGTCAGAGGCTGAAAGCAGACCATCATTATTTGACAGGAGTATTGGTTTGTTATTTAAAATCTTCTTGGATCCCAATATTTGAGAAATTGTGCTCCATGTTTTCTTAATATTGGCCTTTGTGTGGCTAAATTTATCTTTATAGTATTTAATTTTGGCTCTCCTAATTATTTTAGATAGCAATGATGAGTAATTCTTTGAAAATTCTTTGGAGACGATTCCTAACCTATACTTCGTTTCAAGGTTATGTTTTTTATTAATGGATTTAAGTATCCCCTTTGTACGCCAAGGGGTGTTTAGCCTTTTAGTTGTGACTTGTTTCGTTAGCATAGGACAGTGGGTGTTATAAACGCTGAGAGTTTTTTGAAGAAATGATTGCACTGCTAGGTTGATGTCCCCTATGTTACCTAATTCGGAGTCCCAGTTGATATTAGCAGCAGCAGCAGCTATAAAATTGCCTATAGCAGTTTCATTGTGCAGCCTAAAGCTTATCTCCCTTGTCTCTAGAGGTGGTTTGTTAATGTTGGTTAGGAGAAATGTGGGGTAATGGTCTGTAGTGTTATCAATGATTATCCCTGAAGTGGAGAGGTTATGTTGGGCCAGATGTGATCAAGAGCTGTGGCAGTACTGTCAGTGATTCTAGTAGGTCTAGTGATTAAGGATATGAGGAAGCAGGAATGCATACAGTTGAGGAAACTAGCAGCAGGAGGGTTATCAGGCTCGCAGAGGCCAACGTTAAAGTCACTAGAAATAATTAAGTGCTTTTTGTTCAGTCGGTTCTCTACTATAAGATTTCTAAGGTTAGTGTTAAATTCAGTCACATCAGTGTTAGGAACCCTGTAGAATGCTCCCACAGTCAAGACAGCATCATTACCCTTGACTCTGAAACAAGCAAATATATACTCTCCATAAGGGTCTCTAGATTTAATTACTTTTAAGCAAGTCAGTGCATGGTGGTAGTAAAGAGAAGTATCACCACCTCTTTGTATAGGACGACAGTTGTGAATGGCCGAGTAGTTAGGTATGTTGTAGAGTTGATAAGTGTCCTCTTTTTAACCACATTTCAGTAAACACAATAAAAGAGAATTTGTTGTCTACTGTTTGAATCAGGGCATTAACATCATCAAAGTGTTTGCTAAGAGATCTTAAATTCAAGTTAATTACAGAAACATTGTGATTACACGCTTGTTATAAATAATGGTGTGTGGGGCTTCTATGGGGTACTGGTACTATTAAGGGGTAAGGGTAGTTAGAAGACAGAGTATCAAATATGGGAGAGCTAAAAGGCCCGGCCCCCAAAATAAACTATCCACAGTAGTAATAACTTGCTACTAGACCATATATGTTAGTCTAAGGGTTGATCAATGCGCTCCCACACAGGAAGAAGGGATACTCTGTAATTCATGTACTTATTTATTAACCCCTTAACAACCCCCCATATACACTCACACCAATAACAATAATAATAATAACTTTACCACACTATCTTACGTTAAAAGCCTTGGTCCACGTAGGCAGGATACAAGGTTTACACTAAGAACAAGCTAGGGTAAAGTACTACTGGATAAGCACTGAAGCTGGATGCAGCTTAGGGTAGGGAAACCACGTGGGACCCTAATACAAAACACAACACTTAGGGGTACCCAAAACACTGGCAAATACTACCCCCAGGTCTCACCAATCGTTACTACCAGAGTAGGTACACTTAATAATGCCCCGTACTTAACTTAAGGGTACAGGAACTTCAGGTAAGGGAAATAAGTAAGAGGAGAAGGGAGAAGAGTAGGGGTGCAGCCACAGAGTAGGTCTCGTCCGCACGAACGCCAGCCAGAGAAGGAACCTCCTAGCGACCAGCTAGGCCTCCCATGTCGTGGTGCCGGAAGGAGCCTAATTGATCGTGCAGCTAAGCACATTAAAGATCTTCCCCTATGCAACGTATTGTTACTTTACAAATGATTAGAAAGTATTAGTAAGCAAAGTTGGTGCCTATGTTATTATTTAATAATCAACCCCCAGCTCAGTCTTTAAATGCTCTTTGAGAAACAATAATAGTCTTACATCTGGCAGGGAAGATACAAACAATTGCCGCTCGAGATGTACCCAACTGTACTACCAGAAAGTTTAATAGCTCAATTTTGACCTCTGGTTTCCACTGGAGAACCCAGGGTCGTAACACTCCTCCCCCCTTCAGAGAAAAAAAAATGTGACTACTAGATTAGTAGTCATATTTTTTTGTAAGAGTATACAGAGAATAAAAAGAAAAAACATATGACAAAAAATCAATCAAAAACAATTTCTCTGCAAAAAAATACAAAGGAGTTCTCAGAAAGAAAAAAAAAAAACATACACAAAAAAATTAAAAGAACAGGGAAGTAAATAAATTGGACACGGAATATTTAATGTCACAGGAGAACCTAAAAAAAAATTAACTAAAGCATGACAGTTGGTAAATGGCTTTCTGTGGCTCAGATGAATGTTATTCAGGCAACCGGGACAGAGCGTCGGCTATCACGTTGAGTCTGCCCGGTAGGTGGGTAATGGAAAGATTGAAGTCCTGTAGGTACAACGCCCACCTGAGGATGCGTTTATTCTTACCCTTCATCTGAGTCAGGAAGACTAGTGGGTTATGGTCCGTGTACACTTCCACTATATTACCTGTGAGGTAAACTTCGAACTTTTTACATGTTAACACTAGCGCCAACACCTCTTTTTCTACCACTGAATAATTGCGTTGTGCCTTGTCGAATTTCACAGAGTAATAATATACTGGGTGTTCCACCTGATCATCCCCAGTTTGCAACAACACTGCACCAGCACCCGAGTCAGACGCGTCAACATGAATTTTAAACAGTCGGTCGAACCTTGGACTAGCAAGCACTGGGGCGGAAGCTAAGATCAATTTCAAATTTTTAAATGCCTCTGCACATTCTGATGACCACTTAAATTTAACGGCTTTCCGCAACAAGTCTGTGAGAGGAGTGGCAACACTGGAAAAGTTCTGACAAAAACGTCGATAGTACGCACACATACCGATAAATCTTTGAACGTCCTTTTTAGACTTTAGTACTGGATACTCCAGAATGGCACTGATTTTATCTTGCCGAGGTAATACTTTTCCTTGGCCCACTTCATAACCGAGGTACGTCACTGTGCCTTGGCCAAAATGACACTTTTTAGCATTTAAGGTAAGATTTGCCCTTTTCAAGATGGCAAACTGGCATAACCTAGCTATGTGGTCAGCCCAATTACTGTCAAACAGCACGATATCATCTAAATACGCCCAACAATTTGGCACCTTAGCGAGTAGAGAGTTCATGAGTCTTTGGAACGTGGCAGGAGCATTACGCAAGCCGAACGGTAACACTTGATACTCAAAAACACCCTCGGGTGTCACGAACGCAGTTAGCTGTTTAGCACGTTCAGTGAGTGGGATTTGATAATACCCCCTCGAGAGGTCGAATTTCGAAACGTACTTGGCATTTCCCAACTCGTCGATGCAGTCCTCGAGGAGGGGCAGCGGATAGGCATCCACAATGGTCACCTTGTTGAGCTGCCGATAGTCGGTGCATAATCGCCAGGAGCCGTCTAGTTTGGGGACCAAAAGGCAGGGCGAGCACCAAGAGCCCTGGCTCGGCCGGATGAGGCCGTGCTGGAGCAAGAAGTCGACCTCCTTCCGTACGATGGCCTTCTTTTCTGGACTCATCCGATAGGGTTGAAGGCGAATGGGAGTGTAGTCCGTCAACTCGACATCATGGCAAATGGCATCAGTCTGGGTCGGGACCTCCCCGAACAGACTGGAGAATTCATCAACCAACGACTGCACCTCTTCACGTTGGGCCATCTGCAAATGGGACAGTCCCTCCTCCACAGCATTCACAGAACTAGAATTATTGAAAATGAGATTAGTTGGGTCCCCAGAACAATCATCTCCTCTCTCACTGGTAATGGAAACATTGGTTAGTGCAATGGGCCTGGGGCCCTGGAACTTCAGTCGATTTACATGTATGAGCATTACCTGGTTACGTTTGTCAGAGTGCCTCACTTTGTACGTGAGGTCCCCAGTCTTTTCTGTCACAATGTAGGGGCCTTCGTACTTGTGGGACATAGTGTTCCCTAGTCGAGGCTTTAATACCAGGACAGGGTCGCCAGGCTGAAATACCCGTAACTTAGATTTAGCATCGTTACGTTCTTTCATCTTTTCTTGGGCCTTGCCAAGATACTTTAATGCAGCCGCCTTGCAGTCCTTGAGTCTCTGGTGGTGTTGCGCAAAGAAAGCCGAACCTTCGGTTAACGTTACATTCCCTAACAGATTCTCCTGTAACATTTGCAAGGGTCCACGAACTTTATGGCCAAAGACTAACTCAAAAGGAGAACAACCCAGTGAACTTTGTAATCCCTCTCTAGCCGCAAACAAAACATACGGTAAATTCTCATCCCAGAAGGTGTGGGAACTCTCGCACGATGTCTTCAACATCTGCTTCAGAGTTAGATGGAAACGTTCAATTACCCCCTGACTCTGTGGATGGTATGGGCTGGAAACCTTATGAGTTATTCCATGTTCCTTACAAAATTGCTCAAAAATATCAGACTTAAAATTAGTACCATTGTCAGTTTGCACGACCCGAGGCAGTCCAAAAGTGGAAAAAAATTGCAACATACGAGCAACAACAGTTTTTGCTCGGATGTTCCTTACAGCAAAAGCCTCTGGGTAACGAGTAGTGATACACATCATCGTGATTAGGTAAATATTACCAGACTTAGTTCTAGGTAATGGTCCGACACAGTCCATTACCGCATGAGAAAATGGTTCCTCTGGCACGACAATAGGCCTTAGAGGAGCTTTAGGTGGAGTCTGGTTTGGTTTCCCAACCAGTTGACAAACAATACACGCATTACAAAATTTTGCCACATCGTTTTCAGCTTGGGCCAGAAAAAATACTTTAAAATTTTGTGATACGTAATATTTATACCTTGATGTCCCCCCATAGGATCATCATGAGCAGCTGCCAAAACTCTTTCTCTATAGCAGGTCGGCAACATAACCTGGTGGACTACCTCCCACTCATTTGACAAGGGAGCACTCTGTGGTCTCCATTTTCTCATCAAAATCCGATCATTGTAGTAGTACCCAGTTGCTGCGTCTACAATTTCCTCCATAGAGACGGCTGTCTCATGACAATCTGCAAGAGTGGGGTCAGCTTTCTGTAACTCACTCAAGGAGGCATCTAGGCCTTGGTCAGATGCCATTGGCCGAGGCTCAACAGTGTTCTCCTCCACCTCCCCACTACTCTCGGTAGATGGCGGTGGCAGGCTCTCCACAATGTCCTCGGCCACGTCATTGAGTCGGGCCATGAATGTGTCCGCGAGGTCCACTTGGTTTTCACCACTCGGAAAGCTCCTCGTGACCTCGGGATTTACCACCTTGGCAAGCACAGGGCTGCCCTTACATTTAAGTCCCATAGACCTGGTCACCGCGCACGCAGGGTACACAACATTATCCTCTGTGGCGGGTGGATCCAGGCAAACCTTAGGGGTAGGCAACATAATAGGCAGTCTGGAGTCCCCTACCTTATCCCCTGCTAAATCATTACCAACTATTACATCAACATTAGGGAAAGGTAGGTATGAAGTGACTCCGACTGTACAAACACCCTTGTGGAAATCAGATTCCAGGGTAACCTTATGGAGGGGTACTGCTCGAGTATCACTAGTGACACCCTCGACCAGTACCACCTCTCCAGTGTCGAGAGTGTTGGCACCTTGCAACGCACTCTCTAAAATTAAAGTCTGGATGGCACCGGTGTCTCGGAAGATCGCCACGTCCTTCCAGGAAGAACCCTCAGACAAAAGTAGTCTCCCTTTCGATAAGAATGGGGTAAGCAAGTCCAACCACTGTGGGTTGGAGGTCTTACTCCCTAACCCTTCCGAAGGCCTCAAGCCCTGTGTCACAACTAGAGCATTGGGTCTTTTTTCCGGGTACAGTTGCCAACAACGGCTAATAGTGTGGTTTGGACGATTACAGTGACCACAAAAACGTCGGGGAGAAGAGACATTACTAACAGAATTACCCTTCGGTTCACCCTTAGGTGCCGTGGGGCTAGACACTTTAACAGGGTTAGTTATGTCTGAAACAGAAGGTGCATTAGGTAAAGGGTTAGAATGAGCTGGTCTGGACTGGCTGTGGGTATAAGTTTTGCTACTCTGTGGGGTATAATTATTTTTATTGGGCCTTTTGCCCGCCAATTGGTAGTTTTCTGCCAACTTGGCCAAATCCCCTATTTTAGAATTTAACTCTATCCTTCCTTTAATGTACTGTGAAACATTCTCTGGCATAATATCTATAAAATGCTCCATTAAAACTAAGTTCCTGAGAGCCTCGTATGTTTCGGCTTTCGCCGAGCGAATCCATCTATCAAACAATCTAATTTGATCACTAACAAATTCAGTGAGCGGTTGGTTGTGAGTAGGTCTAAGGTTGCAATAAACTTGGCGGTGAGCTTCAGGAGTAATTTCATATGCCCGCAAAATACATTCCCTGACTTTATCATATTCAAAACACTTGTCGTCAGGCATGTTTATAAAAATAACTTGTGCTTTACCCCTAAGTCTTCCCTGTAGGATTTTCACCCACTCTTGCTTTGGCCAGTTCATGGACGTGGCCAATCTCTGAAAATGGTTGAAAAACCTTTCAGGGTCTGACTCGGAAAATTCAGGCAAATTATGCTTTTTCTCATAATGCCTGGGGTTTGAATCCCCGGCAGGTGGAGGTCCAGTGGCATTCGCTCTAATTCTAGCCTCCTCGGTTTTGAGTCTTTGCTCCTCTAATTTTATTTTTGCTAACTCTAAAGCTAATTCTCTATCCCTATGAGTTGCACTTTCTGCTTGGCTAGGCTGGCATAAAGGTGTATCACTTGCCAATAGTTCTTCATCAATACAATGTTGTAATATTTCATTCACCAAAGTCCACTTTTTATCCGCGCCATTTAATTCTAGGCCAAATTCCTTGCCTAACAATACTAAATTAGACTTTTTAAGTTTCTTTATCTCTACCACTGAAGGCTCCCCTGCCAGTCTCTGCATTTCAGATGACATCACTAATAATTTTAGCTCCCAGCCAAAGAAAAAAATTAAAAAATAAAAATTGGAAAAAAACAAAAATTTGCACGGCCCCTAACACAAGGCCACACTAACTTTAATCATGAAGGGATCCAGCTGGGTGTCCAGTCAGTGCAAGAATGTCCTTAGCTAGATGAGCTGGACCCTAGGCTAGCACACAACCGTTCTGCGGAAAACAAAAAATTTTAATTTTGGCACTCAAGAATCTAATTTTTTACACTTATAATGTTCATCCCGGACAGGCCCCCACTTGTTATAAATAATGGTGTGTGGGGCTTCTATGGGGTACTGGTACTATTAAGGGGTAAGGGTAGTTAGAAGACAGAGTATCAAATATGGGAGAGCTAAAAGGCCCGGCCCCCAAAATAAACTATCCACAGTAGTAATAACTTGCTACTAGACCATATATGTTAGTCTAAGGGTTGATCAATGCGCTCCCACACAGGAAGAAGGGATACTCTGTAATTCATGTACTTATTTATTAACCCCTTAACAACCCCCCATATACACTCACACCAATAACAATAATAATAATAACTTTACCACACTATCTTACGTTAAAAGCCTTGGTCCACGTAGGCAGGATACAAGGTTTACACTAAGAACAAGCTAGGGTAAAGTACTACTGGATAAGCACTGAAGCTGGATGCAGCTTAGGGTAGGGAAACCACGTGGGACCCTAATACAAAACACAACACTTAGGGGTACCCAAAACACTGGCAAATACTACCCCCAGGTCTCACCAATCGTTACTACCAGAGTAGGTACACTTAATAATGCCCCGTACTTAACTTAAGGGTACAGGAACTTCAGGTAAGGGAAATAAGTAAGAGGAGAAGGGAGAAGAGTAGGGGTGCAGCCACAGAGTAGGTCTCGTCCGCACGAACGCCAGCCAGAGAAGGAACCTCCTAGCGACCAGCTAGGCCTCCCATGTCGTGGTGCCGGAAGGAGCCTAATTGATCGTGCAGCTAAGCACATTAAAGATCTTCCCCTATGCAACGTATTGTTACTTTACAAATGATTAGAAAGTATTAGTAAGCAAAGTTGGTGCTTATGTTATTATTTAATAATCAACCCCCAGCTCAGTCTTTAAATGCTCTTTGAGAAACAATAATAGTCTTACGTCTGGCAGGGAAGATACAAACAATTGCCGCTCGAGATGCACCCAAATGTACTACCAGAAAGTTTAATAGCTCAATTTTGACCTCTGGTTTCCACTGGAGAACCCAGGGTCGTAACAACGCTAAAACATTGTTTACATCATGTGCTGTGTAATATCTGCAATTTTGATCATTAAGGTGCTGATTGTCATAGATACTAGATAAGAGGTTAAGGTCTGGATCTATAATAGTTTGCATAAGAGGGCTGTTTTACAGAAAAGCCAAAAGACAATGATAAAAGAACTAGCTATGAAAAAATATATATATAAAACTATATACAAAAATGAGGTAGGTTGCTTAAAAGTACTGTCAGGTACACTGTAGGTAATTATTTGCACTAATGATCAAAATTGCACAGGCAAAGCAAAGAGCACAATGGAGCAATTGTGGTTGGGCTAGGCAACCTGGGTTACAAAGAAAAAGTAGAATAAAAATTTTAAAGTAATATAAACTTAATGGTAATTTAAGTAATAAAACTTAATGGGAACTTAGGAATGTAAAAAATAAACTAAAATAATTAATAATAATAGATGACCAAAAAAGTCAAAAAACAATTATGAAATCTATAAAATGAAAAGCTTGCTTACTTTACTATTATAAGTACACTATAGTTGAATACTAAAGTTACACTAAAACAAAATGAGGTAGTTTAAATAAGAGATACACTGAGGTACAGTGGATAATGAAGTTTATACTAGAGGACACAGGCAAAGCCAGTGTATTATGGAACATGGGAGTAAAAAGAAAAAAAAAGACAATAATAAAGATAAATTTTTTTTTCTGGGGGGAGCCCCGTCGGCTCCCCGGAGCTATCCAGGCTGAATGGATATGTATAACTTTCTGGCATCAGTCAAAGTGCTAGGAGTTCTTGCCTACCGGGGACTACGAGCCAGAACCTGGCCCCCTCAGAGAGGCACGAGGAGCAATGGCCTATAGAAACCCCCTTGTGATTGGGAGCATTCTATGTCTGCCATCGACCGGGACAGGCACCCAGAAAGGTAGGCGCCCCAAAACAAACCCCTATTCTGGTGAAATTATTGCTACCGAAAGCCGAATGAGTGGACAGAACTCCCCAAACAAAATTATCAAACTAGCATGACGTGATCATGTCGCAGCACCACTGTCTGCACAACCCCTCCCCCCCCTCCCCGAGAGGGGGAAGGGGGAGCCCCAGACCCTCCATGCTGGCGATCCAACTGGCAGTTCTTGGCTGATGGTATTACTGGCTGGTCGAGTGCTTCTGACTCCGGTTTTTGTTTCAGTTCTGTGCCTTGTGGTGTGGACTATCTCTACCAGTGGGGTGTGAGTCAGGAGTAAGATTCCACGGTACTCGGGCTGCATGTGCCTAGGGCTATCTTCCCTAGGTGCCCTGTAAGTACTGCCTTTGGGGCTTAGTCACCTTGGGTTCTACCTCCGCTGTGTCCTTTACTGCTCGGTACTGGGCCGCCCTTGGAGTCGGCTGGGGTTTTGTTGCCCTGGTTTGTCTCTGGGTAGGTGGTAGTTTTCGTCACTGGTAGGGGCGCGGGGTACTGCACAGCTAGTTTTCACCATTAACAGCGGCTGGCTCTGTTCCGCCTGGGTACGTTGTCCTCTTGCGGGCTTTTTCTATTGTTTTTGCCTGGTGGGGGGTCTGCCTTTACTATGGTCCCCTTTCCTGTTGTAGGTGAATTTCTTTCGAATTCTTCTGTTGGCGGTACTCCCTGCTTGGCCCCTGTGAGTGGACATGTCCCGGGGGTTCAGCTTTAGCAGTTTGTTGATAGATTTGGGCGCCGGTTCGCGATACCCTGCCTGGGCTTCCCTTAGCGTGTATCAAAGGCTAAGGGCCCTGGGAAACCCCACGGGGGCTCCGTGGTCCTCCTAGGTGTGTTCCCAGAGTCCCCCTTGCGTCCTGCGAGTTGATGGTTGATCTGTCCCCTTGTCTCAGGGTGACACTCACCGGTTGTGCCTCCACCATGCTGCCTGTTGGGTCCTTGTTCTTGTGACCCGGAGTCGTCCGATGATTGTTGTCGGTACACGCTCTCCTTCACCCAGGCCACTAGTCTTGATAATCGGGTGCAGGCGGCGCGGCATTGCTTGCTGGGTGTAGGTTGCTGCAACGCTCTTGGTTGTTTGCAGCCCCAGATGCCCCGAGGTTACCCCGTTTTGGTGGTTGGGGTCTGGACTTGGGGGTGGGGGTCGCTTCGGCTCTGGCTCCTTCCGCTTCTTGTTCCTCCCCTTCTGTTCTACTCACTTCCTCCCTTGCTTCCTGCTCTGAACCTTAGGCGGGTTTCGGGGTTGGGGCGGGGTCTGGTTGGGTTGAGACTCTGGCGGTCTCGGGGGTTTTCCTCTTCCGGGGTGGCGGCGGAGGCATTCGAGTCGGTTCGTCCAGCCGTGCCGTATGGGTCTGACCAGTGGGCTCCCTTCATTAGTGTTTGCACTGTTGCCCCGGCTTTTCCTTGTTAAGCTGGGTCTTTGGGGGTGCAGCTCGGCCCTGGGTCATGCCGTAGAGGTTCCCGGGGTTAGGGAGGGGTTGCCTGGGGGGCCTCGGCCCTGTTTGCTCCTCTTGGGTCCTTGTACCTTTGGTGTGGGGCTGGCAGTTTCTCAGTGGGATTGTTCCTTCCCTCTGTGTTCCTGTTGTTTTCGGGTATACCCCTCCCTGGGTTTGGTTCAGTGTTCCTTCGGGTTCGTCGGTCCCATCGTTCCTGGGGGTGTTTTTCACCCCCTTTTCCTTAACCTTTTTGCTCTTATGTCGCGATGCTGTTAAAAAAAAAAAAAAAAAAAGTGTTCAGGTAAGGTACAGCCATACAAGGTGTGAAACAAACATTGATGGATTTCTATATTGACCTAGTACATAGTGCCTAAACCACTTCGTATCGTTGTACCTGCATGTTCCTTGGTCAGGGGTGCTTGTCGTGGTTCTAAATACATAATACAAATAAATGAATGTTTATTTGGGTAAGGTATATACATAAGAGATTTTACACAGAATGATGGATTTATAGATAGGGCTAGTACATACAATGCCTGGGGCCACTATTACGCAAAGCGTTTCGGGCAAAACGTTCTCGTTGGTTAGCGAGTCCATTCGTACCTTCCAATATTATTGGAACGTCTGTTGATTTTCGATGTGGTTTCCATCGGGTCTTTTGTCGGCCTTGTTGGTTCCCTTCCATCATCTGTTTTCTTTTGCTTCGTTTTCGCCTTGTTTTGATTTCGCGTCGTCTCTACTTCCAGTTTCGGCGTTCTTTGTCTTCATTCTGCTCGCCTTCCTGGTGTTTGTACGTTGTGTGTACGATTTGTGTGTCTGCCTGGTGTACGAGCCACGCCTCCCAGTGGATGGGTGGTGCGTTTCATACCTCGTGTTCTGGGGCTGCGGTGTGCATTTTGTTTACGGGCGGTATGCTCGTGTGTTCGCGCCGTTTCTCGTGGTTTTTCTACCGCTTCTTGCTCGTTTCTCCCTCCAGTCGTGGCCCTCTGGATGCTGAGGGTGTTTTGGATTTATATCTGGGGGTGTCACTTTGTTCTCCCTCTGTACTGCTTCGTCTTCTGCAGCGCATGCACCTTTGGCCGTATTTCTCCTTCGACCTCGCATTTTATTCAGGTAACGATACACACTATGCCTACTGCCTCGCGTCTGCATGACTTTCGGGCACACCTTTAGCGCTGCTCCTGGTATGTTACTTGGCTCGCCTATGTTGTGGCATGGTCGTGTGTCTGCTCTGCAGGTGAGGTTGTCTTGTCTGGCGCTTCTGTCGGCCTAGTTCTGGTTCTCACTTTTGGTGGGGTGCTTGCCTAGTAGTGCTTGCGGGGTTGAGCTCTCGCTCTTGGGCCTTCTTCACGTTTGCTCCTGTGGGTGGCGTCTCCCTCCTCCACAAGGCTTTTTGGTGCTTTTCGCTTCCTCTCCCTCTGCCATTAATCAGGTTCTTTTTAGTGTCTGTGGCTCCTTTGGGTGCTTACTACCTCCTGTGTCACCTTGTGCGTTCCTGCATACGGACATAAATACAGTGGACCTGCGGAGGGCCTCTTGGCCCATGCGAGGCTGCTACTGTTTCTTACCATCCACTCCCACTCACATACGTGTCCAACCCGCCCTTGCACCAATCGTGGGGCCCCACCTCCACGTTACGTTGTAATTGGTTCAGCTCATCGCCGGGCCTGTTACCGTGCCGGTCGTTCCTCCAGTCTTTCCTGATTCTGCACTTATCCCTTTTATGCCCATTGTTTCGTGCCCACAATGTGCCGCAAGGGTGGCGTGTGCCATTATCCCAGTTTCTATTGTTTCGTGGAGATTGGTCAATAACCACAAATCCTAAGGAACTGCTTATCTTTTGTTGCGTATACAGTAGTTGCGGGTGATAATTGGCGGGTAATGGTGCAGGTTGGGCGCACTGAGTGTCGGTACGGTGTCTCGCATGTCTGTTCTAGACCACACTTGCCGGTAGACTAGTTATTATTCGCTACTCTGCTGGTTATATGCTTGGGCGCCGCCTCAGTTCTCCACTGGTTGGCAGGACTTTTCGTTCGACATACGGAACGGTTTGAGTTCCATCGTTGGTACTTTGTAGAGCTTTGCTTCTCTAGTTAGGCTCATGCATTTGGAGCAAGTATCTTCTTGGGATACTCTACTCACTCCGCCACCCTTGTTCACTGTTCCATCCTTGTTTACTCTTCCCCGCTTGGCGGGATTGCGTCGATGGCTCCTGACTGGGGTGTTTGGTGTGGTATTTGGTCACCTTGCATGTGTCTTTAGTGCCTTTTGTCCATCTTTTGTTCTTTGTTGTCCTGTGGGGCTCTGCCCCGCATTTCGGTGCTTTTGTTTTCGTTGTAGACCCCTGGGTCTTTTCCCTGTCTGGACACTTCCTTGCCTATCTTCGGTGCCTGACTGCACCCTGCTGTCCGTGAGGTCCCTCAGGTATGCATGCGCTCCTCTACACATTTTGTGGTTGGTCGTGTGCGTTACTTCCCGGCCGCTCCTTGGGCCATATTCGTGGTTTTCCTTACCTATTTTCGTTTTTCCTCCCCCGATGCTACACTTTTCTAGGGGGAGCCCTGTCGGCTCCCCGGAGCTATCCCAGGCTGATATGCTAATGTCAGACTTTGGCATCAGTCATGTGTATGGAGTTCTTAGGTTTACCGGGGACCACGGCCAGAACCGGGCCCCCTCAGAGAGGCAAGGGGAGCAATGGCCTATAGAAGCCCCCGTGTGGTTGGAACCATTCTATGTATGCCATCGACCGGAACAGGCACCCAGAAAGGTAAGTGCCTCAAAACGAACCCCTATTCTGGTTAAAATTGCTACCAAAAACCGAACTAGTGGATAGAACTCCCCAACCGAAAACAAGCAAACTAGTGTGACGACACACACCGCCGCGCCGCTGTCTGCGCAGCTCCCCCCTCCCCGGGAGGGGGAAGGGGGAGCCCCAGACCCCCCGCGCCGGCTACCCCCACCTCAGTTCTTGAGGCTAATGCTATAGGCGATGGTCGTGTGCTCTGGCTCCGGTGTCGCTACTGCACTGTGCTTTGCATGTGGTGTTGGTTTTGTGGGTGCGAGAGCCAGGAGTTATCTTCAGTACTCGGGCTGCATGCGCCTAGGGCTGCCTTCCCTAGGTGCCCTGTAAGTACTGCCCTTGGGGCTTGGGGCCACCTTCCACAGGCTCCTCGGGGTCTGCCTCTGCTGGTCCGGTTTACCTTTCGGTTTTTCGGCCGCCTGTTGGGCTCTTGGGTGTTCTGTTCTCCCTTGTTACCGGCAGGTAAGAGGCAGTTTGCACTGGTAGGGGCGCAGGGTGCTGCTCAGCTTGTATTTCCCGACATCGCGGCCGGCTCTGTTCCTTGGGGTTCCCTGTCCTCTTGCGGGGTTTTGTTTTTCTTTTTGTTTTTGCCTGGTGGGGGGTTCTGCATTATGTTTTTGCCCTTCCACTGTTCTCCTAGGTGGCGCCCCCTGCTAGGTCCCCGTGAGTGTACATGTCCCTGGGGTTCAGCTTTAGAAGTTTGCTTGGTAGTTTTGGGTGCCGGTTTGCAGCACCCTGCCTGGGACTACCTGAGCGCGAGTCCTCTTAAAGTAAACGCTCGGGACCCTGGGAATCCCCTAGGGGGCGCGTGGGTCCGATGGATGTGACCCCGGAGTCCCCACTCGCTGTGTGTGAGTTTGAGGGTTGCTCGGCCCCCTTGTCTCAGGGTGACCCTCATTGTTTTTGCCTCTGCCACGCTGCCTGTTGGGTCGGTGATACTTTCAACCCTGAGTCCTGTGAGTGTTGCTGCTTGCTTGTGACTCAATTTACCCAATCCCCTGATGATTCTATTCGGGTACAGGCGGCGCGTGCGTTGCAGTTTAGGTTTTGTCTGTTGCAACGCGCTCGGTTGGTTGCTTCCCCGGATGCCCCGGGGCTGCCCTGCTTTGCTTTTCGAGACCCGGACTTGGGGGTGGGGGTCGCTTCGATCCTGGTTCAGTCCGCACCTCCTCGTCCTTCCCCTTCTGTTCGTTCTGGTCCCCCGCCCCTGCTTCCGGCCCCGAAGCGTCTGAGGGTTTCGGGGTCGGAGCAGGGGTTACTTGATCTTGAGACTCGGGCAGCTTCGGGGGGTGCCCCTTCCGGGGGGGGGGGCGGCAGAGGCATTCGTGTCTTGTGTCCCGGCCGAAGCTTCAGGGTCTGACCGGTGGGCCCCCCTTCCTCCAGCTTTTCCGGCTGCTCCGTCCTTGTCTTGTGGGGTCGGGGCTTGGGGAGAGGACTCGGCCTCGGGTCCTGTGGTGAAGGACCTCGAGGCTGGGGAGGGGCTGACTTGGGGGCCTTGGGCCCCGCTGGACCCCGCCTGGGTTTTTCTTCCCACTGAGCGGGGCTTATTGTTACAGGGAGTGGGGTTTTCTTTTCCCCCCTCTGCGTACGAGTTGGATTTGGTGTCGGCCCCTTCCCGGGTTCGGTTCCATGTTCCCCCGGGTATGTCGGTTCCGTCCTTCCGGAGGTTTTCGGCTTATCGCATCCAACCTGGTGTGGTGCGAGCGGCCTTTGCAGCTTACCTCCTGCGTGACCCGGATTATTCCTCGGAAATGGATCCGTCCACGTTCAGGTTAGGGACTTCGTTCCCTTTCTGGCTCCGTTACGAGGTTCCGGAGTCGTCCTGGCTAGCAGACTGCCCCTTGTTAGGTCCGGATTCCTGGCATTCCTTCTGTCGTTCCCGCACGCTGGAGTGGCGGGAAGCTTCCACGGTGCTTCAGGTTTTCCTGGGGGGCGAACTTGAGTACTTGAATGAGTGCTTGTTTGCCCCTGCCCTTCCCCACGATGTGGGCGTTATTCAGCTCCATGTGCAGGTTCCCTCCCTTTCGGCGGCGCTCGTTGCGGAGGACTTGCGTGCCCGGGGCTCTTGAGTTCGGCCTTGCGGTTCTTTTCCCTCCTGGAGCTGTCTTCGGATTGGCTCATGGAGGATGTGGGGACGCTTGGGTCCGTCCCGGGGTCCGGCACCTTGTCCTCAGCTGCGCGTTCGTCGGCTGCCTTGTTGAAGCTGTTCACGCCGATTTTGCGGGATGCGGTTTCCCTGTTTTATGCTAACAGTCTCGCGTGTCGGCAGGCGGTGCTGGGTTCCTCCGTGGAATCTGCTTGGGCTCTGGCTCTTAGGCGTTCTTCACCTTTTTGTCCTCTCCTGTTTGCGGAGTCGGCCGTGGCACAGTTTATTCAGGCTGCGTCGGCGGCTTGTCGTCCGATGTCGGACTTGTTGGTTTTCCGCGGGTCCCGGGGTGGGTCTTCCCGAAAAGGTCGTGCCAGGGCTCGGGGTTCCTCTCGTCGTGGTAGGCCTCTGGTGTCAGGTTCGGGGTTGGCTCCTCCTGCGGACCCTCCCTCGTCTGGTCGGCGCGGTGTTCGCGCTGTGCGGGGTTCTGGGTCTTGTAGGGGTCGCCGGCCCTTTCGCGGTTTGCCCCCTTGACGGGGCGATGGGGGGGCGATTTGCACTGCTCGCCCGCGCCTGGTCCCATGATTCGTGGGCCTTTCGGGTCGTGTCTCGCGGCCTGCGGTGGCGTTGGGTGGCCCCTCCCCCCTTTGGGGGTCGGGGCTGGCAGGGCAGGTTTCTTCCCCTTTGCTCTGTCGAGTCGTCTTGGAGTGGGTACGCTTGGGCGTCGTCGAAACGACGTCGTCCCTCAGATGGGTTTCCCGTCTGTTTCCGGTTCCGAAACGGGACTGCGCGGACCTGCGGTTCATTCTGGACTTGTCCCGTCTGAACCCCTGGGTTCATTGCCCCTCCTTTCGGATGACTACACTGTCTCGGGTTCGGCTCCTCTTGGAGCCGGGAGCTTGGATGGTGTCCCTGGACCTCCGGGACGCTTATTGGCATGTCCCGATTCATCCGCGATTCAGGGACTGGCTCGGTTTTGTTGTGGGGCGTCTGAGTTACCGCTTTCGTTGTCTCCCGTTCGGGTTGAACCTGGCACCTCGCGTGTTCACGCGCCTTACACGGGTTGTGGTGGCTCGTTTGCGTCTCCTAGGTGTTCGCGTGTTGGCCTACCTCGACGACTGGCTGGTTTGGGCTCCTAGCCAGTCAGCTTGCTTGCTAGCCAGGGATTTGGTTCTTTCCCAGCTCGCCGGGTTCGGGTTCTTGGTGAACTGGAGGAAGTCCCATCTGGTTCCCTCTCAGGTTCGGACTTGGCTGGGTCTCGTTTGGGACTCTCGAACCGCCTCCTTGTCTCTCCCTCCGGAGTCTCTCCTACGGCTGCGGTCCCGCCTTCGTCTGTTTCTGGAGGGCCCTCGGGTCACCCGGCGGTTGCTCGAGGGGCTGTGCGGGAGCCTGAACTTCGCGATGGTGGTCTACCCGCCGGGTCGGGTTTGGCTTCGACGGCTGTTCTGGTTCCTTCGGGGTTCCCCCTTCCGCCTCTCTCGCGATCGCAGAGTTCGACCCCCGGGGGCCTTGCGTCGGTTGCTGTGTCACCGGCTTCCTCTTTGGGTTTTTAGGGGTTCAGTGCCTTGGCGCCTACCCGAGCCCTCGCTCGATGTGTACACGGATGCGTCGTCTCTCGGCTGGGGTTTTGTGACCAGTGCTCACCAGGCCGGCCAGGGGCATTGGGATCCGTCCTTCCGTCGAGCTCACAGCACGGTGTGGGAGTTCGCGGCAGTGTGGTTTGCTCTGGGGAGGGTTCAGGTGGCCCGCGGATCGACGATTCGGCTCCATTCGGACTGCTCTCCGGTGGTTCATTGCCTGAACTGCGGGGGTTCGATGCGGTCCTTGTCTCTTTGGGGTTGGTCGCTTCGGGTGACTCGTCTGCTGAGTTCTCAGGGTTTGGCTCTCCTGGCGGTTCACGTACGGGGCGTGTCCAACGTCTTGGCCGACACCCTGTCTCGCTTCGTTCCCCTCTCCATGGAGTGGACGGTCGACGACGAGTCCTTCCATTGGCTTTGCCAGACGTTCGGGCGCCCCGAAGTGGGCGTCTTCCCGTTTATGCGGCGCTCTTCCCCAATCGCGAGGCCGTCGGGGTCGATGCCTTTCGGCTAGACTGGCCGAGGTGGGGGTTCCTGTACCTCTTTCCCCCGTTTTGGCTGTTGCTCCAGGTCCTGACTCGCTTGGAGACTTACCAGGGGAGAGTTGTCCTTCTGGCCCCTTGGTGGCCGGCCCAGCCTTGGTTTCAGGCGCTGGTTGCTCGGTGTCCGAACCCGAGGGTTTTCCCGCGGCTCCGCCTCTTTCAGCAGATCGGGCCGGTACGTCACGTGGCTGGTTCGATGAGGGGGCCCGGTTCTGGCCGTGGTCCCCGGTAGGCCTAAGAACTCCATACACATGACTGATGCCAAAGTCTGACATTAGCATATCAGCCTGGGATAGCTCCGGGGAGCCTCCGGGACTCACCCAGAAAATGGCGTTTCATTACATTCAACGCTGGTTTTTTGTGTATCTGGGTCAGTACGACTTGATTATCCTGTTTGGTGCTCCAGTGGACCTCTGTCCATGTTCCACGTCCTGCTTTTGGACTTCTCCGGTGTTCCGTTTTGGTACCGAGTTCCTGCGATTTCTGTGTGGTTTTCTGCAGGCTTTGGGTTGCGCTGTCTGTGGGGGGGGGGGGGGGGATGGACTTTTCAGTCTGCCGCTCCTGCTGTGGGACATTTGGGGCTTGACTCTCTTTATTTAAATATTAATGTAATGAAATTCTATTACGAAGGACCACCCGCTTTTATAGTAAAGTGGGAAACTAAGAATATGATCATTAGATAATTCCTAGATGAACCAGTAACTATGGATAAAATACTAGAGAATATGATCACTTATATAATTAATGGGCTGTATAATTAATTGAATCAAAGCCTCAAAGACCTACATTGGGGGGTTATTACTGGAACTTCATATATGTCCAGGAACTAGTGTGGTTCGTGCACCAGTCCATAATGCAATAATCTAATCCTATGACCAATTATAGAATCATTATATTTATCACCAATAAGAACATAGATTATAACATGAGAAATTAATAATTATAATAAACACATGTCAATCCAAAGAAACAGTGCTCTGCATGAATAATACTACAGGTAATGGAATTTAAGGAATACGGAAAGGGTCTTAGCTTGAAGACGATTTCCAAGAAGTCGGTCACGACTCATCCTCGGAATCTCCTGGACTCATCATGGAACACTGGGAGATGATTAACACGGGAAATGACAGCTCGTGGAATTCTTCACACACGCTGTAAATCAAATTATATTCAGTAGCAACAGATTAAGCTGCTAGACATCTATGTTCAAGAAAATTAAGTTAAATAATGAAGGTAAATAATAACCTGTGGTTTTTTATAGTCGCTCTGCATAACGACAAGCTACCCAGCTATAACCCCCTCCTAGATGATGCATCAAATGGGAATAAAGGTACTTAGCTAATAGGGCACTGTGTAAGTTAAGGCTTGCCGAAGTTCGCGTCCTAGGGTCAGGCGTTGTTGTAACGAACACGTGTTGGCGAGCCTAGCCTAGATGTTGACGCGCTTCACTGGCCGGTCACGTTTGGCTACACTGAACCAAATTTAACAGGTTCCTGGCTGAATGTCAAATTAAATCTCTTGACAATTCAACACGATGTGTAAGTGACACTGACACCAGCTAAGTTGTTGTCTGCAAAGGTTCTTCACACCTCACAGTGGCGACTTTCCTCTGGAGCTCTTGATGGCGTCTACCCTGGTGGCTTGGGTAATGGCGTCTCTCTCTGAGCGCGTCACCTCGTGTACTAGCGTCTCCTCTGCCCCGCTCCGCGTCCCGCGTTTGATACACAAATTATTTACTACGAATATTATCATTTCTCGCAGTTGTGATTGAAATGCTCGGATAAGGACGGGTTTATTATTCAGAGGAGTTAAATACATATTATTATTTGCCCGTTTTATGATGGTAAACGAGCAATGGAGATGAATTAAAGTCTCTCCAGGGCATTCACGCGTGACGTTAAATTTATTACCAGATAACAGTTATAACTATAAACGCTCTATTTGGCATTAGTTGGGGATCAGTTTATCTGTAAATAATTATCACACAGAACACCGTTGTTTTATAGAGAATCAAATTCAATTCTCAGACACACTGGATATAGTTGTGTTTATTATAATGTAATCTGACGCAATACTGGCGTCTGGTGACGTAAGAATTCTAGCCTTATTGTACAGATGTAATTATTAGTACATGTGAACTCTACGTTTGGTTAATTTTAATTACTACAGTGATTAATGGATTTAGTAATAATTAATGATAATACAACAGTGTTGTATTTAGTGTTGGAAATTTCCAACACCTGCCTTCCTGGTTCCTTTTCTTGGTACCAGGTTTGCTGGGTTCCGGTCCTGGTTTCGGTTTTTCTTTGTTCCTTTTCCGGACCTGGTGTGTTTGCTTTCCTGCGGTTCTCGTCCTCGGTAGTTCTCCTCTTGGATGCCTCGGGGATGCGTGTCTCATTCTTCCCTGCTGGAGCTGGTTCTCTTGCTCCTTTGGGTTGCGCTGCTTTTAGATTCGCGTTTTGCGCTTTCGATCGTGCTGTTCGTTTCTCCTCGTTTGTGTCGGCACAGGTTTGTGTCGTTATTGGTCTCCCACCTGCATGTTTCGTCTCGGGGGCGGCGTGTGGTTTTCCTATCACTGCGAAGGGTCCTTCGGTCTTTGATAGGGTTGGCTTGTCTTCCCTTTGGGGTTGTTCTGGGACCGTTATCTGGAATTGTCCTGTCACCTCATGTTGGGTGGTGCTGGCAGAGCCGCTCCTGCTTGCGTTCAGTGTTGTGGTTCCTTCTGCTCTATTCCACTTGCTGTCCTGGGCGTTGTTCCCCTCTGGCCTGCTCTTGAGTTTTGGGGCCATCCTGGTCGTTGACCTGGGTGGTCTTTTTCTTCTCGTTTTGGTCTTTGTTTTGTCAATGGTTTTGATTGGTCAGTTAGGACGTGTGGTATCCGCCTCCCGGTTCCTTCCCTGTTTTACTTATCTTTGGTGAGGTAGCTCCGGGGAGCCGACGGGGCTCCTCCCAGAAAACCAGCATTGAATGTAATGAAACGCCATTTTCTGGGTGAGTCCCGGAGGCCCCCCAGCATCCCTCCCTCCTTCCAGTCGGCGGCGTTTTTCGCGTATTTTGACATCCAGCCTAAGAACTGCCAGTTGGATCACCGGCGTGGAGTGTCTGGGGCTCCCCCTTCCCCCTCTCGGGGATGGGGGGGGGGGTTGCGCAGACAGTGACGCGGCGACATGATGACGTCATGCTAGTTTGATAATTTTGTTTGGGGAGTTCTGTCCACTCGTTCGGCTTTTGGTAGCAATAATTTCACCAGAATTGGGGTTTGTTTTGGGGCGCCTACCTTTCTGGGTGCCTGTCCTAGTCGATGGCAGACATAGAATGCACCCAATCACAAGGGGGTTTCTATAGGCCATTGCTCCTCGTGCCTCTCTGAGGGGGCCAGGTTCTGGCTCGTGGTCCCCGGTAGGCAAGAACTCCTAGCACTTTGACTGATGCCAGAAAGTTATACATATCCATTCAGCCTGGATAGCTCCGGGGAGCCTCCGGGACTCACCCAGAAAATGGCGTTTCATTACATTCAACGATGTTTTTTTTTTAATAAAGTTAAAACCTTTTGAAAGGAAAGGCAGAGCTAAAGTACACAATGGCAGTTAAATGAGATTATAATTTGAATTCTGGCTATACAGCAGCTCTCCCACAGTCACTCAGGAAAGAATTAAGGTGAGCTTCAGTGGTTATTGAATAGGTTTTTTCCAGTGTCAGTCCTCCTACGTAACATAACAAAGATAAAGACAATGGGCCACAGATTAGGATTTTTTAAAATAGACAATTTAATACATGAAAATACGTAATAATCCAATACTATGGACTCACAAAGTTTATTACCAAATAATGCAAAACTCAGGAGCTGGGAAGCCAATGCCGTATAATAGTTCAACTCAATATAAAAATAATAAATACTGGACTGTGACTGTGATGATATAAATTTACAATAATTTAGTACATAATAAATAACGACAATAAGCCACGGGGAAAAATGCGGATACTATGTAGAGTCGAACTGAAACAGTCAAAGTGCAAAGATAGGATTGGATAATAACTAGAGAGCAGGATTACAATTTATAAGCAATAAATAGTACATTACAAATATAACGTGAAGGTTCCACTAAGAAGAGTGTAAAAGAGAGACATAAGAACAAAGGTAACTACAGAAGGCCGATTGGCCCATACGAGGCAGCTCCTATTTATAACCACCTAATCCCACTCATAAACATGTCCAACCCATGCTTGAAACAATCGAGGGACCCCACCTTCACCACTTTACGTGGCAATTGGTTCCACAAATAACAACCCTGTTACTGAACCAGTATTTACCCAAGTCTCCTAAATCTAAACTTAGCCAATTTATACCCATTGTTTCGTGTTCTCTCTTGTGTTGATACTTTTAATACCCTATTAATATCATCTTTGTTATGTCCATTCATCCACTTGTAAACCTCTATCATGTCACCCCTAACTCTTCGCCTTTCCAGTGAATGCAGCTTAAGCTTTGTTAATCTTTCTTCATATGAAAGATTTCTAATTTGGGGAATTAACTTAGTCATTCTACGCTTGACACGTTCAAGTGAATTTATATCCATTCTATAGTACGGCAACCAAAACTGAACTGCATAATCTAAATAGGGCCTAACCAGAGCTAGATATAGCTGAAGAACCACACCAGGTGTCTTGTTACTAACGCTTCGATTAATAAGTCCCAGTGTCCTATTTGCTTTATTACGAACATTCATGCATTGGTCCTTTTGTTTTAAATTCTTACTAATCATAACTCCCAGATCCCTTTTGCAATCCGACTTCGCAATCTCAACACCATCTAGCTCGTATCTTGTAACTCTTATCATCATTACCGAGCCTCAAAGCTTTACATTTATGAGCATTAAACTGCATCTGCCAATCCTTTGACCATTTCAAAACCCTATTTACACCAACTTGAAGTGATAGTGAGTCGTCTTCCGTATTAATTTCCCTACCGATTTTTGTATCATCGGTAAATTTGCAAATGTTGCTACTCAATCCTGAATCTAAATCATTTATATTAATTATAAACAACAGAGGTCCCAGGACAGAGCCTTGAGGCACTCCACTTACAACATTTTCCTACTCTGACTTGATTCCATTTATACTAACTCTGTTTCCTTTGGTATAGCCATGCCCTAATCCATTTTAATATAGCACCTCCAATACCATGAACCTTTATCTTTTTAATCAGTCTTTCATGTGGCACTGTATCAAAAGCTTTGCTAAAGTCAAGGTACACATCATCACAATCCTTACCACTATCAACTGCCTCAACTATGCTAGAATAAAAAGATAATAAATTTGTTAAACATGAACGGTCATTTATAAAACCGTGTTGCAACTCAATTATTAATTTATGTTTTTAAAGATGAAGACGAATTTTATTTGCAATTATCGATTCGAGTAACTTTCCCACAATAGACGTTAGGCTAATTGGGCGATAGTTTGACGCAAGTGATCTATCTCCTTTCTTAAAAACTGGTATCATATTAGCAACTTTCCATAACTCTGGCACTCTGCCTGACTTGATTTATTAAATATGGTAGACAGTGGGTCGCAAAACTCCTCTTTGCATTCTTTAAGCACCCTGGCAAACACTTTATCCAGCCCTGGGGATTTGTTTGGTTTGAGTTTTACTATTTGTTTAATTACATCCTCCCTGGTAACTGCTAAACTAGTCAACCTGTCCTCGTCACCACCCAGATAGACTTGTTTGGCTGAAGGCATATTGTTAAGTTCCTCTTTAGTAAATACAGATATAAAATATTTATTAAAATACTACTCATCTCTTTATCACTATCTGTTATTTGACCTGTCTCAGTTTTTAATGGACCTATCCTTTCCTTAATCTTTGTCCGGTATAATTGGAAAACCCTTTAGGATTTGTCTTCGCTTGCTTTGCTATGCGAACTTCATAGTTTCTTTTTACTTTCCTTATCTCTTTTTTAGTATTTCTAACCAGTTGTACGAATTCCTGTTCTAAACTGACTTCCCCATTCTTAATCCTTTTGTACCACGCTCTCCTTTTACCTATTAACCCTTAACATGCTCGGGGTCTAATATCCTGCTATCCACACAGGCGCATGTCATTTTGAAAAAAAAAAAAATTTTTTTTTTTTGCTAATCTGTTAAGTTCTGTTCACTGATCACGGGAAAAATAAAAAAAAAATTCTATTGTACTTACTTTTGTTGCAATAGAGCCGAGAAGCTCTGCGATGACGTCACAATCTGCATGGTCGCTCATGCAGTACACGCCCGGGAGATGTTGCGCGCGGTCCTCAAACAGCCAGAGTTGCCACAAATATATTTTCGCGCTATTTATTTACAATGTCTAAGCGCATTTTATCTATTTTTTTTTCACTAATTGTGTTTCAAATACTGTTTGAACATATTTTGTATCAATAATTGTTGCATATTTGAGTATACACAGGCGCACACAAATGTTTTCAATTACGGCAATATAATATGTCATTACAGTCTATTATATTATATGTTCTGCTTATATGTTTACATATTTACACACTCGCACACGCTATACACACTTTGAAGCACACTTAGAAGATTTCTAGACTGTGGTAGTCATTGAAGCAGTCGACAGCACATAATGGGATACCACACGTTTCACACCATGTTTGCACAAGCTTCCGTTTCTTGTCTCTACGTGTCGTTGTTTTACACACCAAGCAATCACGTTGGGCTATTGCACGCTTCACACCAGGTGGCAAATACTTAAGTTTGTGTGCTAGGAAGCCTTCAGTGTGAGCGAGGCGTGGAGTACCAGCATGCTGCAACAGTGGGTTTATGATGGGCCGCTGAATACCTGGGACATCTTTTGCAAACTTTCCTAATAACTGTATTGCAGCATCAAATACAAAGTCACGGAAAGTGGGCTTACGTCCAGTTCTCACAAGGTACATGTTGAAACAGTTCAGCATGCTCATGTCCACAAGATGGAAGAACACTTTTTTCGTCCACCTACATGTCTTCCGCACACACTCTGCAGTGCCAATCATCATGTCTGATTTATCAATCAACCGCATGTTGATATTATAGTCTAAAACACAGTCTGGCTTATATAGTGGTGCGTTTGTTTTATGGCTCACTTTCCCACTGTTCACCATTGTTCCATCATGAATTGTTGTCAACAAGTTCACCTCTCTTTTGTCTTTCCACCGAACTGACAGAATGTTATCACTTTTCCTTCTCTGACACTCACCAACTGCAATGTCGTTGTCAAACACAGGCATTTCCCTTCGTTGTGGCTTTACTGTACCAACCAATCCGGTTCTATTTTCTAGCAAGAACCGAGCTAGCAAGGGACTTGTATAGTAATTATCTGTGTATAAAATGTGTCCCTTGTTCATCCACGGAGCCATGATGGTCTTCACTACACTCCCCGAGAATCCATGTTCGTCGTTACCGGGAATGTCTACATCACTAGCCGAGTACAGAATCATGTGTAACACGTATCCTGTCTCACAATCACAAAGAACAAAAAATTTCAGGCCAAATCGGTTTCGTTTTGAGGGAATGTACTGTTTGAATGGAACACGTCCCTTGAAAAGTATGAGAGATTCATCAACCACCAGCTTCTGTGCTGGTACGTAAAAATCTCTGAATTTTCCAATAACATCGTTCATGTAGTGCCTCACTCGCCACAGTCTATCATCAGGTGTTCGGTCCTGAACACTTCCAAAATGTAGACACCTGAGGAGTATCTGAAACCTGTCTCGTGACATATATTTCCCGAATAAAGGTGTTGGTATTGTCTTGTCCTTGCTCCAATAGTCATTTATTGCATGTTTGTGACAGTGCTTCATCAACAAACAGAGTGCCAAAAACACATACATTTCCGCCACTGTGGTATTTTTCCAACGCTGCAGTCGTGAAAATTCTGTGATTTCCCTCTCAATCAGGTAAGCAGCATGCAGGTTCGTTTGGTGTACAATGTATTCCATGAGTGGTTCATCATAGAATGCTGTAAAATATTCCATCTCAGCCATGTCCTCACCTTGATTAGGGAAAAGGTTTGTAATCCCTACATCTTTATCGTCAAAGTGAGGAATATTAGGAATAAAATCGTCACCATCACTCCACTCAAGTACACCAGGCGTCCTGCGAGATGCAGAGGAAAGACGGCGAGGAAGCGATGCATACCGGCGACCAGGAGCTGAATACCGTCTGCGAGAAGCACGGCGGCTACGTGCACGTGAGGTGGGTGCACGTGAGGTGGGTGCACGTGAGGTGGATGCACGTGAGGTGGATGCACTTGAGGTGGATGCACGTGAGGTGGATGCACGTGAGGTGGATGCACGTGAGGTGGATGCACGTGAGGTGGATGCACGTGAACACGAGGGTCTTGGTCCCTCATGTGGTGCCATGCGGTGGCGCTTGGCTGGGCGAGATGCTGCTGACGCGACAATTTCTCGCCCAGTTACACCACTGGTACCAGCCACAGGCTCAATAAAACTTTGATCTGAGTCACTAAACCCAGAAAAGGAGTCACCTCCCTCTGACTCGTCACCCTCAAACAGAAAATATCCACAGGAACTGTGAGGTCGTGGTAGAATTGGGGTAGAAAATGGGCGAGGAGGCATGGGAGAGCGTATAGGCCTCGCCATGGCATGGCGGTCATTTTCACTTTCACTGCTGCTGCTACTATCTCCCGACAACTGTGTATAATCCTCATCGTTGTCTGAATCGTCAAACACACTTTCTTCACCTTCAGAGAATAATTCGTGGGCTATTTGCTCTGGGGTGAGGGACTGAGTGATGCGTGCTCGTGAGGCGTTTGACCGTGCGCTCGCCATGGTGACTCTCACTAAACTGAGGCCTCCCATGCCATCGGAGCGTGAGCTGGATTTTTTTTCAAAATGGCCGCTGTTTACTAGAGCCCCTGGGCAGCGTATGGGACCCCCAGCTACACCGCGGGCCATTCAAATCATGCGCGGTACCCATACACTTCATATGAAGTGAAGCGCAGTTGACTGGTAAAACGATTTACACTTCATATGAAGTGATGCGCACTTTAAGGGTTAAGGTTCTTCAGATTCTTTGTTATCCACTTTGGATGATTAGTATTCGATCTATTCAATTTATATGGTATACTACATTCCTGGGCTGTGCTTAGAATATTTTTAAATAAGTTATATTTGGAATCCACATCGAAAACCCCTTTTATGTCACCTATCGCTGGGTTCACGTCTAGCTCCATGACCAGCCCACACCCCATACCCAAGACTTTCCGATCTATTTGACCCCAAAAAATTCTTATGCTATTGACATCAGCTTTTCGAAAATCAGGCACTTTAACAGAATTTTCTCCTACAGATCTATTCCATTCAATGCTAAATCTGATTTCTTTATGATCACTGTTCCCTAGCTCACTCCCTATTTTGATGTCCTTAATTTGTTTCCCTGTTAGTTAACACTAAATCTAAAATATTATTTTCCCGCGTTGGTTCCTTAACCCTCAAACCGCTAGGGGCCCAAATGGAATTCACACCCACAGGCGCAACAAAAAAAAAAATCCAAAAAATTCTTTCGTCTTATAGAAGTGTTCATTTTTGTTCCCTGATCACGGAAAAAATAACAAAAAAATCGTAGGTGGCATATTTTAGCCGCAATAGGGTAGGGAAGTGTGGCAAGAAAGGGGCGTTGGCAGAGCCTTCGCCAGATGAGGTCTACTCCGCCCGAGCTGTCAGACGGCAGTTGCCACAAATATATTATTACCTAATTATTTCAATGTCTCTGATTTTTTCTTAGTTTTTTTGCAGTAATATTATTCCATACAGTGAATTGTGGTATATTTATATTATAAAATGTGTGAACCATCGCTGTACTCAAAATTATGGTGTGTATATTAGTGATTCAATTATTATGTTCATAAAACAATAAACAAATAGTTTTGCTGTTGTTACACTATATACACAGGTTATATATAAGTATTTGCATGTTTTGTACACCATAACGAACTACTAAGTTGGTCTTGTGAGTCAAAAAGCAACGAGGAGTGACCGCCAAACACCAGCGAGCCACTCACTGCCACTCCCTCCCTCAACACCACCTCACTCACCTCCTACAATACTATTTCTGTATTTATTCACTATACACAGACGTTATATATACGTATTTACATGTTTTGTTCACCATAACTGTACATCTAAGCTTGTATGGTGAGTAAAGGCCACAAAGACGTAGCTACTCTCACAGTCAGCTGATTGGCGGCCGCCCTCAAGGCCAGACGCACTAATATTTGTCTTTCAACAATATTGTTTGTGGTGTTATTACGCTATATACACATATTATATATAAGTATCTACCTGTTTTATTCACCATACCTGAACAAATAAGCTGGTATGGTGCCCAAAGACCATAGTGGCCATCAGTAAACACCATGCCAAGACGTGCAGTCGACCCTCTTCCCTCACCAAAATGGCGGCTCCCAACCTCCTACTCTCGCTGTTATCACACTCTATACACACGTTATATATAAGTATCTACATTTGTGTTCACCATGGCGAACCACTAAGCTGGTATGGTGAGTGCAGTCAATAAATGGTGGCCACACAGAGTCAGAAGACGACGCCACAACCCTCCCTCGCACTGCCTTACACCTCCCTCTATGGAGCACAGCGCTAAATATCACCACAATCCTGCTATTATCAGAATTCTGGTCAGTTTTATCACAGTCAGGGGGCTTCAGTAATACTATCACTGCTAAATAATAGCAGTATCATATATATTATGGTATTTGTAGGCGATGCTGTGGTCACAAGCTGAACAGCGGTGCTGTGAGCTCGTGCTGCGTGCGCCAGCCTTGGTGGCTTGCTCAATACTGACGCTGTAACACCCAAGAATGTTGGCCTGGATTTCTTTTCTAGGTGGCATCTGGCAACTATCGGTCGTGGCTGTACTATAGCTGCCCCTATCCCAGGCGGGGAATTTAAATTATAGCGCTAGACACGAAATCATATATAAATGATGTGCGCGGTTTCGGTTTTGTCACCGATATCATTTATATATGATATGCGCGGTTTGAGGGTTAATGTGTTGTGTAAGAAAGCAATCGTTAATTAATTCTAGAAAATCTGCTTCATTATTCCCTGTTTTGTTCAACCAGTTTATTCCACTAAAATTAAAATCACCCATGACATAAATACTGTTAGATCTAGATGATCTAGATATTTCATCCCATAGATGCTTTGCTTCTATTCTGTCTAAATTTGGTGGCCTGTATATAACTCCTATTATAATAATATTTGCTTTTTCGTTCAATTCTATCCAAATAGTTTCTGTATGTGGCTCAGTTTTGATTCCCTCTTTGAGACTACATTTCAAATTGTCCTTTATACTAGAAATAAGCACTAGAAGGATAAGGTTAAGTGCAAATACTCCTTCCAAAGTACTAGGTCGCAGGACCGTTAGCCCACTAACAGGGCGGGCCCATTCAGCTCAAGGCTCCACTGGGGTTCCAGCTAAGGGCTTAACGGACTGTCCCAGCTAAGGGGCCTAGGACAGGGCCGTCCGAGGGGCATGACTGATGTGCCCAGCTTAGGCCCGTGACTACGGATGCCTTTGACTAAGGAAAAGGCAGGACTGCAAAAAGTGCCTCACGAAAGGGGAGGCAAGTCGGTAAAGAAAGGGAAAGTAATAATATAGTTTGAGAACTAATGCCGCCAGCATAGCACTCATTACCGTAAAGGCCAAAGACCGTTATGCTAAATAAGCATAAACAATAACAGAGCCGTGATCCAGAGAAAACGATAATAACAAATAAAGCAGAGGGAGGGTAGAAATAAGGCAACTAAAACCCGGACCGAATAATAAAGAACTTAAATTAGTAGTAGTATGATACAATAATAACAACATTCATGGCGTTATGCGAGGCCGGAAGCCGAAAGGGGAATTGACATGAGATCAATAACACCAAAAAGTGACTATAACTAACATCAATAGCAAATAGTAACAAGTTCAAATTCAAAATTCCAATGTTTATTTAGGTAAAGTACATACATACAAGGGGTGATACAGATATTGATGAATTTATAGATAGAGCTAGTACATACAATGCCTAAAGCCACTATTACGCAAAGCGTTTCGGGCAGGAAAAACACTAAAGACTAAAACATTATACTAATTGAGATTAAAGTATAAAATGTGTTGAGAAAATATAAAAATAAAAACGGGGGGGAACATGGCAGGAAAACAGCAAAATATAATTTGGTTGACAAACAGCATTGTTTAAAAATAACAGACATGGGTTGACATTATAGGGGTAAGGTAGGTTACATGGAGTTAATTAGGTAGTGCTTAGTTTTTATCTTAAACTGGTTGAGAGAGTTAGTCTTTAACCCTTAAGCTGCGCATCGCATCATATGATGCTTTGACCGACTTGCAGTAAATTGTGCATTGCTTCATATGATGCTTTGGAGTACTACGCAAGATTTAAACGGCCCGCGAACACACGGGGTTCACCACACCTTCATCAGGGCTCCTGTAAACAGATGCCATTTTTTTTTTAAATCGTGGGCCAAATTCCCGAGTGTTAGACGCCTCAGTATTGAGTGAGCTACCAAGCCTGATGCACGCAGCATGAGCTCACAGCACTGCTGTTCAGCTTGTGACCACAGCATCGCCTAAAAATGCCATTATATACTTGTTCATGCTATTATGTAGCGATGATATTATTACAGAAGACCCCTGACTGTGATAAAACTGACCAGGGTTCTGATAATAGCAGGATTGTGGTGATATTTAGCGCTGTGCTCCATTGAGGGAGGAGTAATGCTGTGGGAGGGGAGGGTTCTGGCGTCGTCTTCTGACTGTGTGTGGCCACCTTTTATTGACTGCACTCACCATACCAGCTTAGTGGTTCGCTATGGTGAACACAAATGTAGATACTTAAGTATAACGAGTGTATAGAGGTTATAAACAGCAATAGGAATAGGTTGGGAACCGCCATTTTGGTGAGGGAGGTGGCATCGTCTGCACGATTTATCATGTTTACTGGTGACCACTATGATCTTTGGGCACCATACCAGTTTACTTGTACAAGTATGGTGAATAAAACTGGTAGATACTTATATATGTGTGTATATAGCGTAATAACACCACGAACAGTATTGTTGGAGGAGAAATATTAGTGCGTCTGGCCTTGAGGGCGGCCGCCATCAGCTAACTGTGCGAGTAGCTACGTCTTTGTGCCTTTACTCACCATACAAGCTTAGATGTACAGTTATGGTGAACAAAACATATAAATACCTATATATAACGTCTGTATATAAAAGCAAAAACAGTATGGTGGGAGGAGAATGGTGGCACGTCAGGTGAGGGAGGGAGGGAGGGAGAGGCAGCCAGTGGCGGGCTGCCACTGCCACTCAACATACCAACTTATTGGTTCGTTATGGTGAACACGAATGTAGATATTTATATATAGCGTCTGTTAATAGTGAATAAAAGCAAAAAAAGTATTGTGGGAGGAGAATGTAGGTGAGTCAGGTGTCTTGAGGGAGTGAGGAAGTAGCAGCCAGTGGCGGGCTGCTACTGGCACTGCCACTTAGCATGCCAACTTAGTGGTTCGTTATGGTGAACAAAACATGCAGATACTTATATATAACCTGTGTATATAATGTAATAACCGACAAAGTATTTGTTCACTGCTTGATGAACATAATAATTGAGTCAACAATATGCGCACCATATTTTTGAGTACAGCGATTATTTACTCATTTTATTATATAAATATATCACACTACACACTATTGAATAATATTACAGCAAAAAAACTACGAAAAATCAACCAGAGAAATTGAAATAATTAGGTAATTATCTCTTTGTCGCAACTCCGGCCTGACAGTGGGGAGCAACAGACCATCTGGGACGCACGCTGAGTCAACGCCTGTTTTTTTTGCCAAACTTCCCCGCCCTATAGCAGGCAATATATGCCACTTACAATTTTATTATTATTTTTCCCATGATCAGTGAACACAAATTAACAGGTTAGGAAGAAAAAAGTTTTTTTTTTTTTTGTATGCGCCTGTGGGTGTCAAATGGTATATAGCCATGCGCCATTTAAGGGTTAACATGATTGGGAAGGCCATTCCACATTCTGGGTCCCATGATTTGTAGAGCATTTCTAGTTTGATTAAGTCGTACTCTTGGAATATCAAAAAGGTACAGAGTTGGATATTGTTCTAATATTGTCCTTCTCCTAAGTGGAGAATAACTCAGCCAAATCCGCCAGTGAAACCAAAGACTATAAGCAAAGTAGGCTTAAAACAATAATATAGTAGCAGAAAAAAACCCAGAATAAACTCAATAATTACAAATACTAGCAGAGGGAGGGGGGGGGGTGAAGGGAGGAAACCAAAAACCCGAAGTGAATAGAAAAGAACTTGAATAAATATATAACATAATGTAATAAATAATATATTGCCACCAGTCAACATGAAAAGCAGCTAGGAGTCGTCTGGGATTCGTCCTGAAGTCGTCCTGACGCCAACTGGAGATCATCTTGTAATCATTCTGGAACAGGAAGGCGCCAACAAGAAGGCATCGTGCAGGCATCAAGAAGTCGTCTTTTAGTCAACACTAAGTCACCTTACTGGTGATCGCAGACATTCACTACTACAGGAAGACCTGGATAAACTGGAGGAAAGGTCTAGAAAAAAGGCTGCTAAAGTTCAACTCAGAAGACATTGATAAACTAAAAACATATTAACAAAGTTTTCGATTGGGCAGCAGAAAATAACATGATGTTTAACGGTGATAAATTCTGGGTACTCAGATACGGCAAAAATGAGGATCTTAAACATAATACAGGGTACAAAACACAATCGAATCTGCCCAAAGTTGGAAAACAGCATGTCATGGATTTGGGAATAATCATGTCAGACGACCTAACGTTTAGGGAGCATAACCAAGCAAGTATTGCGTCAGCCAGAAAAATGATAGGATGGATTTCGAGAACCTTCAAGTCCAGAGATCCCATCACAATGGTTGTACTCTTCAAATCACTTGTGTTGTCCCGTCTTGAGTACTGCTCAGTACTCACTTCCCCCTTCAGAGCAGGCGAGATTGCTGAAATTGAGGGAATACAGAGAACATATACGGCACGCATAGACGAGATAAAGCACCTAAATTATTGGGATCGTCTCAAAGCTCTCCAAATGTACTCACTAGAAAGGAGACAAGAGAGATACCAAATAATATACACATGGAAAATACTGGAGTGACAGGTCCCAAATCTGCACAGTAAAATAACAACGTACTGGAGTGATCGACATGGAAGAAAATGCAGAATAGAACCAGTGAAGAGCAGAGGTGCCATGGGCACAATCAGAGAACACAGTGTGAACATCAGAGGTCCACGGTTGTTCAACGTCCTATCAGCAAGCATCAGAAATATTACGGGAACAACCGTGGACATCTTCAAGAGGAAACTAGATTGTTTCCTTCAAGGAGTGCCGGACCAACCGGGCTGTGGTGGGTATGTGGGCCTGCGGGCCGCTCCAAGCAACAGCCTAGTGGACGAAACTGTCACAAGTCAAGTCTGGCCTCGGGCCGGGCTTGGGGAGTAGAAGAACTCCCAGAACCCCATCAACCAGGAAAGTGGTTGATGGTTGAAAGTGGTAAAGAAAATAGGCAAAGGCTGCAAATTCACAAGGCAAGACAAGAAATATGAGTTAGAATTAAATATATGAATATAGCAAATAACATCAACGGTGCACTAGGAGAACCGCAGCAGAAGTAGTATGTCCAACTGTAAGCAATTGTGCTCAAAATACGACTGGAATAAACTGTCAATTAAGAATAGTCAAAATTAAACAAAAAATTGTGTAATAAACCAATACTACAAAATTGCAAAGTTAATACAGCACAAAGCTTAGGCTGGAAAGGCCAATGTCGCGTGATAATTGCGCTCATAATAAAGAAACTGGACATTAACCGTAATGATATGACAGTATTAACAATACCACGTAAAATTTAACAGCACTGGAGACTGTCATTAAATGATAAATCCAAGACGTGAAACATTGAATTTGTTAAATAATAAATTTAAAACATCGCCGAACAGGTCCAAACGGGAAATGACATGAGTAAGGTCAAGCACAACATAGAAATCACTGTATAAATAGATAAATAAGGAAACGTCCCACACTGGGGCCGGGAAACTTTAACCTTAACATTAAACCAACATTAACGTAGCATGTATAACACAAACACCAATGGCAAAAAGCGGCAAAATAAGGGATTAATATAAACAACCGTTGCCAAATGTAAACTGCAAAATCCTGCCCCGGAACATCAGCAGCTGTACACTGCAGCTGGAACACCTGCAGCTGGACATTGGCAACTGGAGCATCAACATCTACTGAAGATAAATAAATAGCGGCAACAGGCTACCAGGGAAATCTTCAGTGGTAAGTAGAAGTCCAACTGCAAGACTATTAGGGGCCATTAGAACCTGGGAGCTAGCGTTAAGGGAACGCCGGGAACAAACTGAAGCTAAAGCTGAAGCTTTCCCTTGCCAAAAGGGGCGAGAATATCAGCAGCTAGCACGTCAGCAGCTGGAATAACAACGCTGAAACAGCAACAGCTGTAACATCGATGGCTGGGACAGCGACAGCTAGAACGTCAGCAGCCGGCACCTCAGCAGCTGCTGAAGATACAAAATTAGCGGCAACGGGGAAACTGCCGTAGTAAGGAAGGCAACTACAAAACAATTTATGCTCAAAATAAGGCTGGAATATAACTCGTTAGAGAACAGGATGAATACATGAAGCTGAAAATAAAATGCAATCAAATACAATAAACTGAAAAGGAGTGATAATAATAGGCACGACAGCAGGAACGCTTCAGCTGGAACCCCGCACGCTGGAACTTCAGGGGCTGGAATGTCAGCAGCTGGAACAGGAGCAGGAATGTCCACGGCAGGAACCTCGATACCTGGAACGCAGTAGCATGGATGTTAACAGTTGGTACCGCATCAACTGGAACATCAGGAACAACTTCAGCCGGAGCATGGCAGACGAAACGTCTGGATAAACCAGTAGCCTAGGGAGGCCGCAGTTTCTTCCGGACACACAGGGAACTGGTGGCCCAGCCAAGGGCGTATGAACCGAAGTTGGCCTAGGCAAGGGCATAGAACTGAAGGGGCCCCAGCCTACTGGGGCATAATCAGTAGTGGCCCCGTCCTGGGCATAGAACTGAAGTGGCCCCACCCTGGACCACAGTAAACTGAAGTGGACCCAGCCTGGACCACAGTAAACTGAAGTGGCCCCACCCTGGACCACAGTAAACTGAAGTGGACCCAGCCTGGGGCATATAAACTGAAGTGGTCCCAGCCTGTGGCAGAACTGAAGCGTGGGGCATAAAATGGGAGTGGCCCTGCCCTGGGTCATAATAAACTGAAATGGCCCTGTCCTGGGGCATAAGAAACTGGAGTGGCCCCAGCCTGGGGCATAGGAACCGAAGTGTCCCTAGCCTGGGCATAGAAACTGAAGTGGCCTCCACCCTGGGGCATAAGAACTGAAGTGGCCCCAGCCTGGGGCATAAGAACTGAAGTGGCCCCAGCCTGGGGCATAAGAACTGAAGTGGCCCCAGCCTGGGGCATAGGAACTGAAGTGGCCCCAGCCTGGGGCATAGGAACTGAAGTGGCCCCAGCCTGGAGCATAGGAACTGAAGTGGCCCCAGCCTGGGGCATAGGAACTGAAGTGGCCCCAGCCTGGGGCATAGGAACTGAAATGGCCCCAGCCTGGGGGCATAGGAACTAAAGGGGCCCCACCCTGGGGTATAGGAACTGAAGGGGCCCCAGTCTGGGTCATAAAAACTGAAGGGGCCCCAGCCTGGGGCATAAAAACTGAAGTGGCCTCAGCCTGGGGCATAAGAACTGAAGTGGCTGCAGCCTGGGCATAATAAACTGAAGTGGCCCCGTCCAAAGTAGCGCCAAGGGGGCCCCGAGGGTCACCTTGAAAGGAGTGCCAGCACCCTGGGCCGCCGAGGGAGAGGCGGGCCAGGGCCCAAAGGGCCCACCCCATAAGGCTTGAAAGTCACGAGGGCCTGGGCCACGTGTATGGCACCACCACACAGAGCGTTGCCAACCCGCCGGCGGGAGAAAGCCCCACACAGGCGTGCCACAGGGGCGCGCGCCAGGGTGCCACGGAGGGCAAGGAAGGACCTCACGGCTTGGCGCCCAAGTGAGAAGCAGCTAGGCCCTCCGGCCTGGCCAGGGAGGAAGCTAGCTAAAGCGGCCCGACGCGTACCACAAGGGACACGGCACTAGGGACACGCCAGACACTGGGGCAGTGTCTGGCGTGTCCCTACTTGAGATGACATACTCTCCAACACTATATCTGCGATTGCCCTGTTATTAGTGACTTCATACCAAATGGTGTGAGGTACTTTGAGCTCTGTAATTACTACATCCACTCAGGAATATTGGAAGATATTCTTGTGCTGCAACCAGATTTTGCCAGTGGAGGCTAATAGATCAGCCTTAAGTATTTTGTTCTCTCCTGATTCCATGTATGACTGGCCGTCCTGTGAGGTGGGGATGTTGGATGAGCTTGTAGCTGGTTTTTGATCTATACTGTGTGGTCCTTCATACAGAATAGGGAAACAGCACATTGCTGTATATACCTAAGCATGTTAAAAAAAATACATTGTTTGAGAGGAGTCTTGTAGAAACTGGCAAGAGTAGTTATAATATAATGTTCCTATGATTCAATGCTTACCTCTTGTGAAAATCATGAAATTGTTGTTTAGAGTTGATTTGTTTTCTGGGGGGAGCCCCGTCGGCTCCCCAGAGCTATACCAGGCTGATATGCTAATGTCAGACTTTGGCATTACCCATGTATGCCTATCCATCCTGTGAGATGGGAGTATTAGATTAACTTATAGCTAGTTTTTTATCTACACTGTAATCTTCCATATGAATAGGGGAGCAGCACATTGCTGTGTATACCTAAGCTTCGTAATAAAAATATCAGTAATAAAGATTTTAAATTATAGTTTGTATTATTGCAAGTATTATCCTTATTAAATCATGTTAACAATGGATCATTAAGATCTCATGTTGATATGTAATAGTTATATTTCTTTTGAATCATTCATTAAATTGTGCATTATGTCTCAATTTTTCACTTCCTTGGATATACTGTACAGTACAAAAAGATAGGATAAAAATAAACCAGTAACATTTCTTTCATTATATTTTTTATTTAAATAACTGCATCAATATTTTTACAGCTGACAGAATTTGTTTTACCACACAGGTGCATTGTTTATTAAAAAAAAATTTGGTTTATTGTTACACAAAATGGTGCTACATAGCCTTCCCAGCTTGGTACCTTCTTTTAATACTTACTTATTGATTAATAAATAAATAATAAATAAATTTTATTCAGGAAAAGTACATACATAGTTGATTTACAAACATGATGTTGGATTTATAGACAGAGCAAGTACATACAATATCTAAAGCCACTAATACTCATAGCATTTCGGGCAAGGTGTGGGGGGGAAAAAACACTTAAACTAAAACTTAATAGTAATTGGAATTAGGTATAAATTGTGTTGAAAGAAGGAATAAAAAATACAAAAAATGGGGGGAACATAGTAGAAATCAGCAATTGTACACGTTGGTGAACAAACAGCATTGTTCAAAAAATAGCAAGACATGGGTTCACATTTAGGGGGTAAGGTAAGTTACATGGAGTTAATTAGGTAGTACTTGGTTTTACTCCTAAATTGGCTGAGAGAGGTACAGCCATTGACATGATTTCGGGAGGTCATTCCACATTCTGGGTCCCTTGATTTGTAGAACACTTCTAGTTTGGTTACACACAGCCAAATTGTGTAACAGGAAGAGGTCTTGGACACAAATTTGTTCCATGCTAAATGTAAAGGAATCAGCTGAGTATTCCTCAAATAAAATAAACTGCCTCAGCTTATAAGATAAATAAAATAAGCATTCCTCAAATAAGTAGCTGCCTCACCTCGCTGCCTTACTGCTACATAGCCTTCCCGGCATGGTACCTTCTTTTGATAATTACTTGTTCCACACCCAAGTTGTGTAACAGGAAGGTCTTGGACCCCTACTTCCCTCTCTCTTTTTTAATAGTCCATATAGTCATAATTATAGCTTTAGGTTTCAATGAGAAAAGTTTTGAAGTTTTTACCTTTCTCCTTACCTAACATCATTTGTGCAGCATATTTTTATTTTGTCGCACCCAGATTAAATTTCAAAATAAAACCAAACAATATAAATTAAAAATAGGGGGTGTACCTTAGCTATACATACCCATCTATACTTATTACTAGGTGAACTTGGTGATAGTAAATGCTCCCATCAGGCAGGGATCATCACCTGTTCTCATATTTCATGTTCATCAGTGTTTATTTACTTAATAACTACTGGTATAATATCTTTCTATTATGAAACTAATTCTATTATCATAATAGACATATTTACTATAAGTTTCAAGCAGAGAATGCATATATAACTAACACGAAGGACTCCACTTCACGAGATTCATCAACTAATAATCTTTTTGTTTACATTACAATCGATCCTTGTGTTGTGTAGTAGAGAAAAATTTACTTGTATCCAGTTTACGTAAAGTTACGAGTGGTTGACTTAGCTGACGAAGCAAACTTATGAAGGTTTTGCAGGCGATGAGTCACAATAACGTGGCTGAAGTATGTTGACCAGACCACACACTAGAAATTGAAGGGACGACGACGTTTCGGTCCGTCCTGGACCATTCTCAAGTCGATTGTGAATGTATTCACAATCGACTTGAGAATGGTCCAGGACGGACCGAAACGTCGTCGTCCCTTCAATTTCTAGTGTGTGGTCTGGTCAACATTATGAAGGTCTTCCTTCTTAGTGTACCTGCCTGAATACCGACGTAGCCGCCACGAAGGCGCTAAGAAGGAAAAACATATGTAAGTTCCTTTGTGAATCTGGCCCCTGGATGGGTTCCCCATCTGACTTGTTGGTTCTCTGGGGGTCCTGGGCGAGTTCCTCACGGAGGGGTCATGCCAGGGCCCGTGGTTCTGCTCGTCGAGGTGGGCCACAGGTGCCACTTTCAGATCCGGTGCTACCTTTGGTCCCGCCTGCGCCTGGTAGGCGCGGTGCTCACTCTGTGCGCAGGTCGGGTTCTCGTAAGGAGCGTCGGCCCTTTCGTAGTTCGCCCCATTGAAGGGGCGATGGGGTGGGAGGCTTGCTCTGTTCACTCACGCCTGGTCTCTCAATTTGTGCGCTTTTTGGGTCGTTTCTTGCGGCCTTCATTGGCATTCTTCATTGGGGGGGGGGGGGGGGGGTTCGGGGCTGGCAAGGCAGGCCTCTTTTCCTGCGCTCAGTCAGACTATCCAGACAATTTCTTTATGCGGGGTATTCAAACCCCTGTAAATATAACTGATATCAACACGAGCGCACTAAATTTTGAAAGAGAAATTGAAAACATGCCCATGCACTCAGCCCCAGGTCCAGACTCATGGAATTCAATATTTATAAAGAAATGCAAAGTGCCGGTAGCACAGGCACTCAGTATAGTGTGGAGGAAGAGCTTGGACACAGGGGAGATACCAGATGCACTTAAAGTAGCAGACATAGCCCCTCTACACAAGGGAGGGAGCAAAGCATTGGCAAAGAATTATAGACCAGTTGCGCTAACATCGCACATAATAAAAGTATTTGAGAGAGTGATTAGGATTCAAGTCACCAATTTCATGGAGACCAATGACCTTCACAACCCAGGCCAACATGGATTTCGAGCGGGAAGATCGTGCCTCTCACACCTCACACACAACACAACTAGTAAACACACCTACTTGAGCACTACGACAAAGTCAGAGGCATTAGAGGAAAAATAGAATGCTGATGTGATATACACGGACTTGGCAAAGGCTTTCGATAAATGTGACCATGGCGTGATAGCACACAAAATGAAGTCAATGGGAATAACTGGTAAAGTAGGACGCTGGATACTCAGTTTTCTGTCAAACAGGACTCGGCGAGTAACAGTCAACCATATAAAATCTAGTCCAAGTGCAGTTAAAAGCTCTGTACCTCAGGGTACAGTCCTTGCACCACTGCTTTTCCTTATTCTCCTATTGGATATAGACAAAAATACAAGTCACAGCTTCGTATCATCCTTTGCAGATGACACAAAAATCAGTATGAAAATTACCTCGGCTGAAGACATTGAAAAACTTCAAGCGGATATTAATAAAGTTTTTGACTGGGCATCAGAAAATAACATGATGTTTAACAGTGATAAATTCCAGGTACTCAGGTACGGTAAAAATGAGGACCTTAACCCTCAAACCGCTAGGGGTCCAAATGGAATTCACACCCACAGGCGCAACAAAAAAAAAAAATTGCAAAAAATTCTTTCGTCTTATAGAAGTGTTCATTTGTGTTCCCTGATCACGGAAAAAATAACAAAAAAATCCTAGGTGGCATATTTTAGCTGCAATAGGGTAGGGAAGTGTGGCAAAAAAGGGGCGTTGGCAGAGCCTTCGCCAGACGAGGTCTACTCCGCCCAAGCTGTCAGACGGCAGTTGCCACAAATATATTATTACCTAATTATTTCAATGTCTCTGATTGATTTTTTCTTAGTTTTTTTGCGGTAATATTATTCCATACAGTGAATTGTGGTATATTTATATTATAAAATGTGTGAACCATCGCTGTACTCAAAATTATGGTGTGCATATTAGTGATTCAATTAATATGTTCATAAAACAATAAACAAATAGTTTTGCTGTTGTTACACTATATACACAGGTTATATATAAGTATTTGCATGTTTTGTACACCATAACGAACTACTACGTTGGTCTTGTGAGTCAAAAAGCAACGAGGAGTGACCGCCAAACACCAGCGAGCCACTCACTGCCACTCCCTCCCTCAACACCACCTCACTCACCCTCATTCACCTCCCACAATACTCTTTTGTATTTATTCACTATACACAGACGTTATATATACGTATTTACATGCTTTGTTCACCATAACTGTACATCTAAGCTTGTATGGTGAGTAAAGGCCATAACATGTAGCTACTCACACAGTCAGCTGATCGGCGGCCGCCCTCAAGGCCAGACGCACTAATGTTTGTCCTCCAACAATATTGTTTGTGGTGTTATTACGCTATATATACACACATTATATATAAGTATCTACCTGTTTTATTCACCATACCTGAACAAATAAGCTGGTATGGTGCCCAAAGACCATAGTGGCCATCAGTAAACACCATGCCAAGTTGTGCAGACGACGCTCCTCCCTCACCAAAATGGCGGCTCCCAACCTACTCCTCTCGCTGTTATCTCACTCTATACACACGTTATATATAAGTATCTACATTTGTGTTCACCATGGCGAACCACTAAGCTGGTATGGTGAGTGCAGTCAATAAATGGTGGCCCCACACAGTCAGAAAACGACGCCACAACCCTCCCTCCCACAGCCCTACTCCTTCCTCCGTGGAGCACAGCGCTAAATATCACCACAATCCTGCTAGTATCAGAATCCTGGTCAGTTTTATCACAGTTAGGGGGGCTTCAGTAATACTATCGCTGCTAAATAATAGCAGTATCATTTATATTATGGTATTTGTAGGCGATGCTGTGGTCACAAGCTGGACAGCGGTGTTGTGAGCTCATGCTGCGTGCACCAGCCTTGGAGGCTTGCTCAATACTGACGCTGTAACACCCAAGAATGTTGGCCTGGATTTTTTTTCTAGGTGGCATCTGGCAACTGTCGGTTGTGGCTGTACTATAGCTGCCCTTATCCCAGACGTGGCGTTTAAATTATAGTGCTAGACACGAAATCTTATATAAATGATGTGCGCGGTTTCGGTTTTGTCACTGATATCATTTATATATGATATGCACGGTTTGAGAGTTAAACATAATACAGGGTATAGAACTCAATCAAATGTACTCATAGTAGGAAAACAACATGTAAAGGATTTGGGAATAATGATGTCTGACGACATAATGTTTAGGGAGCATAACCAAGCAAATATTGCTACAGCCAGAAAAATGATTGGATGGATTACGAGAACTTTCAAATCCAGGGATCCCTTCACAATGGTTGTACTCTTCAAGTCACTTGTGTTGTCCCGTCTTGAGTACTGCTCAGTACTCACTTTCCCCCTTCAGAGCAGGAGAGATTGTTGAAATAGAGGGAATACAGAGAACATATACGGCACGCATAGACGCAATAAAGCACCTAAATTATTGGGATCGTCTCAAAGCCCTCCAAATGTACTCACTAGAAAGAAGAGGAGAGAGATATCAAATAATATACACCTGGAAGATACTGGAGGGCCAAGTACCAAATCTACACAGTAAAATGACAACATACTGGAGTGAACGATATGGAAGAAAATGCAGAATAGAACCAGTGAAGAGCAGAGGTGCCATAGACACAATCAAAGAACACTGTATAAACATCAGAGGTCCACGGTTGTTCAACACCCTCCCGAGCAAGCATAAGAAATATTGCCGGAACAACCGCGGACATCTTCAAGAGGAAACTAGATTTATTCCTCCAAGGAGTGCCGGACCAACCGGGCTGTGGTGGGTATGTGGGCCTGCGGGCCGCTCCAAGCAACAGCTTAGTGGACCAAACTCTCACAAGTCAAGCCTGGCCTCGGGCCGGGCTTTGGGAGTAGAACTCCCAGAACTCCATCAACCAGGTATCAACCAGGGGGTGCGCAGAGTGGCGATCTTAGGTATAGGGAGCGATTCAATACTTCTGCAGGTATACGAGGCTCACATCCTGTGTCTCAGGACTCCTTTAAACAGACCTCATTTTTAAAGAAAATCGTTGGCAACATTCTTAAAGTGTGAGAGCCTCAGTATTGAGTTATCAACCAAGGATGGCACACAGTTTGCCACCAGACTAGTACCCAAGCCGAGAGGTATAAGCTACGAGTAGAGGCTATGGGAATTAAACCTCACTTCGCTGGAAGACACAAGAGTTAGGGGGGACATGATCACCACATTCAAGATTCTCAAGGGAATTGATAGGGTAGATAAAGACAGGGTATTTAACACAAGGGACACACGCACTAGGGGACACAGGTGGAAACTAAGTGCCCAAATGAGCCACAGAGATATTAGAACATTTTTAGTGTCAGAATGGTTGATAAATGGAATGCATTAGGAAGTGGTGGTGGAGGCTGACTCCATACACAGTTTCAAGTGTAGATATGATAGAGCCCAATAGGCTCAGGAACCTGTACACCTGTTGATTGACGGTTGAGAGGCGGGACCAAAGAGCCAGAGCTCGACCCCTGCAAGCACAATTAGGTGAGTACAGCATGAGCTAACAGCATCGCTGTTCAGCTTGTGACCACGGCATCGTCTAAAATTGTCAAAACATATATGTAACTGGTATTATTTAGCCATGATAGTATTAGAGAGGAGCCTGACTGTGATAAAGACTGTGTACAATTTCCAGATATCAGTGAACACAATGCTGTTGTGGGATAGGTTGGACATGTATATGAGTGGGAGGTTATAAATAGGAGCTGCCTCATATGGGCCAATAGGCCTTCTGCAATTACCGTTATTCTTATGTTCACATGTTCTGTTCAAGATGTTCACAGCACTATGCAGGTAGCCACAGCACCCTACCATTGTTTGGTCCATCTTAGAATCTTGAAATGACTTCTCATGTTCCTTTACAGAATAAACTTGTGGAAAATTATTAATTTACAGGATTTAGTGACCAGGATTCTGATAATAGGATTGTGGTGATAATTAGCCCTGTTTGCAGTATGGTGGGAGGAGTAATCTTGGTGTTGGAGGGAGGGAGGTAGCATCGTCTGCTAATTCTGTGTGGCAACCTGTTATTGTCTGGACTCAGCATACCAGCTTAGTGGTTCGCTATGGTGAAAACAAATGTAGATTCTTATTCTGTATATGATGTGTGTATATAGTGTAATAACAGCAAAAGGAGTACAGGCATACCTCAGTTTAAGAGTTTAATTGGTTCCTGGAGACGCCTCGTATTCCGAAAACTCGCATTCCGAAGCTAATTTTCCCATAAGAAATAAAGGGAAATGAATTAATCCGTTCCTGACTACCCCAAAAACCCCACATCAAATTAAATGTTTATACCTAATTCATCTAAATAAACCTACAAAACTATGTTCAAGTTATTACTTGCCTTGCTGTTGAATGCTGTAGGCGTATGGAAGATGGTGAGGAGGTGGGAGGAAGAGAGGAGTTACTGTTTGGAAGGGGAGTCCCCTTCCATTATCACATCAGGCAGTGAGGACTTCACTGATATGCACACTCTGGCACATTTTGCCTGCATACCACTAGGACTTGCTTGTTTTACTAAGAATTTGTCTAATGACACTTGTTTTTCCCTACATTTTAACACTTGTCTGTAGTAAGACATCACATTATCATTTAAAAGGTCAATGCAACGGCCTGCTACAGCTTTATCTGGGTGAGTTTTTTCAACAAAACTTTGTAGTTCTTCCCATACTTCACACATTTTCTTAATCAAGAAGGGACATCCTCTACTGCCTCTACTCACAGCTATTTTCTTAGGTAGAACCTTTCCAATGGCTTTCTTGAGACCCATGGCAAGATATATAATGACAACTTTTATGCTCAAATGGCCAAAAAACCAATAAAAAACTGTAAATCCTTGTGAAGAATTCAGGTGGGGTAGTCACTGGACACGAGACACTGGTAAACTGAGGCGCGATCGTCATGCCACCACGCGCCAGTCGGCCTGTACACATATCAACAAACTCGCGTTCCGAGGTAACCCTCGCCTTCCGAGACATATTTTTGGAGTAAATCCTGCTCGTCTTCCGAAAAACTCGCATACAGGGACAATCACATTCCGAGGTACCACTGTATGTTGGGAGAAGGATTGTTGCCGAGTGAGGTGTTGGTGAAAGAGGGAGTGAGGAGGCGTCTGCTAGTGACCCTGAGGGCTTCATCGCTCAGCGCCCATAATTTGCTCAAGTTCTCAGCTCCATCATGGCTATAGTATGTCACATACAATATTTAATTTTATTTTACCATGATCAGAGGCTACAATTTAACAATATAAGAGAAAATAATTTTTTGCACAGAATTTATTTTCGGCGCACCACAGAATTGTCATTTATTATGGCCGTACAGCATGGTGGTTAAGTCTAGCCAACCTGCTATCTGTCCGCACACCCATGACGCTAGGAAGTTTGCTGCTTTGGCTGCCGTGTTTGCCATTTCTTGGGTCAATATTCGGGCGCAGTGCTTTTGGAGGTCGAAAAGTTCTCAGGGATCCCTGGAGGCTCCCAGTCACCCTCCCTCCCTCCCTCCTGCCGACTTTTTTTTTAGCATTGTTTGGATGCTTAGCTTCCGAACTGGATTGCTAGGTAGCCGGCACAAGGGGTCCGGGGCTCCCCCATCACCCTAGCGGGGAGGGGATGGCTGTGCTTACGAGTGGTGCGACGGCAAAGTGTGATGTTTGCTGGTTTCCCTTGTTAACTTGGGACTGGTTGGGTGTTTTGCCTCTCCGGTTTTTGGTTGCAGTTTTCTTACCATGTGGGGTCTGTTTTGTTATGCCTACTTCTCTGGGTGCCTAACTCTATTGGATGGCAGATAAGGAAAAACCCCAACCATGGGGTGTTTTCCAGGGCCATTCCTCCCTGTACCTCTCTGAGGGGGCCAGGTTCTGGTTTGTGGTCCCCGGTAGGCTGAACTCCATTGACTAATGCCCTGATCGTGCTCAAGTCATTAACAGTGCTGTGCCTTGTGGTGTGGTCCTGTCCTGTGGTGGTGTGTTAACCAGGAGTAATTTCACAAGTACTCGGGGCTGCATATGCCTAGGGTTCCTTTCCCTAGGTGCCCAGTAGGTATTGCCCTTGTGGCTTGGGGTTATCTTCCACAAGTCGCTTGGGGTCTGCCTCTGTGGAATCTTTTGCTTCTCGGTAATTGCCCGCCCTTGGTGTCAGCTGGGGTGTTTCTTGCACCACTTGTTTTGTCACTGGTAGGGGCACAAGGTACTGTGCAGCTAGTTTTCACCAGATTATAGCGATCGGCTATGTTCCACCTGGGTCGTTGTCCCTCATGCGGGAGTTTTCTTTTATTTTTGTTTCCTGCCTGGTGGGGGTCTGCCCCTTGGTGTTGGTACCCCTTCTATATAAATTGGTGGTCCTACTAGGTCCCTGTGAGTGTACACGTCCCGAGGGTTCAACTGTTAGTAGTTCGCTGGATAGTTTGGGGTGCCGGTTATCAGTATCTTGCCTGGGCTTCCCTTAGCAGAGCATCTAAGGGCCCTGGAAATCCCCTTTAGGGCTCTGTGGTCCGATGGATGCATCCTCTGGGTCCCATCTCACTTCGTGTGAGTTTGAGGGTAGCTCTGTCCCCTTGTTTCAGGGTGACAATCACCAATTTGTGCCTCCCTCATGCTGCCTGTTGGGTCTGTAACACCTTTGACCCGGAGTCCTGCGAGTGGTGTTCCTTGCTTGTACTCCAGTTCATCCAATCCACTGATCTTGATACTCGGGTGCAGGCAGCTTTGGTGTTGCATGTGTGATTTAGGTTGCTGCAGTGCGCTGGGTTGGTTACTAACCCGGATGCCCTGAGCCTGCCCGGTTTTGCATATAGGGACTCGAACTTGGGGTTGTTATCGCCTCAACTTTGTTTCGTCCATGCCTCCCTTGTCCTTCCCCTGCTGTTCCTCGACCCTCTGCACCCAGTTCTGAAGTGTCTAAGGGTTTCAGAGTCGGTTCAGGGTTTAGTTGGTGGTGAGATTCGAGCAGTTCAGGGGATGCTCCTTCTGGTGTGATGACGGAGGCATTCGAGCCTTTTTCTCCAGCTGGTGCTTCTGGGTGTGACCAATTGGCCCTGTTTGTTCCAACTTTTCCGGTGGACTCTGTCTTATTTCTTGAGGCACAGGGTTTGCAGGACGACTCTGCCCCGAGTCCTAATGTGGAGGTTCCCGAGGCAAGGGAGGGGTTGACATGGGGGGCTTGGGCTCCATTTGACCCCGCTTGGGTGTTGGTACCCTATGAGCGAGGTTTGTTGTTGCAGGGGGGTGGGGTTTTCTTATCCCCTCCCTCCCTATACGATTTTGATATAGCATCAACCCCTTCCCGGGATCCCTCTGGTACTTCTGTCCCTCACTTCCAGAGGTTTTCGGCCTCCCGCATCGCGCCCCATTAGGTGTGGGAGGCCATTGCGGCTCGAGGCCATCTCCTGCATGACCTGGATTGTGCCTCAATAATGGATCCTGCCTCATTTGTGATTGGTTTTTCCTTTCCTTACTGGGTGCGTTACGAGGTTCTGGAGTCATCCTCTTTGGCAGAATAGCCTATATTTTCAGTGGCGGCATGGCATACGTTCTGTCGGTCCCACATGCTTGAGTGGCGAGAGGCCCTGATGGTTGTTCAGGTTTACCCGGGGGGCGAGATTGAACGCTTCACTGCTTGTTTGTTCGTCCCTGCCCTTCTTTGGGATGTCGGCCTGTGTAACTTTGCGTACAGGTTCCCTCCCTTTCGGCTGCCCTGGTTGCTGAGGATTTACTCATCCGTGACCATTAGGCTTCGGTCTTGCATTTTTTTTCCCTTCTTAAGCTGTCTTCAGACTGGCTTAAGGAGGACATGGAGGCGTTGGTTGCTGATCCTAGTTCTGGTGCATTGGTCGCAGTGGTGCGGGTGTCAGCTGCCTTGTTGAAGCTGTTTGTGCCAATCCTAAGGGAGGCAGAGTCTCTGTTTTTTGCTTCTCGTTTTGGGTGCCATCAGGCGGTGCTTGCTCCATCCTTAGAATCCGCTTGAGCTCTGGCTCTTAGGTTTTCTCTGCCCATTTTGTTCTTTCTTTTTGCACAGTATGCGATGGTGCAGTTTCTGCAAACGGAGGTTTCTAGTTGTCCTCCCATGTTGGACTTTTTGGTTCTTAGGGGGGGGGCCCGTGGGGTTTCTAACCAAAAAGGTCATGCCCAGGGCTCGAGGTTGCTCTTATCGTGGTATGCCAGTGGTGCCAATTTCAGAGTCGGAACAGCCTTCCGGGCCGACGTCGTCTGGTTGGCGCGGTAATCGCTCTGCTCATCTATCAGCTTTTCATAAGGGGCTTCGGCCCTTTTGTTGGTCATCCTATTGACGAGGCAATTGGGAGGGAGAGGTTCGTGCAGTTTGCTCGCGCCTGGTCCCACGATTTGTCGGCTTTTCAAGTCTCTTCATGCAGCTTGCAGTGGCATTGGGTGGCCCCTCCTTCTTCGGGGGGCTCAGAGCTGGCAGGGCAGGCTTTCTCTCTGTTGGGTCACCTTGGAGTGGGTTTGCTTGGGTGTGGACAGAAGTCCTCATCCCTCAGGTCGGTTTCCCACCTGTTTCCGGTTCTGAAAAGAGACTGTGCAGACAATGCGGTACATTCTGGACTTGTTCAATCTGAACCCCTGGGTCTATTGCTCCTGCTTTCGGATGACTTCTTTGTCCCAGGTCCGGCTTCTCTTGGAACTGGGCGCTTGGATGGTGTCCCTGGAGCGAGTGGCAACCACCTCCCGGGAAAGTCCCTCTTGTTTTTATCTTTGGTTAAGTAGCTCCAGGGAGCCAAAGGGGCTCCACCAGAAAACCAGCGTTGAATGTAATGAAACACCATTTTTTGGGTTAGACCCGGAGTCTTCCCGGCAACCCTCCCTTCCTCTGGTCGGAGGTTTTTCGCAGTTTTTGACATCCAGCCTCTGAACTTGGGGATGATAGCTGGTGTGGGAGGTCTGGAGCTCCCCATTCCCCCTTCTGCGGAAGGTGGGAGCTGCACTGACAGCGGCACGGAGATGGTTGTGACATCATGCTCGTTTGTTAGTGTTTAGTTTGGAGAGTTCTTCTCAACAGTTTGGCTTTCAGTAGCAATTTTTTAACCAGATAGGTAGGTACCCCCAAAACAAACCCTTTCTTGGGTGCCTGTCTCGGTCGATGGCAGACATAGAATGCTTCCAACCTCACGAGGCTTTCTATAGGCCATTGCTCCTCGTGCCTCTCTGAGGTGGGGCCTAGGTTCTGGTTTGTGGTCCCTGTTAGGCCTAAGAACTCCATTCACTTGGCTGATGCCACGGTCTAATACGCTCATATCAGCCCGGATAGCTCTAGGGAGCCTCTGGTCTCACCCAGAAAATGGCATTTCATTACATCAATGCTGGTCTTTTAGGTTCAGATAGACAGTTGGCCAACCATCTCTTTCCTGTAGAATCTCTGTGATTCATAAAAACTAAGTAGATTTGTTACACAGGATCTTCCTGTTCGAAAACCATACCGTCTGTCCATTTTTGTCATTATTGTACTCTCCAGGTGTTCTACCCATTGTTGTGTTAACAATGGATCAACCCATTTGGTGTTAGCTATTTTTTTCTAATGTTTTAACTACCATACTTGTTAATGATATGGGTCTATAATTTAGAGGGTCTTCTCGGATACCATTTTTGTAGATTGGAATTATGTTTGCCATTTTCCATATACTGTATCTGCTAAGATTCCTGTGCGCAGGGATTGGTACCTGTCAGCAGTCTGCTGGCTGATATATTTTACCTATACTGTATATCTTTGTTTTATTTGGAGAAAGAACCATTATAGTATTGGAATTATTAAAAAAAAAATCCTATTTGGGAAATCTTTACTAGATTTCGAAGATTCTGTATTTGGTATTTGTTGACTATAAACGACTTGGTAATCTCTCAATCTTTTCTTTCACAGCTCCTACGGTCACCAGAAGAATAATACCTGCAGTGCCAGGACCCAGTGGTGTTGAATAATACATGCAGTGCCAGGACCCAGTGGTGTTGAATAATACCTGCAGTGTCAGCATCCACACACAGTGTCAGATATACTGCATACATGTTGTCAGCAGCATTATGAAACACATTATGGTGTAAGAAATACTACATGTAAATGGGTAAGACTGTCTTCAGCACACTCATGTGAATGACTACATATATTATCAATATGTCATGCATTATTAACATCTCATGTACTATGGTAACAAAGGAAATGTGTATTTAAATTAAATTTGGTGTATCATTAATTTAAAAATCTCGGTATTTATTAGCTCATTGTGTATGTGGTACAGTATTGTTTGGCAAGAATACATTTTAAGATTTTCAAATTAATTATTTTTATTATCAGGTTCTAATATAAAAAAGTTTAATATATATTTTCAGTTTTAAAACATTTCATACTTTTTCTCCTATGTGAGCCATTGTAAATGTTGAGAAAGCATTAAAATAATCTTTATACTGTATAGTAATTATGATTTTTTTCTTGGGTAATTTGCTCTTAAGCTCAAAAGGCTCTCCAAATAAGATAATATATCAGTGTTCTTAATGCTCAGAATATATTTATTTATTCACATATTTACATGACTGTATTGGGGATTTAAAAATAACAATGTTCATGGTACATTGGATCAGTAAGTTCTTGTAAAAATCACATACATATATGTTTGCAAATGACAAACCACATGAGGGTCCACTGTACTTGACTCTTGTGCTATGGTTATATTTATAATAAGACATCCATCAGTTCTGTGGTTATATTTATAATAAGACATCCATCAGTTCTGTGGTTATATTTATAATAAGACATCCATCAGTTCTGTGGTTATATTTATAATAAGACATCCATCAGCTCTGTGGTTATATTTATTATAAGACATTCCTCAGTTCTGTGGTTATATTTATAATAAGACATCCATCAGTTCTGTGGTTATATTTATAATAAGACATCCATCAGTTCTGTGGTTATATTTATAATAAGACATCCATCAGCTCTGTGGTTATATTTATAATAAGACATCCATCAGTTCTGTGGTTATATTTATAAGAGAACATCCCTCAATTCTCTGATCATATTTTTAATAAGACATTCCTCAGTTTTTTGGTTATATTTATTATAAGACATTCCTCTGTTCTGTGGTTATATATATAATAAGACATCCCTCAGTTTTTTGGTTATATTTATTATAAGACATTCCTCAGTTCTGTGGTTATATTTACAATAAGACATTCCTCAGTTCTGTGGTTATATTTATAATAAGACATCCCAAATTCTGTGGTCATATTTGTAATAAGGTTCTGTAGTGAAACATCTTAATACTGTGGCTGTATTTATAATAAACCATCCCTCTCTGCTGTTGCTATATGTACAGTATGATAAATCAGTATAATTATAAATAAATTTATAATATATTTAATTTTCCTATACAAAGACATTTTGTTAAATCTTAAAAAAAAAAAAAATTGCCACAGGATTTGTTTGTAATGTTTACAAAGTTATACACGGACACTAACTTTCCTGCTGGTGAACGCATGTGGAGACGTAGATTTGTATGTTTGCTTTTACACTTGCTGATTCACAGGAAATATTGTAGAGTATATTTTATGTCTAGCACATTTTATAATATAATAAGCACAATATTATCTTACTATTTATGAATAATACCAGTGGTTTACATATTGTAACTTTTTTCCATTCTCTTGTGTCTTTGACAAGTAATTAAATTACTTTATATTCCTACAAAACTTAATTAGATTATTCCAATTGCTTATCTGATATTGAGTGCCATCTGTTGAGAACAGAGTTAACACTATAACCTGTGTGCTCTATTCTGGTTACTCTATACTGATTGCTATGTAGTTACTTGAATTATTTATGTATCCGACAGTCCAAGTGTTTTTGGCATCTCTTAACAATATTTGCTTTAGTAATAAATAAAAGCTCATGCATTTAAAATATATCAAATATATTACTAAGATTTATAAAGAACACAACAATTTATAAAGGAGACAAATACTAGTAATAATTGTCTACAAGACTTAACTAATGAAATGTAGAATATTTCATTAGATAATACTTGCTTTTTGGATCAAATAGCTGTAAAGGTTTATACAATCAAGAAAACTGTACAAATATTTATTCAAAAGAAAAATGTCATCAGTGTTGAATGTTTAAAATTATATTATGAAAACATCTCGCATAATAGCATACAAAACATTTAGAGAAAAAAAGTAAATACATTGTCTAAACTACTTTCAAAAATATCAAAATTTATATAAGTGACCATTCAGGAGAAAAGTCATATCACTGTAGAATGTGTCTGAAAGACTTTAAAAATAAATTATGGCTAATAACACACACACAAGGATTCATACAGGAGAGAAACCATATCACTGTTCAGAATGTCAAAAAGATTTTTCAGTTAAATCAAATCTAATATCACACATGAGGATTCATACAGGAGAGAAACCATATCACTGTTCAGAATGTCAAAAAGATTTTTCAGTTAAATCAAATCTAATATCACACATGAGGATTCATACAGGAGAGAAACCATATCACTGTTCAGAATGTCAAAAAAACTTTACTCGAAAATCACATCTAATAAGGCACATTGGGATTCATACAGAAAGGAAACCATATCACTGTTCAGTATGTCAAAAAAACTTGACTCGAAAATCACATCTAATAACACACATGAGGATTCATACAGGAGAGAAACCATATCACTGTTCAGAATGTCAAAAAGATTTTTCACTTAAATCAAATCTAATAAGGCACATTGGGATTCATACAGAAAGGAAACCATATCACTGTTCAGTATGTCAAAAAAACTTGACTCGAAAGTCACATCTAATAACACACATGAGGATTCATACAGGAGAGAAACCATATCACTGTTCAGAGTGTCAAAAAGACTTTTCAGACAAATTATCTCTACTAATACACATGAGGATTCATACAGGAGAGAAACCATATCACTGTGCAGAATGTCAAAAAGATTTTTCACTTAAATCATATCTAATAAAACACATGAGGATTCATACAGGAGAGAAACCATATCACTGTGCAGAATGTCAAAAAGATTTTTCACTTAAATCAAATCTAATAAAACACATGAGGATTCATACAGGAGACAAACCATATCACTGTGCAGAATGTCAAAAAGACTTTTCACAAAAATCATATCTAATAAAACACATGAGGATTCATACAGGAGAGAAACCATATCACTGTTCAATGTGTCAAAAAGACTTTTCACAAAATTCAAATCTAATAAAGCACATTAGGATTCATACAGCATAAGAGTCATTTGAATATTGTCAAAAACACACAGAAATCACAATAGCGTGATGCATCAATGAACAAATCCACAAGGACCATGACGAGGATTTGAACCTATGTCTGAGATCATCCCAGACGCTGCCTTATCGACTGAGCTACGACATGGTAAAAAGAGTTGAAACCAGAAGTTTTACTGAACTTACTTGAATCCTGCAGCCTCTCCGAGACACAAACCAGGGCTTTACACAACTCCCTCATGCACTCTAGCTATGTCAATAGGCCTTTCTACCTCTTCTGACGTAGGTTCGAATCCTCGTCACGGCCCTTGTGGATTTGTTCATTGAAGCATCACGCTATTGTAATTTGTGTGTGTAATGAAGTGAGGGGAAGAGGTAGAACAACCAAAGAACTCCCTCCCAAAAGAAAACAATAAAACTTACTTGGCGTGGTTATTACTTTCTCTTTTTCCCTCCAGCTTTTACTGCGCATAACTCTACTGCTCTCTTGATCTGTCGTGATATTCCCTTCATCCCTCAACTTTTTCAGTCACCCATTCAGTGTTTTGTGGTCCGTATCTTTGTGAGTAAATGGTATGCAGTCTGTTCCGTTTATCTCCCCTCAAATTTTACGCTTTCTCTTCATGATCCTAAACACTTGTTGGACTCTTTACCAGAGCCTGTGCTCCTTTTGGATGATTTTAACTGTCAGCATACCCTCTGGGGAGATATTCTGACAAACACCCGGGGACACCTTCTTGAACCATTTGTGCTCACTTCTCTTCCTTTATAACTAGTGAATTCTGGTGAACGCACTCATGTTGATTCCCACCATTTCCTGTATTGATCTTTCTGCTCATCTTCTCTTTATATGGACTTCAACTGGCAGGTTCTTGATGACCTACATAACAGTGACCTTTTCCCCAACCTTCTCACTTTTCTTTTCTTCTCACCCTCCCCTCTCTTTCCCTAGGTGGAAGTTTGACAAGGCTGTTTGGAACCTCTTTACCTTTGTGTTACTCTTTCCGACCTCTCTGATTTTCCTTTTTCCCGAGCCCCCCTCCTCCTTTCATGACACAGTTTTTGATGCTGCCCTCAGCTCTGTTCCTCGCTCTACCTCCCGGGGTGCACAGAAGTGCGTTACCTGGTGGAATGCAGCCTGTGCTCAGGCTGTCCTCTGTAAGCGTGCGGCCTAGAAGAAATACCGTTGTTGACGGACGCCTGATTCTTTGCTTTTGCGTCAGAAGTCAAGTGTGGTGGCCCGTAGGGCCATCTGTACGACTAAGAGTGAGAGTTGAAGATCTTTCATTTGCACTATTATGTCTAACACCCCTCTGCCCCTGATCTGGGAGGAAATCTGCAAGTTAGTGGGTAAGTTTTTTCCAGATGTCTTGCCAGTTCTTCACCTCTGTGGTTCTATTGTGGCAGATCCGGTCTCGGTCAAAACCGAACTGGGTTCACACTTTTCAACTGTTAGCTCCGATTCTCATCTTCCTCCTTTCCTTACTCTTAAGCCTCTTCTTGAATCTTGTCACTTAGATTTTCAAACGCCTCTTCATCTTCTTTATAACACTCCTTTCTCTCTCAGAACTCCAGTCTGCCCTGGCCTTCTGTGGTTCTACAGCGGCGGGTTCAGATGATATTCATTATGTAATACTTTGACATCTCCCTCCATACACATTTCAGTATTTACTGAATGTTTATAACAGTGTCTGGGAGTTATCAGTTCCCGAGGACTGACTTGAGGCGGTTCTTCTTCCTATTTGAAAACCTAGTTCTCTGTGGTCAATGGACTTTCGCTCCATTGCTTTAACGAGTAGTGTCTGCAACCTCTTTAAATGTATGGTCAGTGTCAGTGATATGGTTCTTGGAATGCTATCACCCCCTCTCTCCTTCTCAATTTGGCTTTCGCAAGTGTTGCTGCATGACTAATGTTCTCCTGAACTTAAAGGTCTATGTTTGTACTACCTTTGCTATGAAGACCTTCGTGGTTGCAGTCCTTTTTGACCTGGAAAAGGCGTATGACACCACCTGGAGATAAAACATTCTGTTCCAACTCTGTTCTTTTGGGCTTCGTGGCACTCTCCCTCTCTAACTCAAGATCTTCCTCTCTTGTCGTTCCCTTAGAATGAGATTCTAAGGGAACCTCTCTGCCTCTTTTCGGCAATACGGTGTACCTCAAGGTTGTGCTCTGAGCACTACTATTTTCCTGGTAACCCTCAATGGTCTTCTTTCCTCCCATCCCTCTGGCATTTTCTCAGCTCTCTATGTTGATGATCTTACCCTCTGCTGTCAAGGTGATGACTCACCTTTTCTGCAATGGTGGCTTCAACTTGCGATTGATGCCATGTCGTCCTGGGCCACCAATCATGGCTTCAAGTTCTCTCCAACTAAGACTTGTGCTATGACCTTTACTCGGAAGCAGGTCGTTCTTCGACCCCACTCTGTCCTCTTTATAGTAATCCTCTTTTATAAAGGATTCTGTTAAACTTTTTGGGTTAATCTTTGACACTTGCTTGTCTTGATCACCCCATATCTCTTACCTTCGAGTTGAATGCTTCAAAGCCCTTAACTTACTAAGGTGGTCTTGTCCCATACTTCCTGGGGAGCGGAAAGGTGCATGCTGCTCTCTTTACATTCCTTTCTCATGTTGTCTAAACTCAATTATGGCTGTCTTGCTTACTCTTCTGCCTCCTCCCCCCCCCCCCCACCTCCCTGTTCAGCTTGTTGATGCCATGAGGGGGGCTTAGTGGGCGGCTGCTGGAGTGTAATGCTCCTTTGGACAGTCCTCTGCCCTTTTGTAGCCTTGTGCTCCTGCTGCTATCCTCTCTAATTGTGCTGAACAATTTTTCCTTTTCCTTCTGTTTCGTTTTCCTCCCCCCTCTTCTCCTATCTGCTTGTCGTTTCCTGCCGACCTTTTGCTTGTTTTGGTTATTCCTTTGGACTTCTTCTATTTTGACGCCCGGGTGCTTGAGGAGGCATACTCTTGCACCCGTAGAACTGTAGTACCCAAAGTCGAGAGCGAGGGGAAACCTTTTATTGTCAATCCTCCTTTCATCACTGAACACGATCTCGACAGACTGACGGTTCTTAAGGTGGCGTTTGTTGGGTGTATACTCACGACACAGCCCTAGGGGGCCCCGGCGTGATCAGCAATAGCTTCTTGTTGGGTGTCCTGCCTCTAACTGTGGCTTCATGGTGGGTGTGGGGGCACATTTATGAATGAATGTTTCTTTTTCGTCCTCATGTTAAATTCTGTTTCTCCTTTACCTTCTCAGGCTCGTGGGGTGGGCAACCAAGCCCCCCCGAGTCGATCCGTGTTGGAAGACCGGGCTCTGCAGCCTCCGCTGCATTGGGCCCCGACCCTGCTCCTCCTTTGGCCTGAATGTTTTGGCATTAATGTGCATTTACAAAGGTGAAATGTAATTCTGATCAGCTTCCATATATACTTTATACACATACATATACACACACACATACCTACATATACATATATACATACATATATACACACACACATGCATTTGTCTCTCTTACTCTGACAGGGTGAGATAGCTGATAGAGAAACTAGTGTGCAATTAAGTGCTTAATCACTGAAGGTGATTAAGGTGCTTTTACAAGCTCAGGTTATATAGTTACATCACATACATACATTGAGTAATTGATACATTACATGGTTAATGTTGGGTACAAGTCCAATATATCAAGTGTTCCAGTACTCATATAGTAATTACACAGTTCAGCATACCTTAGCCCAGGAGGGCGAAAGTCAGTCAATCTACAATATAATGTTCAAGAGAGTGCATGTTTTCTCTTTCACAAAGTTGACACATTGTGTACTTGACATTTGGGTTTTGAGGAAGCTGCCAGATACGTCTATATCCCAAGCGTATTCTGGCCACTATAACATCACATTGCCAGGTTCTTGTTCTATTAGTGCCATATGTGAATGTCTCCTCACGATATCCATCATAATATTTAATGCTACAACTTTCAGGTCTTTGTGAATTTGTTAGGGTGGTGAGATCTGCATTAGATATTTGTTTAAGTATTCTCTTTGTCACTGCTAATGAAACACCCATATCAATTTCTACCACTGGTTTTCTACAGGCTGTCTTTGCAAGCATATCAACAGTGTCATGCCTTGAGATGCCAACATGTGATGGTATCCATAGGAATTTAATTTCAAATCTGTTTTCTTTAGCAGCTAAAACATTCATTCGAATATCACTGACTATTTTCTGGGTGTCACTACTATGTGAGTTCAATGCCAGGAGTGCACTCTGCGAGTCAAAGTATATAAGTCCACTGCCTTTGTCTTTTAAAAATTCAGTGGCAAGGTATATGCCTGCAAGTTTGGTTTGAGTTGTACTTGCCCAGTCATTGACGTGCTTCATTGCTGTGTGTGTTCAAATATATTACATGCACATTCGGTACATCGTCCACATTCTTCTACAGAGCCGTCGGTATAGCACTGATACACATCGTTACCCATACTCTGAGTACGTTCAGTGATGCTTTTCAGTGTTAACTGTTTTAATAATGTAGAGTGCACATTATCATAATTGCATTGTCCCTCTTACGGTCGTGCACATCCTTGTTGAATGTCCTGACTTCCGGAACGAGCGTGTGTCTTGTTTTCCGACCGTCCCTTGCGGTCGTTTGTATCTCGATGGTATTCTTGGTGACTCGGATACTTTTGATATCGTTCGCCTTATGCGTTTCTGTTCTCGTATTAGCGTCCTTGGTGATATTTAGCGCCCTCTGATTATCCAACACATTTGATGGTGCTACATAACCTTCTCGGTTTGTTGCCTTCTTTTTGATAATTACTTACTTCTGCCTTTCCCTCAACTCTTCGTCGTCTTGATGCTCTTCACTGTACTAGGCTACGCCTCAGTTCTGGTGCCTTTCGTTTGATTCCTATCCAGAGCCTGTATGTTGTAACCGGCATCCTGTGTCTTCAGGATCAGTGTGATCATTACTGTCTTCGCTACTTTGCGTGGTCCCTACAACACCCTCACTCTTGCTAATGTCGTACTTTGACCATTACCCCTCCTGTGGACCCTGTTCCCTTTCACCACATTCCCCTTTCTGCGTGACTGTCTTGCTGGCAAGGTTCTCTCTCTCGGATCGTCTTGCCAATGTTTTCCCTTGTGTCATTCCATCTTTGCCCCTATAGTGGGTTCCTATTCCTAAGTTTTGACCCCACATGAGTAAAGCTTTTACCCCTCCTACAGTTCTGAAATGAATTTTCCTTGCTCACTTTTATTCACACTCCTGCTTTATCTCCATCTTCACAGATGTATCCAAGTCTGCCGATAATGTAGGCTACTCTGTTGTATTTCCTGACTGCACCTGTATGTGTCGCCTGCCTCTGGAGGCATCTTCATGGCAGAACTCTATGTAATTTTGAATGCTCTTCGTCAACTGCTTTCTCGCTGTCAATCTTCCTTTGTTGTAGTAGACTCGCAGTGCCCTAATGGCTCTGGAGTCCTCTAATCCTGTCCATCCTGTAGTCGTCGAAATTCAATAATGACTGTTTCTTATCGCCTGTAGATTTCAGACAGTCGAGTTTTGCTGGGTTCCCAGTCATATAGGTGTTTCCTTAAATGCGCATGCTGATGCTGTTGCGAAGAAGGCTAGCCGCACTTGACCCATTTCCCGCAAAGGTGTTCCTTATTTCGACTTCTACCCAGTTATTCATTCCTCAATCCTTGCCCGGTGACAGGATCACTGATCTTCTGTTACTGGTACCAAGCTACGTGCTCTTAAGGGTAGCATGTCACCACGGCCTTTCTCTTACCACCAAAACCGGCGGTGGGAAACGGCTCTCGCGAGATTATGTATTGGTCATACCCGTTTAACCACTTAACTGCGCCAACCGAGTATTCTCGGTCGGCGGGAAACTGCGCCAACCGAGAAAACTCTGGTTTTTCGGTACCAATTCTAAATGTGTACGAGGTTGGTTGTGTACAAAATGGACTCTTAGGACCTCCAGTGAGAGGCAGCCATCTTTGAAAAAATTCCCAGAATGCCCTAGGGCTACTGGCTGGGTTAGTACTGAATAAGCAACCATGGGTGGCGCACGCGCCTCTGGCTCCCAAACACTTGTCTGAGGTGGTGTTGAAAGATCGTGCTCTGTCGGTGAAATTCAAACCTTATTGTTTTAAGAACTTTAGGGTCATAATATTGGTGAAGCTATGCACAATAAGGACCTAACACAAAGGTCGGATGCAAGTGATACAGCACCTATGAGGACGATACAGCGAGCGTATCCAGTTGTAGCTCTGAGCGTCACCCTTGCAATCCTATCCCCCTCCCCGCTCAGCTCGTCGCCGTGTGGGGGCTTAGTGGACGGCTGCCGGAGTGTGATGCTCCTTGGGACAGTCCTCTGTCCTTTTCTAGCCTTGTGCTCCTGCTGCCGTCCTCTCCAATTCTGCTGGGCATCTTTTCCTTTTCCTTCTGTTTCGTTTTTCTCTCCCTTCTCCTATCTGCTTGCCGTTTCCTGCCGACCTTTTGCTCGTTCTGGTTCTTCCCTTGGACTTCTTCTATTTTGACGCCCGGGTGCTTGAGGAGGCATACTCTTGCACCCGTAGAACTGTAGTACCCGACGTCGAGAGCGAGGGGAACCTTTTATTGTCAATCCCCCTTTCGTCACTGAACCCGATCTCGACGGACTGTCGGTTTCTTAAGGTGACGTTTGTGGGGCGTATACTCACGACGCACCCCTAGGAGGCCCCAGCAAGTTCGGCGATAGCTTCTTGTTGGGTGTCCTGCCTCTAATTGTGGCTCCATGGTGGGTGTGGGGGCACATTCGTGAGTGAATTCTTCTTTTCGTCAAGATGATAACCCCTGTTTCGGCTGCTTCTGGCTTACCTTCTCAGGCTCGTGGGGTGGGCGACCAAGCCCCCGAGTCGGTCCGTATTGGAAGACCGGGCTCTGTAGCCTCCGCTGCATTGGGCCCCGACCTTGCTCCTCCTTTGGCCTCTCTTACTCCTTCCCCTGGCTCCCCTCCCTCCTCTGTGGTTGGGTCGAGCCCCAAGCCCCCAGTGGTGACTACCTCGTCCCCTGGCGCGGCTCCTTCTCTAGTTGTAACTACTGCGCCTTTTAACCCCTCTCTCTCTGGGGGTTCTCACCGCCGTCCTCGTCACGGCCGCCCTCGCTCGATTCCTTCCAGTTCTGCTACCTATCAAGCCTTGTTTGGTCCCGCTTCGTGGGCCAAATATTTTGATCTCCCTCTTGATTCTGCGCCTCCTGACGATTTCTCCCTTCATCGACATCTCATTGATTCCGTGGATGCCTCCATTACTTTCAACCCCACTCGTCTCGGTACACGTGTCGTTGCTGCTCCTTCTCAGGATGCTGCTTCCCGCTTGGCTGCCTTATCCTGCCTTGGCGAGACCCCCGTTCGGGTCTCTAAGAACGCTCAGTTGAATGCCAGTGTTGGCACTATTTTGCTCCCGCCCCATGTTGCAACCGGTGTTCGGGACCTGCGCGACTGCCACGATGATATTCGACATATCCTCGCTGCCCAGGGCCATTCTATTCTCCAGGTGGACACGTATACTCGTCCCCCTCGTGGTAGTCGCCGTCAACCCCTCCGGGTTGTGAAGATTACCTTTGATGGTAGGACCCTTCCACCCTCTGTCATTCTTGCTGGTGCCAGGTGCTCTGTCCAGGAGTACATTCCTTCTCCTCGGCTCTGCAACAAGTGCTGGAGGTTTGAGCATGGTGCCCTCCGCTGCTCCGGGACTGTCTCTCTGTCCTTTGTGTGGTGGCGAAGGTCACTCTAAGTCGGAGTGCACTTCTCCCCAGGCTCGTTGCCTCAACTGCGGTGAGGCCCATCCTACCTTCTCCCGTGCGTGTGTCCATTACAAGTTTGAGGCAGCCGTCCTCAACCTGAAGCACCGGGAGCGTTTATCTTTTCCTGAGGCGAGGCGCCAGGTTTGCCGGCTCCCGCCTTATGCTAATATCTCTTATGCTCGCGTGTTGCGCTCTTCCTCTCCTCGTCCTTCCCGCCTTCCTCAGACTCACAACCGTTTCCGGGCCTTGGACCCTGATGCGCCCACTGCCCCCTCCTCTGTTCCTTTGGGTTCTCTCCCGAAGGATCCTCCTCCTGGTCCTCTGTCTGGGGTTCCCCTTCCTTCTACCCAGTCTGTCGTGTCTTCTGTGTCTTCTTCCTCGTCCCCCTCCGATCCTCCTTCCCATCCTCTTCCTCCTTCTATCGGCTCTCCCCACCGCCTGTCGGTGCGGGCGGATGTCCATCGCTCTCCTAACGGCCGTCGTGTGTGCTCTCGTTCGGCTTCTCCTGTTGAGACACTGGAATCCGTTGCCCGGTACGTAGTTGCTGGGACACCAGTCTCTTTAAGTCAGAAGCGTAAGCCTGGCTCCTCTCCTTCCTCTTCCCCGGCGGGTAAGAAGGCTTCGCTTTCTTCCTCAGCTCCTCCTCCTGGCTCTGTTGCTCCTTCCCCTCCCGTTTCAGTGCTTGCGCCTCCTGTTCCTGCTATGGAGGTTTCTTTGGCCCCTGCTTCCCTTTCGGTTGCTGCTCTTGCTGGGGTGCGCTCCCCTCTTTCTACTCCCCCTCCTGCTGCTGTCCTTGACGGCTCCTCTCCGTTGTCTCCTCCTCTTCCTCCTCCTCCGGACCCTGCCCGCCCACCTCTGATCTGTTCTCCCGTTTCCTTCCCTCCGTCTTTGCTCAGTTTACCCATGCCCCCTAACCCTGACTTTGCTGACCCTGATCCCGACCCTGATATTCTTTAACGTGCTCTGTTGCTCTTTCGCCTTTGTTTCTTCCTTGTTCTCTGTTTTTGTCCTTTCTCTTCTCGTCGTTGTCCATTCTTCAATGGAACGTTCGAGGTTATTACGCCAATTTCCTCAAACTCCAACATCTGATTTCGCGGTTTTCGCCCCTTTGTGTCTGTCTCCAGGAGCCAATGCTTGGTGCTCGTCCTGGTCGTTTTCGTGACTATTCCTTTCTCTCTCTCTCCCCCCCCCCCCCCAGCCATTGCTGGGGCTTCTAATTCTTCTGCTCTCTTGATTCGGGCTGATGTTCCCTTTGTTCCTTTACTTTTTCCTTCGCCTCTCCATTGTTCTGCTGCTCGTATCTTTGTGGGGAAATGGTACACAGTTTGTTCCATTTATCTCCCCCCGAGTGTCCCGCTCTCTCTTCCTGATTTGAAACGCCTCCTGGACTCCTTGCCGGAGCCTGTGCTCCTGCTGGGTGACTTCAATTGTCGTCATTCTCTTTGGGGTGACGTTCTGACGAATACCCGGGGTCGCCTCCTTGAGCCGTTTCTCCTCTCTTCTTCCCTGTCTCTTCTGAATTCTGGTGAGCCCACTCATTTGGACTCTCGGACTCGCACCCTTTCTTGTCTTGATCTTTCTCTCTGCTCTTCTTCTCTTTACTTAGATTTCACGTGGCAGGTTCTTGATGACCTCCATGGAAGTGATCATTTCCCCATCCTTGTTTCCTTTTTCTCTTTTCGCCCTTCCCTCTCTTTCCCTAGGTGGCAGTTTGCTAAGGCAGACTGGACCCTATTTACCCTCTGTGCTGCTCTCCCTGACCTCTCCCTTCTGCCTCTCTCTCGCGCTCTCCTCCTTTTTCATGACACTGTCTTCAACGCTGCCCTCCGCTCTATTCCTCGCTCTTCCTCTCGGGGTCCACGGAAGTGCGTTCTTTGGTGGAATGCGGACTGTGCTCGGGCTGTCCGCTGTAAGCGTGCAGCCTGGAAGAGGCACCGCCGTAGGCAGACGACCGATTCTTTTCTTTTCTTTCGGAAAGCGAGTGCGGTGGCCCGTAGGGCCATCCGTACGGCTAAACGTGAATGTTGGGCATCTTATGTCTCAACAACTACGTCCGAGACCCCTCTGGCCCAGATCTGGAAGCGTATCCGCAAGATAGCGGGTAAGTTCGTTCCCGATGTTTCACCGGTCCTTCACCTCCATGATACTCTTGTGGCGGACCCGTTGCAGGTCGCTTCCGAACTGGGTTCCCACTTTTCTTCTGTTAGCTCTGGTCTTCATCTTCCCCAATCTTTCCTTCTTCGTAAACCTGTCCTTGAGTCTCGTCCTTTAGATTTCTGCACTCATCTTCAGCTTCCCTATAATGATCCCTTCTCTCTCTCTGAACTTCGTTCTGCCCTGGCCCTCTGCGGTTCTATGGCGGCGGGCTCCGATGGTATTCATTATGAGATGCTTCGCCATCTCCCTCCGAGCACGTCTCAGTATTTACTGAGTCTGTATAATCGGATCTGGGAGTCGTCGTCAGTCCCTGAGGACTGGCTCGATGCCGTTGTCCTCCCTGTTCGCAAACCGGGGTCTCTGGGTACTTCCCCTAAGGACTTTCGCCCTATTGCTCTCACAAGTTGTGTCTGCAAACTCTTTGAACGTATGGGGAACGTTCGTCTGATGTGGTTCCTGGAACACCATCACCTCCTCTCCCCTTCTCAATTTGGTTTCCGCAAGTGCCGCAGCACGACAGATGTCCTGGTGAACTTGGAGGTCTATATTCGTACTGCTTTTGCTGCGAAGACCTCCGTTGTTGCCGTCCTTTTTGACCTAGAAAAGGCTTACACCACTTGGCGTTATCATATCCTATCTCAACTTCATTCTTTTGGCCTTCGTGGTCATCTCCCTCTCTTTCTCCGCAGCTTCCTCTCTCGTCGTTCCTTTCGGGTGCGCCTTGGTACCGCTCTCTCTCCCTCTTTTCAGCAATACGAAGGTGTGCCCCAGGGTAGTGTTCTGAGCACTACTCTTTTTCTGGTTGCCCTCAATGGTCTTTCCTCTCTTCCTTCTGGTGTCTTCTCCGCTCTCTATGTCGATGATCTTACCCTTTGTTGTCAGGGTGATGATTCGCCTCTCCTTCAACGCCGGCTTCAACTTGCAATTGATGCCGTGTCGTCTTGGGCCACAGGTCATGGCTTCAAGTTCTCTACTTCTAAGACTTGTGCCATGACTTTTACGCGGAAACGGGTTGTTCTTCGTCCCTCTGTCACTTTATGGTCATCCCCTTGAATACAAAGATTCCGCGAAGCTTTTGGGGTTATTCCTTGACACTCGTTTGTCTTGGTCTCCCCATATCTCTTACCTCCGTGTTGAGTGCTCTAAGGCCCTTACCCTCCTTCGGGTCTTGTCCCATACTTCTTGGGGGGCAGATAGGCGCACTCTCCTTGCTTTACATTCCTCTCTCGTCCTGTCTAAGCTCGATTATGGTTGCCCTGCTTACTCGTCTGCTTCTCCTTCTACTCTTCGCCGTCTTGATGCTTTGCACCATACTGGGTTGCGCCTCAGTTCTGGTGCCTTTCGTTCGACTCCCATCCTTAGCTTGTATGTTGACACTGGCTTCCTGTCTCTCCAGGACCGCCGCGATCGCTACTGTCTTCGCTATCTTGCGCGGTCCTTGCAACATCCTTCCTCTCGCCTCTGTCGTGCTTTAACTTTTACCCCTCCTGCGGTTCCTGTTCCTCTTCACCACCTCCCTCTTTCTGTCCGGTTATCTCGCCTACAGGATTCTCTCTCCGTTCGTATTTCTGATGTTTCTCCTCGTGTTGTTCCTTCTTTGCCCCCGTGGAGGGTCCCTCTTCCGCGGTTTTGTACTTCCTTGACCCGTATCACTAAAGCTTTTACCCCTCCTACGGTTCTAAAACGCCTTTTCCTCGAGCACTTTTCTTCTCACTCCCGCTCCGTTTCTGTCTTCACCGATGGGTCTAAGTCAGCGGACGGTGTTGGCTACTCTGTTGTTTTTCCTGATCGCACTTATATGTGTTGCTTGCCTCCGGAGACTAGCATCTTTACAGCGGAACTTTATGCTATTCTCTATGCTCTTCGTCTCCTGCTTTCTCGTTGTCAGTCTTCCTTTGTGGTTGTTGTTGACTCTCGTAGTGCCCTCATGGCTCTCGGGTCCTTTAATCCGGTTCATCCAGTAGTTGTCGAGATCCAGCATTGGCTGTTTCTCGTTCACAGTAAATTTAAGTCGGTTGAGTTTTGTTGGGTTCCCAGCCATATTGGTGTGTCTTTAAATGAGCGTGCGGATGCTGCCGCTAAGGAAGCCGTTCGCTCTTGTCCCATCTCTCGTAAAGGCATTCCGTATTCCGACTTTTACCCGGTTATCCATTCCTCAGTCCTTACCCGTTGGCAGGCTTCTTGGTTGTCTGTTACTGGTAACAAGCTACGTACTCTTAAATGTTGTGTTTCCTCGTGGCCGTCCTCCTTCCACCGTAACCGGCGGTGGGAAACAGCTCTGGCGAGGTTGCGTATTGGCCATACTCGCTTAACCCATGGTCACTTGATGGAGCGCCGCCCTGCTCCTTATTGTCCTAGTTGCATTGTCCCTCTTACGGTCGTGCATGTCCTTCTTGAATGTCCTGACTTCCAGGACGAGCGTGTGTCTTGCTTTCCGACCGCCCCTCGCGGTCACCTGTCCCTCGATAGAATTCTTGGTGACTCGGATACTTTTGATATCGTTCGCCTTATGCGTTTTTGTTCTCGTATTGGCATCCTTGGTGATATTTAGCGCCCTCTGATTATTTTGCGTATTTGATGGTGCTACGTAGCCTTCCCGGTTTGGTGCCTTCTTTTGATAATTACTTACTTACGGTCGGGCATATCGTTCTTGAGTGTCCTGACTTCCAGGACGAGCGTGTGTCGTGCTTTCCAACCGCCCCTCACGGTCACCTGTCCCTCAATAGAACTCTTGGTGACTCGGATACTTTTGATATCGTTCGCCTTATGCGTTTTTGTTCTCGTATTGGCATCCTTGGTGATATTTAGCGCCCTCTGATTATTTTGCGTATTTGATGGTGCTACGTAGCCTTCCCGGTTTGGTGCCTTCTTTTGATAATTACTTACTTACGGTCGGGCATATCCTTCTTGAGTGTCCTGACTTCCAGGACGAGCGTGTGTCGTGCTTTCCAACCGCCCCTCACGGTCACCTGTCCCTCAATAGAACTCTTGGTGACTCGGATACTTTTGATATCGTTCGCCTTATGCGTTTTTGTTCTCGTATTGGCATCCTTGGTGATATTTAGCGCCCTCTGATTATTTTGCGTACTTGATGGTGCTACATAGCCTTCCCGGTTTGGTGCCTTCTTTTGATAATTACTTACTTTACAAGCTTGGCTACATACAATCTACAAGTACTAAAGCCAAGGGTGTACGTGAGTACATTTCATAAGAAATGTACATAAGAAACAGGAAGCGAAAATTTATTTGTACCTTGTGCACTGAGAGCGAAGTTGCGCTGTGTACCATGGACTACTTCGTTGATTATTACTCACTTCCGATGTACTGAGTGTGTAATACAGTATGTTACTGTGTAAATAGTGTGTGAAACTGTACATATTGTAATTTTAGTGAATTTTTAACAGGTAATATTGCGACAATAAACATTTACTGTTGACACATTACTGACACATGTGTCACAGTTCCATGGAACATTATATATATATATATGAACGTTTTACTGTATACATATTGTAAAGGACACAAATATGCATCATATACAATAAAAAAAAATTAAAACCGCATTGGTTTACATAAAACAAATAATTGAAAATATATTTGTGGCAATACCCGGTGCTTGAATGGCCCGCGCGACTATGTCTGGGCGATTCACGCACGGGCGCCCAGATCCTGATGATGTCACAGCGCATCTTGTTCACGTCCCCACAGCCAAAGTAAGTGGAATTTTTACTTAAGTACTAAACTCGGTGAGTGAGGTAGCATGAGACATTCAACTTCAACAATACTTTTACCAGAGTTTACCTGGTAAATATATTGTTTATAATCAATTATATCAGTTTGTAATAAAGTTATAATGATTAATTCTGTTACCTTTAAAGTTGCCTCGAGCACCTGCCCAAAATGCTATGCATGATAGTGGCTTTGCAAGAATTTTATACTTAAACTCCAATGTATGCACTTTCTCGACGCAATATACCTTCTTGTATATAAATAAACTAATGACAGAGCTTAAATAAATATATTTATTTTAATTGTTAATTGATTAAGGTGTAATACTTGGCTCATACTTATGATTTGGTAATCATTATATACAACTTGTTTGACAATTGTCTGAACTTTCAAGGTCACTGTCCACTACTAACTGTAACCAAGAGTATTAAAGCATTTTAGTACTTAAGACATGCAACTTCACCGGTGTTATCAATACCTTCAATTTATATTGTAGTTATTATGATGAACTCAAATTTTGCTACAATGTACCTATTGATAGTCTTGGCCTTATCTGTTAGATTAAGTAACTGCTCAAGATGGAATGCGTGTTTGTGGCTTTCCAAAAATATAAGAATAACATTATTATTATTATTATGTGCTCTCAGACCCCACTGTACCTTCTTGTTTTTAAATAAATAGATATAAAAATAAATTGTTATATTTCAATTTAATGTTTTCATTCTGCTTAATGCAATTAAACTACCATACTATTTCTAGAACTACTGACTCCATAATGTAATAGTCTATGCTTGTCATCTTTAGGTATCACCCTTTTCTGGGGGGAGCTCCGTCGGCTCCCTGGAGCTATACCAGGCTGATATGCTAATGTCAGACTTTGGCATCAGTCATGTGTATGGATTTCTAGGGCCTACCGGGGACCACGGCCTGATCCTGGCCCCCTCAGAGAGGCAAGGGGAGCAATAGCCTATAGAAACCCCCGTGTGGTTGGAAGCATTCTATGTCTGCCATCGACCGGGTCAAGCATCCAGAAAGGTAAACATTCCAAAACAAACCCCTATTCTGGTTAAAATTGCTACCAAAAGCTGAACTAGTAGATAGAACTCCCCAACAGAAAACAAGCAAACTAGTATGACGTCACGTCACCGCGCCGCTGTCTGGGGAGGGGAAGCCCCAGACCTCTCACGCCGGCTATCCACCCATCAGTTCTTCGACTGATGCTATAGGCACCGGTTGTGTGCTCCGGCTCCATTAGTTGTTTCAGCACTGTACCTAGTATGGTGTCTGTCTTCTAGGTAGTGCGTGAGCCAGGAGTGATTCTCCAGTACTCGGGCTGCATGCGCCTAGGGTTCCCTTCCCTAGGTGCCCTGTATGTACTGCCCTTGGGGCCACCTTCCACAAGTTCCTTGGTTTCTGCCCCTGCTTGGCCGTTTACTGCTTGGTTTTCGGCCGCCCTTTGTGTGCTCAGGTGTTCTGTCTCCCTTGTTCGCCTTCGGGTAAGGGGCAGTTTTGCACTGGTGGGGCGCAAGGTGCTGCACAGCTTGCAGCTTGTTTTCACCTATATGGCGGCTGGGTCTGTTCCGCCTGGGTATGCTGTCCTCTTGCGGGGTTTTCTTTTTATTTTTGTTTATCTACCTGGTGGGGGGTCCGCCTTCGTTCTTGCCTCCTGTGCCCCTTGTGTGCCGAGTATTATTCTGGTGGTTCCCCCTGCTAGGTCCCCGTGAGTGTACACGTCCCGGGGGTTCAGTGCTTAGAAAGTTGTTTGGTAGCTTTGGACGCCGGTTAGCAGTACCCTGCCTGGGATTACCTGAGCACGAGTCCTATTATAGTAAACGCTCGGGACCCTGGGAATTCACTGGGGGCGTGCAGGTCCGATGAATGTGACCCCGATGTCCCCCCCCCCTCGCTTCCAGCGAGTTTGAGGGTTGCTCTCACCCCTTGTCTCAGGGTGACTCTGTTTGCCTCCGTCTGCTGCCTATGGGGTCGATGACCCCTTCGACCCGGAGTCGTGCGAGTTTTGTTGCTCGTTGTGGCTCGGCTCGTTGTAGGTCTCGTAGCCTGGTGGATAGCGTGCAGGACTCGTAATTCTGTGGCGCGGGTTCGATTCCCGCACGAGGCAGAAACAGATTGGCAAAGTTTCTTTCACCCTGAATGCCCCTGTTACCTAGCAGTAAATAGGTACCTGGGTGTTAGTCAGCTGTCACGGGCTGCTTCCTGGGGGTGGAGGCCTGGTCGAGGACCGGGCCGCGGGGACACTAAAGCCCCGAAATCATCAAGATAACCTCAAGATAACCTCTCAAGATAACCTCGGTTACCCAGTTGTGCTGACTAAGCGGGTGCAGGCAGCAGGGGCGTTGCACTTTGAGCCTTGGTTGTGGCAACGTTCTCATTTGTTTACTCCCCGGGAGCCTCGGGGCTGCCCCGTTTTGGTTCGTGTTGGGACTTGGGGGTGTTGGTTGCTTCGGTTCCTTCTATGCCCCCTTGTCTTTCCCCTGGATGCCCTCGTCCTGCCTACATCCGGTTCCTTACCGTCTGTGGGTTCGGGGCGGGGTTCGATGGTTTTGAGACTCGGGCAGTCTCGGGGAATTCCCCTTCTGGGGTAGTGACGGGGGCATTTGAGCCTGTTCCTCCAGCTGTGTTGTAAGAGTCTGCCAGTGGGCTGCCTCCCTTAGTATTTTTTGTAAAAATGCAGCTGCCCCGGTTTTCTGGTACGGCTGGGGCTTTGGGGGGACGGCTTGACCCCCGGGGCCTGTCGTGTGGGTTCCTGGGGCTGACTTGGGGGGCTTTGGCCCCGTAGGACCTCGTGGGGGGTTTTTCTCGACCTCTAGGCGGGGCTTGTGGTTACGCGGAGTGGGGTTTTTCCTCCCCACTCTCCGTACGTGTTGTTGTTGGGCATCAACCCCTCCCCGGGTTCGGTTCCTTGGCCTTTGAGTCGGTTAGTTCCGTCCTGTGGGTGGATGCCTCCCCCTTTTCGGGACGGTGTCTTCGTCATGTTTTCCCGTTCTTGGAGTTCTACATGACTTCTGGTCTCGGGTGCGACTGTGCCTTTGTGTGCCTTCGAGACTGGTGTTTGCTTCTGTGTTCTCGAGGGTTCGGGAAGGTTTTCGCTACTTCCCGTATTATTGGAACGTCTGTCGGCTCCTAGTCCGGGTCGCCGTATTGGGCTACTTGTAGCCCAGTTGGGCTACTCGTGGCCCAATTGGGCTACTTGTAGCCCAGTTGGGCTACTCGTGGCCCAATTGGGTTCCCTTTTGGGCTCTTTGTCTTTGCTTAGTTTGCTGGTTTTGTTGTTACTGCTTCCTCTTATGGCTACTTTTCTAGTGCAGTTGTCCTGGTTGGCGCCTTCCCGCAGAGCAGGTTGTGCGGTTCGGCCAGCGTGTCATGCGCATGCGCCGTGGAGTTTGTTTTGGTCTGGGCGGTGTGTTTCAGTGTTGGTGTTTTGCGCCCTTTTTACTCGGGTGCTTTTGCCTCTCGCTCTTCTCCCTTTCTCCGGTATGTGCCCCTTCGCTTCGGGAGTGTCATAGATTCCAGCTGTGGGAAGGACGCCGCAGTTTTCCCTGTGTCATGGGTGTGGGCCTCCTCCTTCGCCTCTACCCTGCTCTCCTGCGTGTCCGACTCTGGCTTTTTCACCTAGCGGTGCTCAAAGGATCTTTTGGGCACTGTTGGGTCGTGACATGTTCGTTCCTTCGTTTGACACGTGAGTTTCTGTGGTCTGGCGTCTTTTGGGTGGGCGCTGCATGGATGCGATGTTTATATACCTGTCTTTATTTGGGTATATTTATGTACGAATGAGACGTTAGCACACCAGTGACTGTCCCTTTTCAACCCTTCCAGTCCCACTCATGTGCATGTCCAACGTACCCATGCGAGTGTCATTCAGGGGACCCACATCTTTCGTGTTATGGGGTGTGTGGGTTGTGGTGCTAGTTATGTACTCACCTGGTAGGGCTCTCCTGGTTGTACTTGTGCGGTTTGAGCTCTGGCTCTTGGGTCCCGCCTATATGGAAAAACTTGTGGGATAGTTCCAGTGGAGTGCAGTGGTGCCATAGGCAGCATAGGAGGGGCCTCGTAGCCTGGTGGATAGCGCGCAGGACTCGTAATTCTGTGGCGCGGGTTCGATTCCCGCACGAGGCAGAAACAAATGGGCAAAAGTTTCTTTCACCCTGAATGCCCCTGTTACCTAGCAGTAAATAGGTACCTGGGAGTTAGTCAGGTGTCACGGGCTGCTTCCTGGGGGTGGAGGCCTGGTCGAAGACCGGGCCGCGGGGACACTAAAGCCCCGAAATCATCTCAAGATAGGCACAATCGGGGAACACTGTATAACCATCAGAGGTCTGCGGTTGTTACACGTCCTACCTGCGAGCATCCGCCGTTTTGCCGGTACATCCATGGACTTCCAAGGAACACTAGCCTGTTTTCGGATAGAGGTTCCGGCCCATCCTGGCTGTGGTGGGTATGTGGGCCTGCGGGCTGCTCCAAGCAACAGCCTGGTGGGCCAACCTCTCCCTAGTCAATCCTAGCCCCGGGCCGGGCTTGGGGAGTAAGTGAACTCCGTGAACCCCATCCATCAGGTATCGGGCTGGTATCTCCGCCGTCGGTCACCGGGTGTGCTGGTTCTTGGGCCTGCTGGGTTCTGTCGTGTCTCCATTGGCCCTGTCTGGGGTCTGCCTATACCGTTCTCTGCCTTTGCAGAAGCAGGTTGCTACTTACATGTTGCGGTGGTGCACGTTGCTGCTGCACGTGTGGATTGGTAACGTGTTTTGTGGTGGGGTGTCCTTTTTCCTGTGTCCGGTTGTGGTGTGGCACTTTGCTGCTGTTTTGTGCCTTGGGTTTGCGTCTGGGGATTTGCTTAATTTTCGTGGTCTTCGGGTCCCTGGCTTGGACCTTTCATGTGCATGGGATCCTGTCCCTGCCTGATTATCCACTCCTGGTTGTTTCCTGGGGTTTGAGCTTTGGCTCTTTTCATCCTGCTTTTCCCCAGTCGCTTCCCTGGCATCTCCTTTGGTCGGTTTTGCCTGCTCTTGCTGCTATGGGGGGGGGGGGGGGGGGGCGGTTTTTACCGCTTCCCTTCCTTGTGCATTTCCTTTGTTTCCTCCTCTGCCGCAGGGGTGTTCTTCGTGCGTTCCTTGGCTTCTTGGGCGTTATTTCAGCCTGTGTACTATAGTGCACTTATGTGTCTTGGTTTGTTTTCATTGCTCGTACCCTTTGGTTCGGGTACTGTTCTGGTGGCAATCCTTACGCTTTCTTCGGCTTTCCTGGCTTGCCCTGCCGGTTGGTTTTTCAGGGTCTTGCCATGTCTTGCATTGGACCCGTTATTTCTGATCTCCTGGCGGGCTTGCTTGCATTGGAAGCTTTCTTTCGGCAGACGTTTCATCTCCTTTGTGCCACCTGGACTTTGGTGGTCGTGCCCGAGATCTTCCTGCAACTCCGCCTTTTCTTGCGCTCGGAGGTGCCTTGTCAGGGCTGCTTCGCGTGTCTCACCTTGGTTGGTGGTCGGGTGGCTTAGTGGTAGGTGTCCCACCTCCTTACTTCTTCTTGGCGGTAGTATGGGGTATTTTGGCAGTCCTTCCTTTTCCTCCTGTCCCTTCTTAGGTGGCTGCAGTTGTTAGCGTCGGCTTGGTTTTTTCTGGTGGGGGTTGGGGGCCGTCGTTTTGCCACCTACTGTCGCCTCGTTCGTGCAGCGCTTGCGGAGCCACTTCGGCTTTCTTTCGTTCTTGGTGTTGCTTCTGCACCGTTAATACGCTGTCTCGTGCATTATTTCACTTCCGGCCTGTTTGTGCGCCGCTTGAACCGTCCTGGTCTCTGCTAAGCGTGCTCTGTCTTCTCCTCGGTTGGTGGTGCCCCTTCGGTTCCGGTTTGTTTTTTCGTCAGCTCCTTTTCCTGTTGGCGTTTGCCTCTGGGGAGTCGGGTGGCTGGACTTCTTGCTCCTCCACAAGGGTTTTTCTGTTCCTTCGGTTTTGGTGTTTTGGTTGTTCGGTGGCAGCATTCTCCATCTTTTCTGGCACGGGAGGGGGGCTGCTGCGTTCCGGAGGGGTCCTTGTGTTATTGGTGCTTTGGTTGGTAGGGCCGGGGGTGTGTCGTGTTTTGTTCAGTGGCGGCACTCCGCTGTTATTTGCGTGCCACGGCCTTTATGTCCGGGGCGTGCTTTGAGTTGATCCAGTACCATTCTTCCCTGTTCGCGGGTGACGGTGTCCTGGGTTGTCAGCCGTGTTCTTGCGACTAGCCTGCCTGTGTTCTTTCCCTATGCCTGTGGCGTTCGTGGCTTCGCTGCTCGAGCTGCCGTCTATGCGGCGTATCCTTGATGTCATTCGGGCAAGGATCTTTGGTGTTCGTGCAGGGGCCTTGATGGTCGTTGTCTCGTGTTGTTCCCGGGCCCTTTTTCGGGCTGTGTCGCCTTGGGTTAGCGTTGGCTGCCGGTTGTCTCACGTCCGTTGAGGGGTGCGTGGTGTCTGCCTCACGGTTCCTTTCCTTTGACCTTTCTCTGTCGGTATTTAGCTCCAGGGAGCCGACGGGGATCCCCCAGAAAACCAGCGTTGAATGTAAAGAAACGCCATTTTCTGGGTGAGACTCGGAGGCTCACCCGGCAACCCTCCCTTCCTCCGGTCGGCGGTTTTTCGCGTGTTTTGACATCCAGCCTTAGAACTGATGGGTGGATAGCCGGCGAGAGAGGTCTGGGGCTCCCCCTTCCCCCTCCCGGGGAGGGGGAAGCTGCGCAGACAGCGGCGCGGTGACGTGTGACGTCATACTAGTTTGCTTGTTTTCTGTTGAGTTCTATCCACTAGTTCGACTTCTGGTAGCAATTTAAACCAGAATAGGGGTTTGTTTTGGAATGCTTACCTTTCTGGATGCTTGACCCGGTTGATGGCAGATAGAGAATGCTTCCAACCACACGGGGGTTTCTATAGGCCATTGCTCTCCTTGCCTCTCTGAGGGGGCCAGGTTCTGGCTGTGGTCCCCGGTAGGCCCTAGAACTCCATACACATGACTGATGCCAAAGTCTGACATTAGCATATCAGCCTGGTAAAGCTCCGTGGAGCCTCCGGGTCTCACCCAGAAAATGGCGTTTCATTACATTCAATGCTGGTTTTATTAGTTTTATACTGGAGCCAGATTTCCCCACAGAGGGCGAGGAGGGAGGAGGAGGGCGACAAGGAAGGAGGAGAGCGAGGAAGGAGGAGAAGGCCGAGGAGGAGGAGAGCAAGGAGGAACAAGGAGGAGGGCGAGGAGGAAGGAGGAAGATGGAAAGCGAGGAGGGAGGAGGACGCGAGCGAGGGAGGAAGAGAACGAGGAGGAAGGAGGAGGAGGAAAGCGAGGAGGAAGGTGGAGGAGAGAGAGGAGGAAGGTGGAGGAGAGCGAGGAGGAAGGAGGAGGAAGAAAGTGAGGAGAAAGGAGGAGGAGGAGAGCGAGGAAGAAGGAGGAGGAGGAGCGAGGAGGGAGGAGGAGAGCGAAGAGGAAGGAGGAGGAGAAGAGTGAGGAGGAAGGAGGAGGAGGAGAGCGAGGAGGAAGGAGAAGGAGGAGAGCGAGGAGAAAGGAGGAGGAAGGAGGAAGGCAAGAAGGAGGGCGAGGAGGAAGGAGGAGAAGGGCGGGGAGGAAGGAGGAGGGCGAGGAGGAAGTAGGAGGGAAAGGAGGAAGGAGGGCGAGGAGGAAGGAGGAAAGCGAGGAGGAAGGAGGAGGAGAACGAAGAGGGAGGAGGAGAACGAGGAGGAAGGAGGAGAACGAGGAGGAAGGAGGAGGAGAAAAGCGAGGAGGAAGGTGGAGGAGGAGGAGGAAGGAAGGAGGAGGAGGAGGAAAGTGAGGAGGAAGGAGGAGAGCGAGGAGGAGAGAGGAGGAGGAGGAGGAAGGAGGAGGAGGAAAGTGAGGAGGAAGGAGGAGGAGAGCGAGGAGGAGAGAGGAGGAGGAGAGAGGAGGAGGAGGAGGAGAGAGGAGGAGGAGGAGGAAGGAGGAGGAGGAGGAAGGAGGAGGAAAGTGAGGAGGAAGGAGGAGGAGAGCGAGGAGGAAGGAGGAGGAGGAGGAGAGCGAGGAAGAAGGAGGAAAAGGAGAGCGAGGAAGGAGGAGGAGGAGGAGGAGAGCGAGGAGGCAGGAGGAGGAGGAGGAGGAAGGAGGAGGAGAGCGAGGAGGAAGGAGGAGGAGAACGAGGAGGAAGGAGGAGGAGGAGGAAGAAGGAGGAGAGCGAGGAGGAAGGAGGAGAGCGAGGAGGAAGGAGGAGAGCGAGGAGGAAGGAGGAGGAGAGCGAGGAGGAAGGAGGAGGAGAGCGAGGAGGAAGGAGGAGGTGAGCGAGGAGGAGGAGAGCAAGGAGGAAGGAGGAGGAGGAGAGCAAGGAGGAAGGAGGAGGAGGAGAGCAAGGAGGAAGGAGGAGGAGGAGGAGGGGAGCGAGGAGGAGAGGAGGGAGGAGGAAGGAGGAGGAGAGCGAGGAGGAGGAGGAGGAGGGCGAGGAGGAAGGAAGAGGAGGGCGAGGAAGGAAGAGGAGCTAGGAGGGAGAGGAGGAAGGAGGAGGAGGGCGAGGAAAGAAGGAGGTGGAGGGCGAGGAAAGAAGGAGGTGGAGGGCGAGGAAAGAAGGAGGTGGAGGGCGAGGAAAGAAGGAGGTGGAGGGCGAGGAAAGAAGGAGGAGGAGGGCGAGGAAGGAAGAAGGGCGAGGAGAAAGGAGGGCGAGGAGGAAGGAAGAGAAGGGCGAGGAGGAAGGAGGAGGGCGAGGAGGAAGGAGGAGGAGGGCGAGGAGGAAGGAGGAGGAGGGCGAGGAGGAAGGAGGAGGAGGGCGATGAGGAAGGAGGAAGAAAGAAGGAGGAGGGCGAGGAGGAAGGAGGAGGGCGAGGAGGAAGGAGGAGCACGAGAGCGAAGAGGGAGGAGGAGAGCAAGGAGGGAGGAGGAGGAGAATGAGGAGGAGGAGAGCGAGGAGGAGGAGAGCAAGGAGGAAGGAGGAGGAGGAGGGGAGCGAGGAGAGGAGGGAGGAGGAAGGAGGAAGAGGGCGAGGAGGAAGGAGGAGGAGCTAGAAGGGCGAGTAGGAAGGCGAGGAGGAGAGCGAGGAGGAATGAGGAAGGAGGAGGAGGAGAGCGAGGAGGATGAGGAGAGCGAGGAGGATGAGGAGAGCGAGGAGGATGAGGAGAGCGAGGAGGAAGGAGGAGAAGGAGAGCGAGGAGGAAGGAGGAGGGAGAGGAAAGAAGGAAGAGGGCGAGGAAAGAAGGAGGAGGAGGGCGAGGAAGGAAGGAGGAGAAGCGCGAGGAGGAAGGAGGAGAAGCGCGAGGAGGAAGGAGGAGAAGGGCGAGGAGGAAGGAGGAGGGCGAGGAGGAAGGAGGAGGGCGAGGAGGAAGGAAGGAGGAGGAGAGCGAGGAGGGAGGAGGAGGAGAACGAGGAGGAAGGAGGAGAGCGAGGAAGAAGGAGGGCGGGGAGGAAGGAGGAGGGCGAGGAGGAAGGAGGAGGAGGGCGAGGAGGAAGGAGGAGGAGGGCGAGGAGGAAGGAGGAGGAGGGCGACGAGGAAGGAGGAGGAGGGCGAGGAGGAAGGAGGAGGAGGGCGAGGAGGAAGCAAGATGAGGGCGAGGAGGAAGGAGGAGGAGCTAGGAGGGCGAGGAGGAAGAAGGAGGAGGGCGAGGAAAAAAGGAGGAGGGCGAGGAAAGAAGGAGGAGGAGGGCGAAGAAGGAAGGAGGAGGGAGGAAGGAGGAGAAGGGCGAGGAGGAAGTAGGAGGGCGAGGAGGAAGGAAGAGGAGAAGGGCGAAGAGGAAGGAGGAGGGTGAGGAAGAGAGTGAGGAGGAAGGAAGAGAGCGAGGGGGAAGGAGGAGGGCGAGAAGGAAGGAGGAGGGCGAGAAGGAAGGAGGAGGAAGAGGATGGAGGAGGGCGAAGAGAAAGGAGGAAGAAGGAGGGCGAGAAGGAAGGAGGAGGAGGGCGAGGAAGGAAGGAGGAGGGCGAGAAGGAAGGAGGAGGGCGAGAAGGAAGGAGGACGAAGAAGGAGGGCGAGGAGAAAGGAGGAAGGAGGAGGGCGAGAAGGAAGAAGGAGGAGGGCGAGTAGGAAGAAGGAGGGAGGAGGGCGAAGAGGAAGGAGGAGGGCGAGGAGGAAGGAGGAGGGCAAGGGAGGAGGAGGAGGAGGGCGAGGAAGGAAGGAGGAGGGCGAGGAGGAAGGAGGTGGAGGAGAGCGAGGAGGAAGGAGGAGGAGGAAGAAAGTGAGGAGAAAGGAGGAGGAGGAAGAAAGTGAGGAGAAAGGAGGAGGAGGAGAGCGAGGAGGAGAGCGAGGAAGAGAGCGAGGAAGAAGGAGGAGGAGGAGAGCGAGGAGGCAGGAGGAGGAGGAGAGCGAAGAGGAAGGAGGAGGAGAAGAGTGAGGAGGAAGGAGGAGGAAGAGAGCGAGGAGGAAGGAGAAGGAGGAGAGCGAGGAGGAAGGAGGAGGAAGGAGGCAGGCAAGAAGGAGGGCGAGGAGGAAGGAGGAGAAGGGCGGGGAGGAAGGAGGAGGGCGAGGAGGAAGTAGGAGGGAAAGGAGGAAGGAGGGCGAGGAGGAAAGCGAGGAGGAAGGAGGAGGAGAACGAAGAGGGAGGAGGAGAACGAAGAGGGAGGAGGAGAACGAGGAGGAAGGAGGAGAACGAGGAGGAGGAAAGTGAGGAGGGAGGAGGAGGAGAGCGAGGAGGAAGGAGGAGGAGGAGGAGGAGGAGGGAGGAGGAGAGCGAGGAGGAAGGAGGAGGGAGGAGGAGGAGAGCGAGGAGGAAGGAGGGGGAGGAGGAGAGCGAGGAGGAAGGAGGAGGAGAGCGAGGAGGAAGGAGGAGCAGGGCGAGGAGGAAGGAAGAGGAGGGCGAAGAAGGAAGGAGGAGCTAGGAGGGAGAGGAGGAAGGAGGAGGAGGGCGAGGAAAGAAGGAGGAGGGCGAGGAAAGGAGGAGGAGGGCGAGGAAAGAAGGAGGAGGAGGGCGAGGAAGGAAGGAGGAGGAGGGCGAGGAAGGAAGGAGAAGGGCGAGGAGAAAGGAGGAGGGCGAGGAGGAAGGAAGAGGAAAGCGAGGAGGAAGAAGGAGGAGCTAGAAGGGCGAGTAGGAAGGCAAGGAGGAAGGAGGAGGAGGAGAGCGAGGAGGAATGAGGAAGGAGGAGGAGGAGAGCGAGGAGGATGAGGAGAGCGAGGTGGATGAGGAGAGCGAGGAGGAAGGAGGAGAAGGAGAGCGAGGAGGAAGGAGGAAGGAGGAGGGCGAGGAAAGGAGGAGGAGGGCGAGGAAAGGAGGAGGAGGAGGGCGAGGAAGGAAGGAGGAGAAGCGCGAGGAGGAAGGAGGAGAAGGGCGAGGAGGAAGGAGGAGGGCGAGGAGGATGGAGGAGAAAGGAGGAGGGCGAGGAGGGCGAGGAGGAAGGAAGAAGGAGGAGGAGAGCGAGGAGGGAGGAGGAGGAGAACGAGGAGGAAGGAGGAGAGCGAGGAAGAAGGAGGAGGGCGGGGAGGAAGGAGGAGGAGGAGGGCGAGGAGGAAGGAGGAGGAGGGCGAGGAAAAAAGGAGGAGGGCGAGGAAAGAAGGAGGAGGAGGGCGAAGAAGGAAGGAGGAGGGAGGAAGGAGGAGAAGGGCGAGGAAAAAGTAGGAGGGCGAGGAGGAAGGAAGAGGAGAAGGTCGAAGAGGAAGGAGGAGGGTGAGGAAGAGAGTGAGGAGGAAGGAAGAGAGCGAGGAGGAAGGAGGAGGGCGAGAAGGAAGGAGGAGGGCGAGAAGGAAGGAGGAGGAAGGAGGAGGAAGAGGACGGAGGAGGGCGAAGAGAAAGGAGGAAGAAGGAGGAGGGCGAGAAGGAAGGAGGAGGAGGGCGAAGAGGAAGGAGGAGGGCAAGGGAGAAGGAGGAGGAGGGCGAGGAAGGAAGGAGGAGGGCGAGAAGGAAGGAGGAGGGCGAGAAGGAAGGAGGGCGAAGAGGAAGGAGGAGGAAGGAGGAGGGCGAGGAGAAAGGAGGAAGGAGGAGGAGGGCGAGAAGGAAGAAGGAAGAAGGAGGAGGGCGAGTAGGAAGGAGGGAGGAGGGCGAAGAGGAAGGAGGAGGGCGAGGAGGAAGGAGGAGGGCAAGGGAGGAGGAGGAGGAGGGCGAGGAAGGAAGGAGGAGGGCGAGGAGGAGGAGGGCGGGAAGGAAGGAGGAGGGCGAGGAGGAAGGAGGAGAAGGGCGAGGAGGAAGGAGAAGGAAGGAGGAGGGCGAGGAGGAAGGAGGAGGGCGAAGAGGAAGGAGGAGGTCGAGGAGGAAGGAGGAGGAGGGCAAGGGGGAAGGAAGAGGGTAAGGGGGAAGGAGGTGGAGGGCGAGAAAGGAAGGAGGAGGGCGAGGAAAAAGAAGCTAGGAGAGCGAGGAGGAAGGAGGAGGAGGACGAGGAAGGAAGGAGAAGGGCGAGGAGGAAGGAGGAGGGCGAGGAGGAAGGAGGAGGGCGAGGAGGAAGGAGCTAGGAAGGCGAGGAGGAAGGAGCTAGGAGGGCGAGGAGGAAGGAGCTAGGAGGGCGAGGAGGAAGGAGCTAGGAGGGCGAGGAGGAAGGAGGAGGAGGGCAAGGGGGGAAGGAGGGCAAGGGGGAAGGAGGAGGAGGGCGAGGAAGGAAGGAGGAGGGCGAGGAGGAAGGAGCTAGGAGGGCGAGGAGGAAAGAGCTAGGAGGGCGAGGAGGTAGGAGCTAGGAGGGCGAGGAAGAGGAGGGCAAGGAGGAATTAGGAGGAGGAGGGCGGGGAGGAGGGCAAGGGGGAAGGAGGGAGGAGAGCGAGGAAGGAAGGAGGAGAGCGAGGAGGAAGGAGGAAAAGGAGGGCGAGGAGGAATTAGGAGGAGGAGGGCGAAGAGGAAGGAGGAGGAGGAGGGCGAGGAGGAAGGAGGAGGGCGAGGAAGGAAGGAGGGCAAGGAGGGAGGAGGGCGAGGAAGGAGGAGGAGGAAGGTGGAAGACGAAAGCGAGGAGGAAGGAGGAGGGCGAGAAGGAAGGAGGAGGGCGAGGAAGGAAGGAGGGCAAGGAGGGAGGAGGGCGAGGAGGGAGGAGGGCGAGGAGGAAGGAGATGGGCGAGGAGTAAGGAGCTAGGAGGACGAGGAGGAAGGAGGAGGGCGGGGAGGAAGGAGGAGGAGAGTGATGAGGAAGGAGGAGGGCGAGGAGGAAGGAGATGGGAGAGGAGTAAGGAGCTAGGAGGGCGAGGAGGAAGGAGCTAGGAGGGCGAGGAGGAAGGAGGAGGGCGAAGTGGGTGAGGAGGAAGGAGGAGGAGGGCGAGGAGGAAGGAGGAGGGCGAAGTGGGTGAGGAGGAAGGAGGAGGAGGGAGGAGGAGGGCAAGGAGGAGGAGGAGGAGAGCGAGGAGGGAGGAGGAGGAGAACGAGGAGGAAGGAGGAGGAGGAGAGCGAGGAGGAAGGAGGAGGAGGAGAGCGAGGAGGAAGGAGGAGGAGAGCGAGGAGGAAGGAGGAGGAGGAGGAGGAGAGCAAGGAGGAGGAGGAGAGCGAGGAGGAAGGAGGAGGGCGGGGAGGAAGGAGGAGGAGGGCGAGGAGGAAGGAGGAGGAGGGCGAGGAGGAAGGAGGAGGAGGGCGAGGAGGAAGGAGGAGGAGGGCGAGGAGGAAGCAAGAAGAGGGCGAGGAAAGAAGCAAGAAGAGGGCGAGGAAAGAAGGAGGAGGAGGGCGAGGAAGGAAGGAGAAGGGCGAGGAGGGAGGAGGGCGAGGAGGAAGGAGGAGGAGGGCGGGGAGGAAGGAGGAGGAGGGCGAGGAGGAAGGAGGAGGGCGAGGAAGAAGGAGGAGGAAGGAGGAGGGCGAGGTGGGCGAGGAGGAAGGAGGAGGAAAGAGGAGTAAGGAGGAAGGAGGGAGGAGGAGGAGGAGAAGAGCGAGGAGGGAGGAGGAGGAGAACGAGGAGGAAGGAGGAGTAGGAGAGCGAGGAGGAAGGAGGAGGAGGAGAGCGAGGAGGAGAGCGAGGAGGAAGGAGGAGGAGAGCGAGGAGGAAGGAAGAGGAGGAGGGCAAGGAAAGAAGGAGGAGGGCGAGGAAAGAAGAAGGAAGAGGAGGGCGAGGAGGAATTAGGAGGAGGAGAAGGGCGAGGAGGAAGGAGGAGGAGGAGGGCGAGGAGGAATTAGGAGGAGGAGGGCGAGGAGGAAGGAGGAGGACGAGGGCGAGGAGGAAGCAAGAAGAGGGCGAGGAAAGAAGGAGGAGGAGGGCGAGGAAGGAAGGAGAAGGGCGAGGAGGGAGAAGGGCGAGGAGGGAGAAGGGCGAGGAGGAAGGAGATGTGCGAGGAGTATGGAGCTAGGAGGGCGAGGAGGAGGAGGAAGAAGGAGGAGGGCGGGGAGGAAGGAGGAGGAGGGCGGGGAGGAAGGAGGAGGAGGGTGAGGAGGAAGGAGGAGGGCGAGGAGGAAGGAGGAGGGCGAGGTGGGCGAGGAGGAAGGAGGAAAAAGGAGGAAGGAGGAAGGAGGAGGAGGAGAAGAGCGAGGAGGGAGGAGGAGTAGGAGAGCGAGGAGGAAGGAGGAGGAGGAGAGCGAGGAGGAAGGAGGAGAGCGAGGAGGAAGGAGGAGAGCGAGGAGGAAGGAGGAGGAGGAGAGCGAGGAGGAAGGAGGAGGATGAGAGCGAGGAGGAAGGAGGAGGGCGAGGAAAGAAGAAGGAAGAGGAGGGCGAGGAGGAATTAGGAGGAGGAGGAGGGCGAGGAGGAAGAAGGAGGAGGAGGGCGAGGAGGAGGAATTAGGAGGAGGAGGAGGAGGAGGGCGAGGAGGAAGGAGGAGGACGAAAGCGAGGAGGAAGGAGGAGGGCGAGAAGGAAGGAGGAGGGCGAGGAAGGAAGGAGGGCGAGGAGGGAGGAGGGCGAGGAGGAAGGAGATGGATGAGGAGTAAGGAGCTAGGAGGACGAGGAGGAAGGAGGAGGAGGGCGGGGAGGAAGGAGGAGGAGAGTAAGGAGGAAGGAGGAGGGCGAGGAGTAAGGAGCTAGGAGGGCGAGGAGGAAGGAGCTAGGAGGGCGAGGAGGAAAAAGCTAGGAGGACGAGGAGGAAGGAGGAGGAGGGCGGGGAGGAAGGAGGAGGAGAGTAAGGAGGAAGGAGGAGGAGGGCGAGGAGGAAGGAGCTAGGAGGGCGAAGTGGGTGAGGAGGAAGGAGGAGGGCAAGGAGGAAGGAGGAGGAGGAGAGCGAGGAGGGAGGAGGAGGAGAACGAGGAGGAAGGAGGAGGAGGAGAGCGAGGAGGAAGGAGGAGGAGGAGAGCGAGGAGGAAGGAGGAGGAGGAGAGCGAGGAGGAAGGAGGAGGAGGAGAGCGAGGAGGAAGGAGGAGGATGAGAGCGAGGAGGAAGGAGGAGGATGAGAGCGAGGAGGAAGGAGGAGGGCGGGGAGGAAGGAGGAGGAGGGCGAGGAGGAAGGAGGAGGAGGGCGAGGAGAAAGGAGGAGGGCGAGGAGAAAGGAGGAGGAGGGCGAGGAGGAAGCAAGAGGAGGGCGAGGAAAGAAGGAGGAGGAGGGCGAGGAAGGAAGGAAGGAGAAGGGCGAGGAGGGAGGAGGGCGAGGAGGAAGGAGATGGGCGAGGAGTATGGAGCTAGGAGGGCGAGGAGGGCGGGGAGGAAGGAGGGGGAGGGTGAGGAGGAAGGAGGAGGACGAGGAGGAAGGAGGAGGAAGGAGGAGGGCGAGGTGGGCGAGGAGGAAGGAGGAGGAAAGAGGAGTAAGGAGGAAGGAGGAGGAGGAGAAGAGCGAGGAGGGAGGAGGAGGAGAACGAGGAGGAAGGAGGAGTAGGAGAGCGAGGAGGAAGGAGGAGGAGGAGAGCGAGGAGGAGGAGAGCGAGGAGGAGGAGAGCGAGGAGGAAGGAGGAGGACAGCGAGGAGGAAGGAAGAGGAGGAGGAAGGAGGAGGGCGAGGAGGAAGGAGGAGGAAGAAGGAGGAGGGCGAGGAGGAAGGAGCAGGAGGGCGAGGAGGAAGGAGGAGGAAGGAGGAGGTCGAGGAGGAAGGAGGAAGGCGAGGAGGAAGTAGGAGGAAGGAGGAGGGCGAGGAGGAAGGAGGAGGGCGAAGAGGAAGGAGGAGGAAGGAGGAAGTCGAGGAGGAAGGAGGAGGGCGAGGAGGAAGGAGGAGGAAGGAGGAAGTCGAGGAGGAAGGAGGAGGGCGAGGAGGAAGGAGGAGGGCGAGGAGGAAGGAGGAGGGCAAGGGGGAAGGAGGAGGGCAAGGGGGAAGGAGGAGGGTAAGTAGGAAGGAGGAGGAGGGCGAGGAAGGAAGGAGGAGGAGGAGGAGAGCGAGGAGGAAGGAGGAGGAGGAGGAGAGCGAGGAGGAAAAAGGAGGAGGAGGAGGAGAGCGAGGAGGAAGGAGGAGGAGGAGGAGAGCGAGGAGGAAGGAGGAGGAGGAGAGCGAGGAGGAAGGAGGAGTTGGAGAGCGAGGAGGAAGGAGGAGGAGGAGAGCGAGGAAGAAGGAGGAGGAGGAGAGCGAGGAAGAAGGAGGAGGAGGAGAGCGAGGAGGAAGGAGGAGGAGGAGAGCGAGGAGGAAGGAGGAGGAGGAGGAGAGCGAGGAGGAAGGAGGAGGAGGAGGAGAGCGAGGAGGAAAGAGGAGGAGGAGAGCGAGGAGGAAGGAGGAGGAGAGCGAGGAGGAAGGAGGAGGAGTCCGAGGAGGAAGGAGGAGGAGGAGAGCGAGGAGGGAGGAGGAAGGAGGAGGGAGGAGGAGGAATGAGGAGGCGGAGGGCGAGGAGGAAGGAGGAGGAGGTATGAGAAGGAGGGCGTGGAGGAAGGAGGAGTAGGAGGTCAAGGGGGAAGGCGAAAAGGAAGGAGGAGAATGTTAAAAATGAGGTTAAGGAGCAGAAAGGAGTAGTAGGAGGTCAAAGATGAAGGAGGAGTTGGTAAGGTAGGAAGGAGGAGGAGAAAGGTTGCAGAGGAGGAAGGCGAGAAGGAGGAAGGAGGAGGAGGTTAAGAAGGGAGGAGGAGGAGGTCGAGGAGAAAGGAGTAGGTCGAGGAGGAAGGAGTAGGTCAAGGAGGAAAAAATCCAGGTAGAAGGATGAGGTCGAGGAGGAAGGGGAATAATGTCGAGGAGGAAGGAGGAGGAGGAGGAGATCAAGGAGGAAGGAGGAGGAGGTCAAAGCAGAGGAGGAAGGAGGAGGAGGTCAAGGCAGAGGAGGAAGGAGGATGAGAAAAAGGAGGAAGGAGTATGTCTAAAAGGAAGGAGAAGAAGGGAAGAGGAAAGGAGGGGGAAGGAGTAGGACGTCTTGGGGGAAAAGGTGGAATTAGGTAACGGAGAAGAGGAGGAGGAAGAATAGCAGGGGTAGGAGTAGTACAGGTAAGAGGAGGAGGGGGAAGAGGAGGAGGAGTAAGAGAAGGGGGATGAGAAGGAAGGGAAAGAGGAGAAGGAGAGGGTAGGGGGAAGAGGAGGAGGAGTAAGAGAAGGGGGATGAGAAGGAAGGGAAAGAGGAGAAGGAGAGGGTAGGGGGAAGAGGAGGGGAGAGGGGAGGGGTAAGAGAAGGAGGATGAGGAGGGGGTAGGGATAAGAGAAGGGGAAGAATAGGGGTTAGAGAAGGGGAAGAGGAGGGGGGTAGGAGGTGGTGGTTAAGGAGGGGGAGGGGTAAGAGAAGGGGGATGAGGAGGAAGGGGAGGAGGGGTAAGAGAAGGAAGGGGCGAGGGCGAGGTGATTGCAGGTGGAGGGGGTTACCTGGTTGATGGGGTTCTGGGATTTCTTCTACTCCCCAAGCCCGGCCTGAGGCCAGGCTTGACTTGTGAGAGTTTGGTCCACCAGGCTGTTGCTTGGAGCGGCCCGCAGGCCCACATACCCACCACAGCCCGGTTGGTCCGGCACTCTAGTGCCGGACCAACCGGAATAAATCTAGTTTCCTCTTGAAGATGTCCACGGTTATTCCGACAATATTTCTTATGCTTGCTGGGAGGACGTTGAACAACCGCGGACCTCTGATGTTTATACAGTGTTCTCTGATTGTGCCTATGGCACCTCTGCTCTTCACTGGTTCTATTCTGCATTTTCTTCCATATCGTTCACTCCAGTACGTTGTTATTTTACTGTGTAGATTTGGTACTTGGCCCTCCAGTATCTTCCAGGTGTATATTATTTGATATCTCTCTCCTCTTCTTTCTAGTGAGTACATTTGGAGGGCTTTGAGACTATCCCAATAATTTAGGTGCTTTATTGCGTCTATGTGTGCCGTATATGTTCTTTGTATTCCTCTATTTCAGCAATCTCTCCTGCTCTGAAGGGGGAAGTGAGTACTGAGCAGTACTCAAGACGGGACAACACAAGTGACTTGAAGAGTACAACCATTGTGATGGGATCCCTGGATTTGAAAGTTCTCGTAATCCATCCTATAATTTTTCTGGCTGTCGCAATATTTGCTTGGTTATGCTCCTTAAACGTTAGGTCGTCAGACATTATTATTCCCAAATCCTTTACATGCTGTTTTCCTACTATGGGTACATTTGATTGTGTTTTGTACTCTGTATTATGTTTAAGGTCCTCATTTTTACCGTACCTGAATACCTGGAATTTATCACTGTTAAACATCATGATATTTTCTGATGCCCAGTCGAAAACTTTATTAATATCAGCTTGAAGTTTTTCAATGTCTTCAGCCGAGATAATTTTCATGCTGATTTTTGTGTCATCTGCAAAGGATGATACGAAGCTGTGACTTGTATTTTTGTCTATATCTGATATGAGAATAAGGAAAAGCAGCGGTGCAAGGACTGTACCCTGAGGTACAGAGCTTTTAACTGCACTTGGACTAGATTTTATATGGTTGACCGTTACTCGCCGAGTCCTTTTTGACAGAAAACTAAGTATCCAGCGTCCTACTTTACCGGTTATTCCCATTGACTTCATTTTGTGTGCTATCACGCCATGGTCACATTTATTGGAAGCCTTTGCGAAGTCCGTGTATATCACATCAGCATTCTGTTTTTCTTCAAATGCCTCAGTGACTTTGTCGTAGTGCTCAAGTAGCTGTGAGAGGCACGATCTTCCCGCTCGAAATCCATGTTGGCCTGGGTTGTGAAGATCATTGGTCTCCATGAAATTGGTGACCTGACTCCTAATGATGATGGTCACTATGCACGGGTATAAACCCTGGCCCACCACGGTGATGGTCAGCTGAGTACAGCTGATCGTCGCCTGTTGGGACCCTCTCGACAACCGTCGCTGCATCACCAACCTGAATGTTTAATTTATATTAATTTAATTCAGAAGTAAAATCAGAGATAAAGTTATTTAAAACATTATTATCTGATTCTTTATTTTTCTTGTATTTTATGAAGAACACACCATATTATATCTACCAAGACATGCCTGTTTAATCCAGGCATCTCTTCACCAGTCACCGTGGTGTAGTGGTAAGACACTCGCCTGGCGTTCCGTGAGCGCTTTGTCATGGGTTCGTATCCTGGCCGGGGAGGATTTACTGGGCGCAAATCCTTAACTGTAGCCTCTATTTAACTCAACAGTAAAATGAGTACTTGGTTGTAAAAACGATTCTTCGCGGCGGGGATCGTATTCCAGGGACCTGACCGAAACGCTACGCGTACTAGTGGCTGTACAAGAATGTACCAACTTTTGTATATATCTCAAAAAAAAAAAAAAAAAAATCAAGCTCCCTAACACGTCATGGCAACTGTTGTAGGCCTACAGTGTACATGCCCCAGCCGTCACACAGATCTCGTTACACTCCCTCCCCATCTTCTCCTCCCCTCCTTCCTCTCTTCCCTCCTCCCCTCTTCCCCCTCCTCCTCCTCATTCCCTTTCTCTTACCCCTCTCCTCTTCCCCCTTCTCTTTCCCTTCCTTGACATCCCCCCCTTCTCATCCACCCTTCTCTTACCCCTCCCCCTTCTCTTACCCCTAGCTCCTCTTCCTCCCTCATCCTCATCCCCCCTTCTCTTACTTCTTCCCCTACTCTCTCCCCCTCCTCTTCCCCTCCCTTCTCATCCCACCTTCCCTTACTCCTCCTCCTCCTCCTCTTCCCCCTCTTACCTCAACTACTTCTACCCCTGCTATTCTCCGCCGTCACTTAGTTCCCCCCTCTCGGACGTCCTCCTCTTTGCACCTTCCCCCTCCCCCCTCTTACTCCTTCCTCCTCGACCTCCTCCTCCTCCCCATCTTCCTCCTCGAGCTCCTCTATCTTCTACTCTTCCTCCTTGACCTACTCCTCGTTCCTCCTTCTAATTCTTTTCCTTACTCCTTGCCCTCCTCCTCGCCCTCTTCCTCCTTGCCCTCCTCCTCATTCCACCTCTCCTTCTTCCTTGCCCCCCCTCCTCATTCCACCTCACCTTCCTCTCCACCCTCCTCTCTCTCCTTCTCCCTTCTCACCCTACTCCTCCTTCCTCCACGACCTCCTCCTACTCCTTCCTCCTCGTCCTACTACTCCTTCCTCACCCTCCTCCTCCTTCCTCCTTACTCCTTGCCCTCCTCCTCCTTCCGCCTCGCCCTCCTCCTCCTTCCTCCTCGCCCCACTCCTCCTTCCTCCTCGCCCCACTCCTCCTTCCTCCTCGCCCCACTCCTCCTTCCTCCTCGCCCCACTCCTCCTTCCTCCTCGCCCCACTCCTCCTTCCTCCTCGCCCCACTCCTCCTTCCTCCTCGCCCTACTCCTCCTACTCCTCCCTCCTTCTTGCCATCCTCTTTCTACTTCCTCCTCTTTCCACCTCACCTTCCTCTTCCTCCCTCCTCCTTCCTTCTCGACCTCCTACTCCTCCTTCCTCCTCTCTAAGTGCAGTATGGATGCACTTCCATACTCCCCTTCCCCTCCTCTTCCTTGACTTCTGTAGTTCTGAGGTGTTGCATGGTGAGTTGTACTGAGGTGTTGCATGGTGAGTTGTACTGAGGTGTTGCATGGTGAGTTGTACTGAGGTGTTGCATGGTGAGTTGTACTGAGGTGTTGCATGGTGAGTTGTACTGAGGTGTTGCATGGTGAGTTGTACTCGCCTACATGCACACACCTAGTTGTTCTCGTGTAGTTGTACTCGCCTACATGCACACACCTAGTTGTTCTCGTGTAGTTGTACTCACCTACATGCACGCACCTAGTTGTTCTCGTGTAGTTGTACTCACCTACATGCACACACCTAGTTGTTCTCGTGTAGTTGTACTCACCTACATGCACGCACCTAGTTGTTCTCGTGTAGTTGTACTCACCTATATGCACTCCCTCTAGTTGCTCTCATGCAGTTGCACTCGCCTACTTGTATCCATCTAGCAGTGTTCAACAAGATGTACTCATCTAGCTACATGTACTCTCCTAGTTGCACTCATGTTGTACTTGCGTAGTTGTACTCACCTATTTGTACTTCAGTGATATTTAATGTAAAATCTACTATAATACAGATGCATGCGATAAAGAGGTATTTTGATGCACTCAAATTCTTTATTAGAAAAACTGGTAGATTAAATGTTGCGGTTGTCCTTCATATACTTATGCAGCAGCATTTTCCATTTATGTTGATGTATTATGTATAAAGTACCAAAATATAATTTAAACAGAAACAGTATTACTGAGTACAGCATTTAGCAAACAGTGTTATAATTTTTTTTAGCAAGATCATAATAAAAAATAAATGTTTCGCACACCTATCATACAACTAAGTCACAGCATTCACAATTTATATGTATAATGTACATAAATTTAATATTTTAACATGAACAAAATATTTTTTTTAGTAAATAAAGGTGAAACTAGTGTAAGAAAAGGCAGCATTTGCTGTATTACATAAAGAAATACTTTTACCATTCTTGGGTTAAAGGTTGCTCATGTGCTTGTTCAACCACACATGAAACTTATCTCTCCCCACAACCATGTTGAAACTTTGGTGAAGGTTTCCAAAACGTTTTGTGTTTGCTGGGTCGCATTGGGGAGCTTTCTGTTTGGCAGACGTTCCCTCTCCTTATTTGCCGTCTTGGGCTTCTTTGGGGGTAGTGCCCAAGATCTTCCCACGACTCCACCTCTTCCTGGGCTCAGGTGAGCCTTGTCGAGGCTAATTCCGTTCTGCCTTGCGTGTCTCCCCTTCGGTTAGTGGTCAGCTGGCTTCGTTGTTGGTGTTCCACCTGCGTGCTTCTAGGCGGCAGTATGGGGTATTTTGGAAGTCCTTCCATTTCCTCATGTCCCTTCTTAGGTGGCTGCAGTTGTTAGCATCGGCTTGATTTTTCTGGTGCGGGTTGGGGGGTCGTCATCTTGCCACATACTGTTGCCTCGTTTCATGCGGCGTTAGCGGAGCCGCTTTGGCTTGCTTTCAGTCTTGGTGTTGCTTCTGCGCCGTTAGTGAGCTGTCTCGTGTGTTTCACCTCCGGCCTGTTCATGCGCCACTTGCACCGTCCTGGTCTCTGGTCAGCGTGCTCTGTCTTCTCCTCGATTGGTGGTGCCCCTATGGTTCAGGATTGCTTTTCGACAGCTCTTTTTCCTGTTGGCATTTGCCTCTGGGGGTCGGGGTCACTGGGCTTCTTGCTCTCCTCCGCAGGGGTTTCTGCTCCTTCCGCCTTGGTATTTTGGTTGTTCGGTGGCAGCCGTCTCCATCTTTTCTGACACAGGATGGGGCTGCTGCGTTCCAGACGGGTCCTTGGTTTGTTGGTGCTTGGTTGGTAGGGCCGGGGGTGCGTCGGGTTGTGTGTTCAGTGCTGGTATTTGCTTGCCACGGCCTCTATGTCCGGGGCGCACTTTGAGTTGATCCAGTTCCGTTCTTCCCTGTTTGCGGGTGATGGTGTCCCAGGTTATCTGCCGTGTTTTTGCGACTAGCCTGCCTGTGTTCTTTCCCCATGCCCGTGGCATTCGTGGCTTTGCTGCTTTTGCTGCCATCTGGGCGGTGTGTCCTTGCTGTCATTCGGGCATGGATCTTTTGGCGATCGTACAGGGATCTAGCTGCTCATTGTCTCGTGTTGTTCCCAGGCCCTTTCGGCGCTATGTCGCCTTAAGTTGGCGTTTGCAGTCGGTTGTTTTGCTTCCGTTAAGGGGTGCGTGGTGACCGCCTCCCAGTTCTGTCCCTTTGACCTTCCTCTGTGGGTAGTTAGCTCCGGGGAGCCGACGGGGCTTCCCCCAGAAGACCAGCGTTGAATGTAATGAAACGCTGGTTGATTACATTCAACGCCATTTTCTAAGTGAGACCCGGAGGCTCCCCTGCAACCTTCCCTCCCTCCGGTCAGCGGTTTTTCGTGTGTTTTGACATCCAGCCTCAGAACTGATGGGTGGATAGCCGGCGTGAGAGGTCTAGGCTAGCTACCACTTTCCCCTCTCGCGAAGGGGGGAGCTGCACATACAGCGGCGTGGTGAGGTGTGACGTCATACTAGTTTGCTTGTTTTCTGTTGGGGAGTTCTATCCACTAGTTTGGCTTTTGGTAGCAATTTTAACCAGAATAGGGGTTTGTTTTGGAATGCTTACCCATCTGGATGCTTGACCCAGTCAATGGCAGACATAGAATGCTTCCAACCACTCAGGGGTTTCTATAGGCCATTGCTCCCCTTGCCTCTGAGGAAGTCAGGTTCTGGCTGTGGTCCCCGGTAGGCCCTAGAACTCTATACACATGACTGATGCCAAAGTCTGATATTAGCATATCAGCCTGGTATAGCTCCGGAGAGCCTCTGGGTCTCACCCAGAAAATAGCATTTATTACAATTCAACACTTTTTTGTATTCATTTATTTTCCTTGAATGTTCTTATTTTGTTAGTTTAGATCTCTTTTAGTATAAAGTGTTTACCCCTCCCCTCATGCACTTAGTTAGATTTCCTCCAATATTTTTAAGTTCTCCCCAAAATGATTTTCGTAATAGTGTCTTCATTAGTATGTGTAACTCTTGCCCTTACAATTGTATGTTTTCTTATGTTCTTTGCCCCCTCCCCATCCGGCCCGTTGTCGCCGTGAGTTGGCTTGGTGGTCGGGTGCCGGAGTGTGATGCGCCATGGGACAGTCCTCTGTCCTTTTGTCACCTTATGCTCCTGCTGCTGTTTTCTCTAATTGTGCCGAATTGCTTTTCCTTTTCCTTATGTTTCGTTTTTCTCCCCCCTCTTCTCCTATCTGCTTGTTGTTTCCTGCCGACCTTTTGCTTGTTTTGTTTATTGTTTTGGACTTCTATTTTGACGCTCAGGGGCTTCGGGAGGCATACTCTTGCACCCGTAGAACTGTAGTACCCAATGTCAAGAGCGAGGGGAACCTATTATTGTCAATCCTCCTTTCGACACTGAACCCAATCTCGACAGACTGACGGTTCTTAAGGTGGTGTTTGTGGGGCGTATACTTACGATGCACCCCTAGGAAGCCCCAGCATGATCGGCGATAGCTTCTTGTTGGGTGTCCTGCCTTTAATTGAGGCTCCATGGTGGGTATGGGGGCACATTCGTGAATGAATGTTTTTCTCTTCGTACTTATGGCTAATTCTGTTCCTCTTCTATCTTCTCAGGCTCGTGGGGTGGGCGACCAAGCCCCCGAGTTGGACCGTGTTGGAAGACCGGGCTCTGTAGCCCCCCACTGCATTGGACCCCGACCTTGCTTCTCCTTTGACCCTCATGACTACTCCCCTCGGCTCCCCTCCCTCCTCTGTGGTTGGGTCGTGCCCCAAGCCCCCAGAGGTGAGCACCTCGTTCCCTGGCATGGCTCAGTCTCTCGTTGTGAGTACTGCGCCTTTTAACCCCTCCCTCTCTTTCTCTCTGGGGGTTCTCAATGCCGTCCCCACCATGGCCGCACTCACTCGATCCCTTCCCGTACTGATGCATATCAAGCCTTGTTTGGTCCCGCTTCGTGGGCCAAATACTTTGATCTCCTCCCTCTTGATTCTGCGCCTCCTGACGATTTCTCCCTTCATAGGCACCTTGTTGATTCCGTAGATGTCTCTGTTACTTTCCACCCCACCCATCTCGGTACACGTGTCGTTGTTGCTCCTTCTCAGGATGCAGCCTCCCGCTTGGCTGCCTTGTCCTGCCTTGGCGAGATCCCTCTTCGGGTCTCCAAGAATGCTCGGTTGAATGCCAGTGTTGGCACTATTCTCCTCCCACCCCATGTTGCAACCAGTGTTCGGAATCTCCAGGATTGCCACGAAGATATTCGTCATATCCTCAATGCCCAGGGCCATTCTGTCCTCCGTGTAGACTCATTTATTCGTCTCCCTCATGGTCGTCGCTGTAAACCCCTTCGGGTTGTGAAGATTACCTTTGATGGTAGGACCCTTCCGCCCTCTGTCATTCTTGCTGGTGCCAGGTGTTCCATCCAGGAGTACATTCCCTCTCCTCGGCTCTGCAACAAGTGCTGGAGGTTTGGGCATGGTGCCCTCTGCTGCTCTGGAACGGTCTCTCTCTGTCCTTTGTGTGGGGGCGAAGGTCACTAAGTCGGAGTGCACTTCTCCCCAGGCTCGCTGCCTCAATTGTGGTGAGGCCCATCCTACCTTCTCCCGTGTGTGAATACATTACAAGCTTGAGGCAGCCGTCCTCAACTTGAAGCACCGGGAGCATTTATCTTTCCTGAAGCAAGGCACCAGGTTAGCCGGCTCCCACCTTATGCTCACGTGTTGCGCTCTTCCTCTCCTCGTCCTTTCCACCTTCCTCAGCCTCAATACCGTTTCCAGGCCTTGAACCCTGATTCGCCACCCTCCTCTGTTTCTTTGAGTTCTGTCCCAAAGGGTCCCCCTCCTGGTCCTCTGTCTGAAGTTCCCCTTCTTTCTGCCCGGTCTGTCATGTCTCCTGTGTCTTCTTCCTCGTCTCCCTCCGATCCTCCTTCCCATCCTTCTCCTCCGTCTATTGGCTCTCCACGCCGCCTGTCCGTACGGGCTGATGTCCAACGCTCTCCCAACTGCCGTCGTATATGCTCTCGTTCAGCTTCTCCTGTTGAGACGCTGGAATCCGTTGCCCAGAACGTAGTTGCTGGGACACCTGTCTCTCTGAGTCAGAAGCGAAAGCCTGGCTCCTCTCCTTCCTCCTCCCCGGCGGGTAAAAAGGCTTTGCATTCTTCCTTGTCCCCTACTTCTGACACTCTCGCTCCATCCCCTCCCATTTCGGTGGTCGCGCCCCCTGTTCCTGCTATGGAGGTCTTTTTGGCCTCCGCTTCCCTTTCGGTTGGTGCCCTTGCTAAGGTGCATTCCCTGGTTTCTGCCCCTCCTGCTGCTGTCCTTGACCCTCGGTTATCCCCCCCACCCTCTTCCTCCTCCGGACCCTACTCGTGTGCCCCTGGTCGGTCCTCTAGCTACCTTCCCTCCTCCTTTACTCAGTTTACCCATGCCCCCCTAACCCTGACTTCGTTGACCCTGATCCTGCGCTTCTTTAACGTGCTTTGTTCCCTTTTCGCCTTCGTTTCTTCGTTGTTCTCTGTTGCTGTACTTCCTTTTCTCGTCGATGTTCATCCTTCAATGGAATGTTCATGGTTATTACGCCAATTTCCTTTAACTTCAGTTTCTGATTTTGCGGTTTTCGCCCCTTTGTGTGTCTCCAGGAGTCGATGCTTGGTGCTCGTCCTGGTCGCTTTCGTGGCTATTCCTTTCTTTCTTCCCCCCCCCCCCAGCTGTTGCTGGGGCTCCTAACTCTTCTGCTCTCTTGATTCGCTCTGATGTTCTCTTTGTCCCCTTACTTTTTCCTTCACCTCACCATTGTTCTGCTGCTCGTATCTTTGTGAGGAAATAGTACACCGTTTGTCCTATTTATCTCCCCCCAAATGTCCCGCTTTCTCTTCCCGATCTGAAACACCTACTGGACTCCTTGCCCGAGCTTGTGCTCCTGCTGGGTGATTTCAATTGTCGTCATTCCCTTTGGGGTGATGTTCTGACGAACACCCGGGGTCGCCTTCTTGAGCCATTCATCCTCTCTTCTTCCCTGTCTCTTCTGAATTCTGGTGAGCCCACGCATTTGGACTCTTGGACTTGCACCCTTTCCTGTTTTGATCTTTCTCTTTGCTCTTCTTCTCTTTACTTAGATTTCACGTGGCAGGTTCTTGATGACCTCCATGGCAGTGACCATTTCCCCATCCTTGTTACCTTTTTCTCTTTTCACCCTCCCCTCTCCTTCCCTAGGTGGCAGTTTGCTAAGGGAGACAGGAACCTATTTACCCTCAGTGCTGCTCTCTCTGACCTCTCGTCCTTTTTCATGACACCGTCTTCGACGCGGCCCTCCGCTCTATTCCTCGCTCTTCCTCTCGGGGCCCACGGAAGTGCATTCCCTGGTGGAATACAGACTGTGCTCGGGCTGTCCGCTGTAAGCATGCAGCCTGGAAGAAACACTGCCGCCGGCAGACGGCCGATTCTTTTCTTTTATTTTGGAAGGCGAGTGCTGTGGCCCGTAGGGCCATCCTCACTCGCCATGGCTAAACGCACTCGTAGGGCCATGGCTAAACGGGAATGTTGGGCATCTTATGTCTCCACCATTACGTCTGAAATTCCTCTGTCACAGATCTGGAAGCGTATCCCCAAGATAGTGGGCAAGTTCGTTCCCGATATCTCACCGGTCCTCACCTCCGGGTACTCTTGTGACGTAGTTGTTGCAGGTCGCTACCAAACTGGGTTCCCACTTTTCTTCTGTTAGCTCTGGTTTTCATCTTCCCCAATCTTTCCTTCTTCATAAACCTGTCCTTGAATCTTGTCTTTTGGATTTCTGTACTCATCTTCGCCTTCCCTATAACGATCCCTTCTCTCTCTTTCTCTAAATTTTGGTCTGCCCTGGCCCTCTGCGGTTCTTCGGCGGCGAGCTCTGATGGCCTTTATTATGAGATGCTTCGCCATCTCCCTCCGTGCATGTCTCAGTATTTACCGATTCTGTATAATCGGATCTGAGAGTCATCGTCAGTCCCTGAGGACTGGCTTGATGCCGTTGTCTTCCTTGTTCGCAAACCAGAGTCTCTGGGAACATCTCCTAAGAACTTTTGCCCTATTGCTCTCACAGGTTGTGTCTGCAAACTCTTTGAACGTATGGTTAACGTTCGTCTGATGTGGTTCCTGGAACACCATCACCTCCTCTCCCCTTCTCAATTTGGTTTCCACAAGTGCGGCAGCGCAACAGATGTCCTGTGAACTTGGAGGTCTATATTTGTACTGCTTTTGCTGCGAAGATATCCATTGTTGCCGTCCTTTTTGACCTGGAAAAGGCTTACGACACCACTTCGCGATATCATATTCTATCCCAGCTTCATTTTTTTGGCCTTCTTGGTCATCTCCCTCTCTTTCTCTGCAGCTTCCTCTCTTGTCGTTCTTTTCGGGTGAGGCTTGGTACCACTCTCTCTGCCTCTTTTCAGCAATACAAAGGTGTGCCCCAGGGTAGTGTTCTGTGCACCACTATTTTTCTGGTTGCCCTCAATGGTCTTTCCTCTCTTCCTTCAGACGTCTTCTCCACTCTTTATGTCGACAATCTTACCATTTGCTGTCAGGGTGATGATTCGCCTCTCTCTTCAACACCGGCTTCAATTTGCGATTGATGCCGTGTCGTCTTGGGCCACCGATCATGGCTTCAGGTTCTCTTCATCTAAGACTTGTGCTATGACTTTTACTCGGAAGCGTGTTGTTCTTCATCCTTCTTTGTCGCTTTATGGTCACCCCATTGTATACAAGGATTCCGCTAAGCTTTTGGGGTTGATTTTTGACACTTGTTGTCTTGGACGCCCCATATCTCTTACCTCCGTGTTGAATGCTCTAAGGCCCTTACCCTCCTTCAGGTATTGTCTCACACTTCTTGAGGAGCGGATAGGCACACTCTACTCTCTTTACATTCCTCTCTCGTCCTGTCTAAGCTCGATTATGGTTGTCCTGCTTACTCATCTGCTTCTCCTTCTACTCTTCGCCATCTTGATGCTTTGCACCATACTGGGTTGCACTTCGGTCCTGGTTGTGGGAAATTTTTACCCACTATATCAGTATTATTATTCAAGAAATGTATTATTTCTATATCATATTTAAATCATATGAAAATCATATTAGAATCACTATAGATTCATTATACATCTTGATTCTTGATGACAATGCTACTATGATCAGGTACACCATAGGGCCCTATAGGTGCCTATGTGACTTTGTGCATGATTTCTCAAGGATCCAGAAGCTTCTAGAAGGATTTCTTAATTAAAAAACTATTGGAACAATTAGTCAATATCTGGTAGGGATTATATTAAATCCTTAATAAGAATCAGTAGTGCTAGCAAGTACTACGTAAAATTAGATATAGGATATAAAGATTATATTATAATCACATCTTATCTCAATCTTATGTGTAGACAGTAAAAATAATCAATCAATATACATTGGAAGCTACCCCTCTCAAGGGAGAGGGAGGAGCCATCTCGGGAAGGAGGCGAGCGCCCATCACACTCTGGGGGCCACAAGGTGTGTTTACAAAACAGTGAACAAGTGTGTGATGGTGCCTTGCAGACATTATTTAGCTCAGGACACCTTATCAAATTATCTTTATCACCAGTGATTACTCTCTAGAACTGGGGGAGTACCTGGACAATATATCTACAAGGAAAAATTCCTATGTAAGTGTAGAGTGGAGCACACAAAGTGACATTGCAGTAGGATGATGGTGGAGGTGGAGACAAACACAATTAACACTTTCGCGCTCTCGGCGCTCAAAAAAAAAAAATACCCCAGATGCTTTCGGCACTTCGCGCGCCTATGCGGTAAGACCGAAAAAGTGTACACTCTTTTGACTGTCCTGACAATAATTGAAGGCGCACGTATTTAAATTTGGTATCACTGTGTTCGCAATGAAATTGTCTATAAGAGCATACCTATAAAATGCCGCCCAAGCATAAGGAGTATCAACACCAAATAAAAAACTATGCAGATCACTCGCCGAGAGCGCCAAACAGCAACAAAATGTTTCCACTCTCTTAATGGTTGCGAAGCCTACAGTTGTCCTACATCGCTAATTTTGGTATCATTGGAATCGCAATAAAATTCTCTACACGGACATATGCATATGAATGTTTAATATAGGTAATTGCCCACCCGCAAGAGTGTGTGAAGTGGAGAGTAGTTAGCCGCGAGCGCACTGGCGAAAACACAATCATGCTTGGAAAGTTTATACATTTATACGTTTCCTGACCCTACTTTTCTATGTACGTATTTCTTTTTTATACCAATGTGTTCGCAATAAAATTTTCTATAAGATGAACTGTATAACATTTGTACAAAGCATGTGTAAGAGAAGAGCCAAATATAGAACCACGTCGCTCAGTATGCGTTCGCGGCAGAAACGAACGCATTGTTTTCGTTCGTTTGATGTTTGTCATGTTTATTCTTTTTGAAACATTTTATAATTTATATGACAGTGATCGCAGTAAAATTCCCTACACAGACATATACATAAAACATACAAATATTTCCCACGTGTTGGATATATCAACGGCTAAAGGGAACCCACTGCCACACGCTCGCCACACCCCCAAATATACTTTGTGTATTTTTTTTTTTACTCATAGAAGTTTATGTGATATAATATTCATTCTGGTACCAAAAAAATTCGCAAATAAATTCTCTACAAAACAAAAGTATCCCCATCCATTTCGGTTAAAAAATGGAATTTATAGAAATATTTTTTCGATTGACGAGAAAAGTAGGCAGTTATGCGGAATCGTAAGAAAAACCAGTGACGAGTTATCTCTAATCGAAAGCGCGAAAGTGTTAAGGACAATCACGTAGCAACGCTACCAGAACAATCTACAGGAAAGCTGTGATATAAAATATCGTGCCTAAACTCGCGACAAGAGAGTTATCCAGTCTGACACCCTCGTCAGACAAGCACCCCAGCATTCAGAGAAGTATGTTGAATGTTATTAAGTGTATTAATTGGCCAATTGTATGCTTGTGTAACTTTAATATATCCAATAAGTCTGTCTGTCGGTTATAGAGCAAGGCAACGCCTCATACTTCAGTAAGTTTATTAATATTGTAGTGCAGCTGTTGAATCTTTTTCCAAACATAGAAAACCCCATGAGTGTCTCTTGTGTGGGAAAAGATTCAATCAGGCTGGCTGAACCTCTTCATATAAATTGAATATATCTATATATACATATACTTGAACATATAAATTAAGTTAACAATTGCTTGTTCAGTTATCTTTAATTTATCATATAAGTTTATCTAATTGTATATAATCTTTAGTGCTTAGTTAACAGTACTTAGACTACATTTAAGGTCATTTAATATCATACTTCTACAATTTAAATTGTTGTGTTATTAGTATAAGAATATATTGGCTGTTAATAGTTATGGTACTAGGCTGGATTATGTACATGTTTAAATCCCTGCTTTAAACAGAACCAGTGTTCAGTCATAGAACTGAATTTATTAAAATCTTATCCTTGTATGAAAATATACAAGTTAATGTGAGATACTTGTCCGCAGGTGGACTGTGGATCTTCAATCAACCTATCAACTAATTCACTTACCCCACCTGCTCCTTACAGCCCACAATCTGTCATTAGGAAAAGAGGAGCTAGGATTTACGACCCTAGCTAGAGACTTTAGTTGAATTAATTGCAGACAGTAATTTTTAATTTAGTACAGTACAAGTCCCTGGTAGTCTCGTCTCATATCAATCGCGTCAGGTTTTTCCCACATATATGGTCCATCATACCTAAATGATTTTTCCTGTTAACTAGAACCAATTTATGGTCCTTTGAACCTAGATATTCTAGAAACTAGATATTTCAATAGTAAATAAGAAAATTCTTGATTTTGCATTGGAACGATTCTTACATATTCTAGTCTAACCTAGCTAACAGCCAATATTTATCATATCTATATATCTAAGTAAACAAATTGTTTGCAGTGGCTTAAGCCACCATATCCATTAACTAGTAAGCATTCATTGTATACTAATACTGTTCTGTGTTAAAAAACCACAGTACTTAATTTTATCAGTGTCAAAGACACAATTACATCTTACTCATATATACCATTATATACGTCAATTGTGGTAATATTTACACACACATTAAGTGTATTATCTGCATTATCTGTAATCAACTGATTTTCAGAGCTTCTCATTACAAAATACTCTTAAAAAAAGTGTTTCATAACAATAAGAGCATTTCATTACAATATATCCATAATCAACTGTATCAAACCCTATTACAGGTAAAACCAGTAGGCATTCTACTGTATTTTATCAATCCCCTAATAGGGTAATAGATCTTGTAATAATTTTGGAAAAATAGTGCCACTTACTATTTTCTAAAAATTATTACAAAATTTACCGATTTGGTGCATTCGGATGACAAACCAAGTTATTACTTTTAATAATTAAGCACCTGCTACATCCAGATTCCAGGGAGGAAAGGAAGGACCATCTTTGGAATCATTACCTAAGTAGACAGGAAAGCTCATTTATCAAAATACATTAACAATATACATATTTCTGTGGGGAGCCCCTACAGCTCCCTGGAGCTTATCGGGCTAATGTATGTTATATTAGACCGGGACATTAGCTAAGGAGTTCAGACCTACCAGAAACCAGCGCCAGAACCTGGCCCATTCAGAGAGGTTTCAGGGAGCATTGGCCCTGGAAACCCCCTTGTGGTTGGGGTTTTCCTTATCTGCCATCGACCGGGGTTAGGCACCCAGAAAGGTAGGCATAACAAAACAAACCCCACATGGTAAAAAACTAAAACAAAAAGCTGAACAGAGAGGTAGAAACTCCCTACAAGCCAAAGGAAACAAGCAAACATCACACTTTACTGCCGCACAGATCGTCCGCGCAGCCCTCCCCGCCCCGAGAGGGGGAGAGGGGAGCCCCGGACCTACCGCGCCAGCTGCCAAGCTTCAGTTCATAAGGTAATGTCAACTGAGATAGACGCTTCTCTGGCCTCAGTTTCCTAGGCGGTGTTTGCCTTGTGTGGCGTTCACTGCCGTGTGTTGTGTTGTGCAGTGGCCAGGAGTACCTCATCAGTGCCAGGGCTGCATGCGCTTAGTGGCTGACTTCCCTAAGCGCCCTGTGAGTACAGCCCTTGCGTAACAGGGTTATCTTCCCTGGGGCGTTCGGGAACCATTCCCGTAGAGGTTCTTGATGCTCGGCATTTGCCTCGCCCTTGGGGCCAGCTGGTGCTTGGGGCCCTTGTTTGGCCCTGGGTAGGGATTGGTATTGTGCTGGTTAGGGCGTCAAGGTGTTGCGCGACCTGCCACCTAAGCGGCGACCGGTTCCTGTTGCCTCTGGAGACGGTGTACTTTTGCGGGGTTTTTATTTTGTTTTTATTTTCAATTGCCTGGTGAAGGTCTGCCCAGTGTCGCTATGTTTGGCGGCCCTCTGCTAGGCCCCTGTGATTGTACATGTCGCAGTTGTTTTCAGTACTATCCTCTACCCTCTTGTTATTTATGGGTTTCTTAACCGGTTAGCAACACCCTACCTGGGCTTCCCATAGCAGTCAGCCTACGGACCCTCGAAACCCCTGTCTGGGCTCGGTGGACCATTGAATGTGTCTTCTGGGTTCCAACCCGTCTTATACGGGATCATTTGTTGCTGTGCCCTTGTCTCCGGGTGACAGTCGCCACTTTTACCTCTGTCCTGTTGCCTGTTGGGTCACTGACACCTTGACCCGGAGTCTTGCAAGAGATATTCTCTGCTTGTTCTCCAGTACTCTCCTGATGTTATTACTGTTCAGAGGGGTCCGTCTAATTACCACAAGCTACACAAGCTTCAGAAAGCTTCCTGGCAATACGTTAGTAATGAATAAATATGATATGTTAGGTTAGGCTGACCTAACCTAACCTAACCTAACCAAACCTAACCTAACCTAACCTAACCTAACCGACGCTTGGATCGTCGACTTGATTTGGCGTCACCAGGTTTTTATTTTCGCCTAATTTCTTTATAAAAAGATACTTTTTCAGATTAAAATTATGTTTTTTCGTGTTGTACATTCAGCACCAACATTATAATGAGTAAATATATCATATTTATTCATTACTAACGTATTGCCAGGAAGCTTTCTGAAGCTTGTGTAGCTTGTGGTAATTAGACGAACCGGTTCAGAGTACATGCAGCATCTGTGTTGCAGGCTAGGTTAGGTTGCTGCAACATGCTAGGTTGGTTTCCCACTCGGATACCCCGAGGCCGCCCCGTTTTGGTTAGGTGCTGTTCACCCCTTTCCCTCCCTGTTCCCGGCTCCAGACCGTCTGTGGGTTTCCGGGTCGGGGCGGGGTTTAGTTGGGGCTGAGACTCGGGCAATTTTCGGGGGCTGCCCCGTTCAGGTTGGGGGACGGAGGTTTTCGGGCCTGTTCCTCCTGCCAAGGCTTCTGGGTCTTACCAGCAGCCCTTTCTTGCTGCCTTTCCCATGGACTCTTCCTTTTCTTTAAGGGCGGAGGGCTTGGAGGACGGCTCTGCCCTGGGGCCTCTGTTGCTGGTTCCCAGGGCTGTGGGGGATGACTGCTAGAAGTTCTGGGGCGGTTTGCCCCTGCCTGGGTTTTCTGCTTTTGGGCGGAGTTTTTCGCCCATCCAGTCTGCTTGCTTCCCACTTTTGCTGGCGTGTTTTCGTATCTTTAGCGTCGGTCCCAGCCCTCTGTCATGGCGGCCATTTTCGTCTGCCGGTTTCACGGCGTGGCCACCAGGGTGGTGTTGCAATTTGTTTACATGTGCCTGGGTGTGTGAGCGAGCTTCTTGGGTGAGTTTTCACCTTTTTTCAGGGGCTTTATTCTCCTGTTGTCGTTTCTTTGCTTTTCTGTGGTTTTCTGCCCGTTTCCTGTTCCTCTGGGAACGTTTGGGTGTTGATTTTACACCAGGTTTCCCATTTTGTCTGTTTTGGGTCTGGGCCCTTGGGTTTGGGCTCAGTGTCCCTGGCTGTTATGCTTGCTCCCACACCTTGTCCCTCGGTTTTCGGTCTGTTATGACCATTTCCCTGGGGGTTCTGTCTGGGGCTGTGCTTTGCCTTTCTGTGGTGTTTCTTCGCTGGCAAATGTGGTGGTTTGGGCTTCCACTGGTTCGATTCTGGGTTCCTTTGGGTTCTTTGGTTTTGTTCCGGAGGTTTCTTCCTCTTGGGCCCCCTTTGTGGGTTCTGGGGGCTTTGTTTCCTCGTGTGTGACCCGGTTCTGCCTTTTGGAGTTCCGGGGTCTTCCTGGCTTGCAAACTGATCTTTTTGGGTCTTGGCACGTGTTGTGGTCGTGCTGGGACTTTGAGGTTTTGTTGTCGAGGTGGGCCTTTTGATGCAGTTTTGTGCCTTCTTTGCCTGGCTGGCGTGGTGCTCTCTGCCCACTGGTCGGCGGCTTGTAATTTTCTTTTCAAGTGTATGTGTGTGTACTCACCTAGTTGTACTCACCTAGTTGTGTTTGCGGGGGTTGAGCTCTGGCTCTTTGGTCCCGCCTCTCAACCGTCAATCAACAGGTGCACAGATTCCTGAGCCTATCGGGCTTTGTCATATCTACACTTGAAACTGTGTATGGAGTCAGCCTCCACCACATCACCCCCTAATGCATTCCATTTGTCAACCACTCTGACACTAAAAAAGTTCTTTCTAATATCTCTGTGGCTCATTTGGGCACTCAGTTTCCACCTGTGTCCCCTTGTGCGTGTTCCCCTTGTGTTAAATAGACTGTCTTTATCTACCCTATCAATTCCCTTCAGAATCTTGAATGTGGTGATCATGTCCCCCCTAACTCTTCTGTCTTCCAGCGAAGTGAGGTTTAATTCCCGTAGTCTCTCCTCGTAGCTCATACCTCTCAGCTCGGGTACTAGTCTGGTGGCAAACCTTTGAACCTTTTCCAGTTTAGTCTTATCCTTGACTAGATATGGACTCCATGCTGGGGCTGCATACTCCAGGATTGGCCTGACATATGTGGTATACAAAGTTCTGAATGATTCTTTACACAAGTTTCTGAATGCCGTTCGTATGTTGGCCAACCTGGCATATGCCGCTGATGTTATCCGCTTGATATGTGCTGCAGGAGACAGGTCTGGCGTGATGTGTGTGTGTGTACACATGTACATGTGTACGCTGTGTATGTGTGCACATGTGTATGTGCATATGCACGTGTGTGTAACATACCTTGTATGTGTATGTGTATATACATATGTATATATGCGTATGTGTCATTTTTCTTTCGGAAAGGGCTCTGTTCCCTTCTCTGTTGACGGGGCGCTGGGGATGCAGCTTGCTCTGTTGACTCTTGCATGGTCCCGCTGTTGGTGGGCACTTTTGGTTGTCTTCCGGCCTCTGGTGGCGGCGGTGGATGGCTTCTCCCCCTTTGGGGGGTTCAGAGTTGGCGGGGTGGGCTTCTTTCCCTGCGCTTCGTCATGTCATCTTAGTGGGTGCGTTGGGCATGGTCGATCCACCCCATCCTTCTGGGGTTCCTATCTGTTCTTTGCAGCCATGGGCCTTTCGAATCTGCGGTTCTTCTGGCCTTCTTCAGTCTGCGCCCTGGTTTCTATGCCCTCCTCGGAGGCCTGTTGTCTCCTATCCGGCTTCTGCTGGGGCCGGGTGCCTGGATGGTGGCCCTGAACCTCCAGGTCAATTCTTGGCACGTTCCTCTCCAGTTTTCCAGGACTGGCACAGTTGGTGGTGGGGCTTCAGGCTTGCCACTTTTGTTGCCTTCCCTATTTTGTAATTGGCACTTGGTGTATTTTTGCATCTTTACCGGATCTTGGTGCCCTGTCTGGGTCTGTTTGAGATTCGGTGTCTGGCCTACCTCGACGACTGGCTGGTGTGGGCTAGCTCTCAGTCGGTCCGCTTGTCTGCTCGCCCGGGGTGTAGTTCTTTCCAGATCGCTGGGTTTGGTTTCCTGGTGATCTGGAGGCCATTCCATCTGTTTCTGTCCCGGGTTCGGACCTGGGCCTTGTTTAGGGCTATTGGGCCACTCCTTGTCTTTCCCTCCGGAAGTGTTACTGCAGCTGTGGTGCCACCTTCGGCTGTTCATGAGGGGGTCCCGGGTTGCTCAGTGGTTGCTTGAGCAGTTGTGCAGGAGTCTGTACTTCGTCGTACTGGTCTGCCCGTGGGGTTGGGTTTGGCTTCGGCGTCTGTATGGTTCCTTCGGAGACTCCCCTTCCGCTTCTTGCAATCGTTGGGTTCGTCCCTCCAGGGATCTTGTGTTGGTGCTGCGTCACCAGCTTCCTCTTTGGGGTTTTTGGGGTTCCGTGCCTTGGCACCTCCCCGAGCCTTCGCTCGATGTGTTCATGGATGGGTCATCTCTCGGCTGGGGCTTTTGTGACAAGTGCTCACCAGGTCGGCCGAGAATGGTGGAGTCTGTCCGTCCGTCGGGCTCACAGCACGGTTTGGGAGTTCGTGGCGTTCTGGTTTGCGCTTCGGAGGGTTTGGGTCACTCGGTGCTCTACCATTCAGCTCCATTTGGACTGTTCTCTGGCGGTTCTTGCCGGAACCACAGGGATTCTCTTAGGTGTTGACCTTTGGGGTTGGTTCCTTTGAGTGGCTCGTTTGCTGGATTCTTGGGGTTTGACTAACCGTGAGGTTCATGTCCGGGGGTGTGTCCTGCATCCTGGAGGACAGCTGTCTCTGTTTATTCCTCTGTTCGCGGATTGGCCAGTCGTCGCCGACTCGTTTTGTTGGCTCTGCCGGACGTATAGACTCCTGGCCATGGATGTCTTTGAGTCGGCGTGGTCTAGACATCGCCCATTGTATGTGGCGCCCTTACCTACCTGCAAGGCATTCACGGTGGATGCTTTTCGGTAGGACTGGTCGAGGTGGGGGTACCTGTTCCTCTTCTCCTGGTCCAGCTGTTGCATCGGGTTCTGGCTCGGTTGCAGCCCTTTCCCACGAGAGCAGTCCTTATGGTTCCTTGGTGGCCGGCCCAGCTTTATTTTCAGACGCTGCTTGATAGGTGTCCGAACCCGGGGCGTTTTCCTGCGGCTCTGCCTCTTTCGGCAGGTCGGATTGGTCCTGTGCGTGACTGGTTCGGCCTTCTCCTCGGCTCTCCATGTCTGGTATTTTGACGCGGGTATCACCATATCTTTGGTGTTCAGGTGGCTTGTAAACGGTGAGGACCGTCAAGATGAAGCCTGCCTGTGAGCTTCGTCTTGGCGACAGTATGACATTCATGGTGTTTCTATGCACTTTTTCTTGTTCTTTGTACGTTGTTTTCTCTTTCACATTGGGTTGTCTTGTCCTTTCTTGGGTTTTCAGGGCTATAGTTATTTGATGTTCTTACTGTCGCCTCGTTTTGTGCGGTGCTGGCGGAGCCGCTCCGGCTTGCGTTCGGGGTGGACGTCACATCTGGCTCGTTTCATACGCTTTCTCATGTTTTGTTTCACCTCCGGCCTGCTCATGCATCACCTGAGTCGTCCTGATCCTTGATCAGGGTGCCTTCTTATCTTCTCAGTTTGTGGTAGCCCCTTCGGTTCAGGTTTCTGCTCTTTGGTACTGGTGGTAGATTTGTACGTGTGTGGCCTTTCTCCGTCCTGGCGACAGTCGAGTCGGCTGCTTTCCGGAGGGGTTCTTGGGTTATTGCTGCTTGATTGGTTTGGCCGGGGGTGAGTCCTGTGTTGTCCGGTTGCGTTTTTTGCCGTTACCTGCGTACCGTGTCTGGGGATGTGCTTTGGTTTGATCTGGTTCCCCTCGTTCCCTGTTTCAGGGCTCGGATCTTTAAGGTCGTCCACAGAGTTTATCAGTCTTCCAGCCTGCAGTCTGTCTTTGCGCCCGTACTGTTCGGACGTTTGCAGCTTTTGCTGATGTGTTGGTGATGTCTAGGGCTCATTTCGGGCACACGGATTTGAGGGTCGCACAGGTTCCTGGCCGCCCATTCTTTATGTGCGTCTGCTCCTGTGCGTTCTTGTTGCCTTGGGTCACAGGTTGCAACCTGTTGTCTCGGCTTCGCGTTGCAGAGTTTGTGGCGGCCGCCTCCCAGGTTAGCCCTTTCTTTTCCTTCTCTTTGGGTATGAAGCTCCAGGGAGCCGTAGGGGCTCCCCACAGAAAACCAGCGTTGAATGTAAAGAAACGCCATTTTCTGGGTGAGCCCCAGAGGCTTCCTGGCAACCCTCCCTCCCACCGGTCGGCGTTTTTTTCACGTTGGTTGAAGCTTAGCTTCCGAAATGAAGCTTGGCAGCCGGCGCGGTAGGTTGGAACTCCCCCCCTCCCCATCTTCGGGTGGGGAGGGCTGCGCGGACGATCGGTGCGACAATAAAGTGTGATGTTTGCTTGTTTCCTTGGGATTGTAGGGAGATTCTACCTCTCTGATCGGTTTTTTGTTTTAGTTTTTTACTATGTGCGGTTTGTTTTGTTATGCCTACCTTTTGGGTGCCTAACCCCGGTCGATGGCAGATAAGGATAACCCCAACCACAAGGGGGGTTTCCAGGGCCATTGCTCCCTGAAACCTCTCTGAAGGGGCCAGGTTCTGGCGCTGGTCCCTGGTAGGTCTGAACTCCTTAGCTAATGTCCCGGTCTAGTATAACATTCATTAGCCCGATAAGCTCCAGGGCTCACCCAGAAAATAGCGTTTCATTACATTCAACGCTGATTTTTTATCAAAAAAAGAAAATATCTCGGAAAAATCCATATGACATCAATTCTTCACCTGCTACAGAAACAGGAAAGAAAAGGACACAGTCTAAAAAATCACTTGACTCTACAGCTTGACAGATGTCAAAAGTTAGCTAATCAAGTATCTCTTGATTTAATCATCTTGAATAACTGAATTAAAACTTCAGTTGCAAAATTTGATCAAATCATGCGCCATGCAGAGATTTATCTAACGGAAATGGCTACTGCAGATCTAACCAAAAGAGAACTTCAGGAAATCATTGCTGAAATGACAATGTATGAAGATAAAATCCAAGATCAACTAGATCCTTTAATCAAATATCACAAGCAGGAACCCAATCATATGTGAGCTCATCTACTCAGCAGGATACTGCAACTATCACACATATAGCAGCAGAGCTCCCAAAGGTCCATTTACCATATTTTGAGGACAAGGATGAAGACGATTGGGATACCTTCTGGAGAGCCCTTGATTCTATAATAAACTCCAAGGCATCTCTCAATAAGGCTACAAAGTTTCAGTATTTGCAGGGCCAGTTATGGGGAGAAGCAAGGCAGGTCATTGTTAATTTGTCATTAACAGATGATGATTACAACCATGCCCTACAGTTGTTACAAGATAACTACAGTGATAAAGAGACTGCAATTGCCCATCTCTCATACAAATTATTGGATTTACCCTCTCCAAATAAATGTTATGAGTCACTACAATCATTTCGATTGTCTATAGAAACAATCATTAAAGGCCTCAGTACTAAAGTATCCGTAGGAAATGCAGAGTGGCTTACAAAGTTAATCATTCAAAGGAAACTTCCTAATGAGGTCATAGACAGCCTATGCACCCATTATATCATCTTATCACAGAACCAAATCTTTGATGGACTTCGAGCTTACGTACAAAGATTACGAAGCCGAGGAAAACTTAGAACACAAGAAAAAATCACCAAAGGTGAATCTTCGGACAAAAATAAAAATGTCCCAACTGGCAGTCAAAAATTAAGGCTACAAAACTCCTCTTCTACAAAGTGGAAACAGTAATGTTGGCTCATATGCTATATCCCCCACAGTTAACAGAACTGTAGGAAATCACGCTCCCAAGACAGACAAGACAAAAGGAGCTGCAAGTGCCCCAAGATGTTTATTCTGTCAGGAAGCACATACCATTTATCAATGCACAGTTTATGAAGACCGTGCCAGTCGAATTAGTCGACTGAAATCTCTGAACAGGTGCATCCATTATCTACGGAAGCACGATATGAGTGAATGTAACACTCAATTGCAGAACTGCCATTATTGTAATAAAAGTGTACATCACACAGCACTCTGTGGTGATATCAACACTCAATCCAGATCACAGACATCCAATAATCAACCTGCATCTCAGGCAAAGCCAAAAGATGATAATACCTCAACAGCTGTACAATTCTGTACAGTAATGAGTAATGTCAATGCCTTAGAAACAGAGACTGTTACCACAGCCATATTACCTACTGCGCAGCTAGGACTATGCAATCAAGGAATTTGTATTCAAACAAGAGGCTTTTTTGATCAAAGGTCGCAGAAAACCTTTATCAGTAAAAAAATGGCAGAAAATTTACAACTTAAATCTTCAAAGCAAGTATCTACATCCATTTCAGGGTTTTTTCCAATTCAGGTCTTAGAACCTTTCAGGTAGTACAACTCAATGTCTGTCTAGGTACATCCCAAAGGACAGTCGAAGCCATAGTAGTTGATAAAATTCCTACTGAAATAGAAGTGACTACCAGAGCAGTACATCTAGAGGTAACACCCGATATGACTGCCCAATCATTTATCCAGGCTTTCCGCAGATTCACAGCACACCGATCATGCCCTAAGCTGATGATTTCAGACAACAGAGCAAACTTGGTAGCTGGAGAAGCATGTCTACGGGAAATCTGTTCCCATCCTGCAGTTACTTCCACACTGGAACAGTGTCATTGCAGATGGAAATTTATCCCTCCGAGACCCCCATGGCACGGAGGATTTTATGAACGGTTAATAGGAACTGTCAAAAGATCCTTGAGAAAATCTCTACACCGTCAGAAAATCAATCTTCAAGAACTCCAGACAGTAATCACGGAAATCGAATCAAGGGTGAATAACCGGCCGTTGACATACTTGTCTGATGATTCTACTCAACATGAGTCATTAAGTCCTGCCCACCTAATGTATGGAAGACCTCTGACTCCAGTACCATCTCTAGTAGATGATGAGATCAGAGATCCCTCATATGTGAGTCAGAGCGAGTTGGTTCAGGGGTATATCAAATAAGGGACAAAAAAGCCCCTAAAACAGATCGGTCAGACAACTGATTAAAAATTATGCTAATTTTCAAGAAGTATTTAGTATTTATTTACTAATGAAGAGCTTAACATTATGCCTTCAACCAAACAAGTCTTCATTGGTGATTGACTAGTTTAGTGCTTACAAGGATTCTCCTATGTAAGAACTAAAGTTCTTAAGTAAATCCATGATAAATTAAAGCCAAACAGGTCCCCCATGGGCAGATGAAATCTCTACCAGTGTACTTAAAAACTGTCAAGACGAGCTTTATGATCCATTCTCCAGCATTTTTATTAAGCCATTAGAGTCGGGCAGTGCACTGGAGTCGTGGAGGGTTGCCTATGCGGTACACATTAAGAAAGGAGAGGATCAACTATGTCGAACTGCTGCCAATTAGTTTAACGACTATTTCTTGAAGATTACTTCAATCTAAAATGACAAAACTTTTTTCTACATGTTGAAAAGCAGGTTAAATAAATGATTTACAACATGGTTTTAATAAGGCCAATCGTGGGTTGACAAATTTGATTTTGTATTCCAGCATAATTGAGGCAGTTGATAGTGGAAAGATTCGATGTTTTGTAACTTCACGTTAGCAAAGCTTCTGCTAAACCTATAGGTTATATCAATGGAAACAGTTGATATAATAACTTCATTGTTAACTGTAAAATTCCTATTGGCCAATACGTGGCAACAAATGTTTATATCCACCCAAACCCATTCATATATATATGTCTAACTTACGCTTGTAACATTCAAGTAATCCTCCTATTATGTTACGTGGCAATTGGTTCCACAAATCAGCAACCCTGTTACTGGTATCAATTGATTTGATACTGAAAATGTTAGTAGTGATGAGTGAACTGGTGCTAGTGAGCGAGCTATGTAGAGCTCTGAAACGGACAGAGTTGGATTCCCTGCGGGAGGAGCTACGACAGATGCAGGAGCTAAGACAGACGAAACAACGTCACGAGGAAGCAAAGAAGGAGAGCAGCAGTAGAGGGTCCTTGACTTGGAATATCGTATGGGATGGGGGTCTTAATAAGACTGGCGAGGCCGACTACACATATCAAAAACTTCCATGTCATTCGCTTTGCTGAAAGAGGAGTGCTGCAGGAAGACTGCCATTCGCTCGAAAGGCAAGACAACGAAGGAGCCCAGGTCCCTCGGTGTGTTCACAAATTATAGGAAGTAAGTAAGTAATTATCAAAAGAAGGCACCAAACCGGGAAGGCTATGTAGCACCATCAAATACGCAAAATAATCAGAGGGCGCTAAATATCACCAAGGATGCCAATACGAGAACAAAAACGCATAAGGCGAACGATATCAAAAGTATCCGAGTCACCAAGAATTCTATCGAGGGACAGGTGACCGCGAGGGGCGGTCGGAAAGCAAGACACACGCTCGTCCTGGAAGTCAGGACATTCAAGAAGGACATGCACGACCGTAAGAGGGACAATGCAACTAGGACAATAAGGAGCAGGGCGGCGCTCCATCAAGTGACCATGGGTTAAGCGAGTATGGCCAATACGCAACCTCGCCAGAGCTGTTTCCCACCGCCGGTTACGGTGGAAGGAGGACGGCCACGAGGAAACACAACATTTAAGAGTACGTAGCTTGTTACCAGTAACAGACAACCAAGAAGCCTGCCAACGGGTAAGGACTGAGGAATGGATAACCGGGTAAAAGTCGGAATACGGAATGCCTTTACAAGAGATGGGACAAGAGCGGACAGCTTCCTTAGCGGCAGCATCCGCACGCTCATTTAAAGACACGCCAATATGGCTGGGAACCCAACAAAACTCAACCGACTTAAATTTACTGTGAACGAGAAACAGCCAATGCTGGATCTCGACAACTACTGGATGAACTGGATTAAAGCACCCGAGAGCCATGAGGGCACTACGAGAGTCAACAACAACCACAAAGGAAGACTGACAACGAGAAAGCAGGAGACGAAGAGCATAGAGAATAGCATAAAGTTCCGCTGTAAAGATGCTAGTCTCCGGAGGCAAGCGACACATATAAGTGCGATCAGGAAAAACAACAGAGTAGCCAACACCGTCCGCTGACTTAGACCCATCGGTGAAGACAGAAACGGAGCGGGAGTGAGAAGAAAAGTGCTCGAGGAAAAGGCGTTTTAGAACCGTAGGAGGGGTAAAAGCTTTAGTAATACGAGTCAAGGATGTACAAAACCGCGGAAGAGAGACCCTCCACGGGGGCAAAGAAGGAACAACACGAGGAGAAACATCAGAAATACGAACGGAAAGAGAATCCTGTAGGCGAGATAACCGGACAGAAAGAGGGAGGTGGTGAAGAGGAACAGGAACCGCAGGAGGGGTAAAAGTTAAAGCACGACAGAGGCGAGAGGAAGGATGTTGCAAGGACCGCGCAAGATAGCGAAGACAGTAGCGATCACGGCGGTCCTGGAGAGACAGGAAGCCAGTGTCAACATACAAGCTAAGGACGGGAGTCGAACGAAAGGCACCAGAACTGAGGCGCAACCCAGTATGGTGCAAAGCATCAAGACGGCGAAGAGTAGAAGGAGAAGCAGACGAGTAAGCAGGGCAACCATAATCGAGCTTAGACAGGACGAGAGAGGAATGTAAAGCAAGGAGAGTGCGCCTATCTGCCCCCCAAGAAGTATGGGACAAGACCCGAAGGAGGGTAAGGGCCTTAGAGCACTCAACACGGAGGTAAGAGATATGGGGAGACCAAGACAAACGAGTGTCAAGGAATAACCCCAAAAGCTTCGCGGAATCTTTGTATTCAAGGGGATGACCATAAAGTGACAAAGAGGGACGAAGAACAACCCGTTTCCGCGTAAAAGTCATGGCACAAGTCTTAGAAGTAGAGAACTTGAAGCCATGACCTGTGGCCCAAGACGACACGGCATCAATTGCAAGTTGAAGCCGGCGTTGAAGGAGAGGTGAATCATCACCCTGACAACAAAGGGTAAGATCATCGACATAGAGAGCGGAGAAGACACCAGAAGGAAGAGAGGAAAGAAGACCATTGAGGGCAACCAGAAAAAGAGTAGTGCTCAGAACACTACCCTGGGGCACACCTTCGTATTGCTGAAAAGAGGGAGACAGAGCGGTACCAAGGCGCACCCGAAAGGAACGACGAGAGAGGAAGCTGCGGAGAAAGAGAGGGAGATGACCACGAAGGCCAAAAGAATGAAGTTGAGATAGGATATGATAACGCCAAGTGGTGTCGTAAGCCTTTTCTAGGTCAAAAAGGACGGCAACAACGGAGGTCTTCGCAGCAAAAGCAGTACGAATATAGACCTCCAAGTTCACCAGGACATCTGTCGTGCTGCGGCACTTGCGGAAACCAAATTGAGAAGGGGAGAGGAGGTGATGGTGTTCCAGGAACCACATCAGACGAACGTTAACCATACGTTCAAAGAGTTTGCAGACACAACTTGTGAGAGCAATAGGGCGAAAGTCCTTAGGGGAAGTACCCAGAGACCCCGGTTTGCGAACAGGGAGGACAACGGCATCGAGCCAGTCCTCAGGGACTGACGACGACTCCCAGATCCGATTATACAGACTCAGTAAATACCGAGACGTGCTCGGAGGGAGATGGCGAAGCATCTCATAATGAATACCATCGGAGCCCGCCGCCGTAGAACCGCAGAGGGCCAGGGCAGAACGAAGTTCAGAGAGAGAGAAGGGATCATTATAGGGAAGCTGAAGATGAGTGCAGAAATCTAAAGGACGAGACTCAAGGACAGGTTTACGAAGAAGGAAAGATTGGGGAAGATGAAGACCAGAGCTAACAGAAGAAAAGTGGGAACCCAGTTCGGAAGCGACCTGCAACGGGTCCGCCACAAGAGTATCATGGAGGTGAAGGACCGGTGAAACATCGGGAACGAACTTACCCGCTATCTTGCGGATACGCTTCCAGATCTGGGCCAGAGGGGTTTCGGACGTAATTGTCGAGACATAAGATGCCCAACATTCACGTTTAGCCGTACGGATGGCCCTACGGGCCACCGCACTCGCTTTCCGAAAGAAAAGAAAAGAATCGGTCGTCTGCCTACGGCGGTGCTTCTTCCAGGCTGCACGCTTACAGCGGACAGCCCGAGCACAGTCCGCATTCCACCAGGGAACGCACTTCCGTGGACCCCGAGAGGAAGAGCGAGGAATAGAGCGGAGGGCAGCGTCGAAGACAGCGTCATGAAAAAGGAGGAGAGCGCGAGAGAGGGGCAGAAGGGAGAGGTCAGAGAGAGTAGCACTGAGGGAAAATAGGGTCCAGTCCGCCTTAGCAAACTGCCACCTAGGGAAAGAGAGGGAAGGGCGAAAAGAGAAAAAGGAAACAAGGATGGGGAAATGATCACTTCCATGGAGGTCATCAAGAACCTGCCACGTGAAATCTAAGTAAAGAGAAGAAGAGCAGAGAGAAAGATCAAGACAAGAAAGGGTGCGAGTTCGAGAGTCCAAATGAGTGGGCTCACCAGAATTCAGAAGAGACAGGGAAGAAGAGAGGAGAAACGGCTCAAGGAGGCGACCCCGGGTATTCGTCAGAACGTCACCCCAAAGAGAATGACGACAATTGAAGTCACCCAGCAGGAGCACAGGCTCCGGCAAGGAGTCTAGGAGGTGTTTCAAATCAGGAAGAGAGAGCGGGACACTCGGGGGGAGATAAATGGAACAAACTGTGTACCATTTCCCCACAAAGATACGAGCAGCAGAACAATGGAGAGGCGAAGGAAAAAGTAAAGGAACAAAGGGAACATCTGCACGAATCAAGAGAGCAGAAGAATTAGAAGCCCCAGCAATGGCTGGGGGGGGGGGGGGGGGGAGAGAAAGGAATAGCCACGAAAACGACCAGGACGAGCACCAAGCATTGGCTCCTGGAGACAGACACAAAGGGGCGAAAACCGCGAAATCAGAAGTTGGAGTTCGAGGAAATTGGCGTAATAACCTCGAACGTTCCATTGAAGAATGGACAACGACGAGAAGAGAAAGGACAAAAACAGAGAACAAGGAAGAAACAAAGGCGAAAGAGCAACAGAGCACGTTAAAGAATATCAGGGTCGGGATCAGGGTCAGCAAAGTCAGGGTTAGGGGGCATGGGTAAACTGAGCAAAGACGGAGGGAAGGAAACGGGAGAACAGATCAGAGGTGGGCGGGCAGGGTCCTGAGGAGGAAGAGGAGGAGACAACGGAGAGGAGCAGTCAAGGACAGCAGTAGGAAGAGGGGGAGTAGGAAGAGGGGGAGTAGAAAGAGGGGAGCGCACCCCAGCAAGAGCAGCAACCGAAAGGGAAGCAGGGGCCAAAGAAACCTCCATAGCAGGAACAGGGGGCGCAACCACTGAAACGGGAGGGGAAGGAGCAACAGAGCCAGAAGTAGGAGCTAAGGAAGAAAGCGAAGCCTTCTTACCCGCCGGGGAAGAGGAAGGAGAGGAGCCAGGCTTACGCTTCTGACGTAAAGAGACAGGTGTCCCAGCAACTACGTACCGGGCAACGGATTCCAGTGTCTCAACAGGAGAAGCCGAACGAGAGCACACACGACGGCCGTTAGGAGAGCGATGGACATCCGCCTGCACCGACAGGCGGCGGGGAGAGCCGATAGATGGAGGAAGAGGATGGGAAGGAGGATCGGAGGGGTACGAGGAAGAAGACACAGGAGACATGACAGACCGGGTTGAAAGAAGGGGAACCCCAGACAGAGGACCAGGAGGGGGACCCCTCGGGAAAGAACTCAAAGGAACAGAGGAGGGGGCAGTGGGCGTATCAGGGTCCAAGGCCCGGAAACGGTTGAGAGTCTGAGGAAGGGGGGAAGGACGAGGAGAGGAAGAGCGCAACACGCGAGCATAAGAGATGTTAGTATAAGGCGGGAGCCGGCGAACCTGGCGCCTCGCCTCAGGAAAAGACAAACGCTCCCGGTGCTTCAGGTTAAGGACGGCCGCCTCAAGCTTGTAATGGACACAGGCACGGGAGAACGTAGGATGGGCCTCACCGCAGTTGAGGCAGCGAGCTTGGGGAGAAGTGCACTCCGACTTAGAGTGACCTTCACTCCCACACAAAGGACAGAGAGAGACAGTCCCAGAGCAGCGGAGGGCACCATGCCCAAACCTCCAGCACTTATTACAAAGTCGAGGAGAAGGAATATACTCCTGGACAGAGCACCTAGCACCAGCAAGAATGACAGAGGATGGAAGGGTCCTACCATCAAAGGTGATCTTCACAACGCGAAGGGGTTGACGGCGACGACCACGAGGGGGACGAGTAAACGAGTCAACCTGGAGGACAGAATGGCCTTGGGCATCAAGGATATGCCGAATATCATCGTGGCAATCCTGCAGATTCCGAACACCGGTTGCAACATGGGGTGGGAGGAGAATAGTGCCAACACTGGAATTCATCTGAACGTTCTTGGAGACCCGAAACAGGGATCTCGCCAAGGCAAGATAAGGCAGCCAAGCGGGAAGCCGCATCCTGAGAAGGAGCAGCAACGACACGTGTACCGAGACGAGTGGGGTTGAAAGTAACACACGCATCCACGGAATCTACAAGATGCCGATGGAGGGAGAAATCGTCAGGAGGCGCAGAATCAAGAGGGAGGAGATCAAAGTATTTGGCCCAAGAAGCAGGACCAAACAAGGCCTGATACGCATCAGCACGGGAAGGAATCGAGCGAGTGCGGTTGGGGCGCGAACGGCGTTGAGAACCCCTAGAGAGAGAGGGGTCAAAAGGCGCAGTAGTCACAACGAAAGACTTAGCCACACCAGAGGACGAAGTGGTCACCACCGGGGGCTGGAGGCTCGACCCAACCTCAGAGGAGGGAGGGGAGCTGGGGGAAGAAGTCAGGACGGTCAAAGGAGGAGCAAGGTCGGGGCCCAACGCAGCGGGAGCTACAGAGCCTGGTCTTCCAATACAGGCCGACTCGGGGGCTTGGTCGCCCACCCCACGAGCCTGAGAGGGTACAACGGAAACATTCAACGACATAGAGACGAAAAGTGACAAATTCATCCACGAATGTGCCCCCATACCCACCATGGAGCCACAATTAGAGGCAGGACACCCAACAGGAAGCTATCGCTGATCATGCCGGGGCCCCCTAGGGGTGCGTCGTGAGTATACGCCCCACAAACGCCACCTTAAGAACCGTCAGTCCGTCGAGATCGGGTTCAGCGACGAAAGGGGGATTGACAATAAAAGGTTCCCCTCGCTCGAGACGTCGGGTACTACAGTTCTACGGGTGCAAGAGTATGCCTCCTCAAGCACCCGGGCGTCAAAATAGAAGAAGTCCAAAGAAATAATCCAAAACAAGCAAAAGGTCGGCAGGAAACGACAAGCAGATAGGAGAAGAGGGGGGAGAAAAACGAAACATAAGGAAAAGGAAAAGCGATCCGGCACAATTGGAGAAGACAGCAGCAGGAGTGCAAGGCCAGAAAAGGACAGAGGACTGCCCAACGGAGCATCACACTCCGGCAGCCGTCCACCAAGCCCCCTCACGACGCCAACGGGCCGGAAGGGGAGGGGGCAAATTATAGGAAACAGCTAAGCGAATTTTGGTTATAGGAGAATCCCATGTGAGGTATTTGGATAGAGCATTTTGTACCAGAGATAGTGGGTACAGGTTAAGAGTTTGTTATCTCGGAGCAGGAATTGGTGATATAGTAAACATGACTTACCTAATGACTGGAAACGTGAACAAACCTATTATTTGTATCAGTGTATATAAATTATTATTTTCACACGTTGGTTCCATAATGCTATAATTTGTTGCTTAGAGCAGAAATTATCAATTATAGATAATCTGCTTTATTATTCCCTGTTCTGGTAAGCTAGTTAATTCAACAAAAATTAGTCACCCATGACAAACTGTTTGACCTAGATGCTCTAGGTATTTCATCTCATAGATGATTTGCTTCTAATCTGTCTAACTTTGGTGACCTGTATATAACTACTATAAGATTTTTAGCTTTTCGGTTAATTCTAGCCAGATAGAGGGAATTAAAACCGAGTCATACACAAACTGAGACTACATTTCAAATTTTCCCAAACATATGTGCCTACTTCCCTTCCTCTTCTAATATATTTACATTTGTGAACTAGTTTAAATCAGTTTATTTGATATTCAGCTACTTGTTCTTCGTTTTCTACATTCCATGTTTCGGTAAGTGCAATAATGTCTAGTGTTTCTGTGCAGACAAGAGCATTTAAATCTTTTATTTTGTTTTTTAGACTCCTACTGTTCGTGTAATATACCTTAAGTGTATTGTTATTTTTCTTCCTTTTTCATTCCCCCCTCCTTCACAACACATACTTTTATTGCATCCTTTCTCCATATCTATTCCCATACCATTATCTACTAACAGTTTAAACCCACACACACCCCTCCCACCACAGGTTCCATCGAGTTGGCAACGGCAACAACTCCAGTCCGAGCATTCATGTCATTAAAAGAACAAATCCACAAGGGCTGAGATGTGGGTGCGAATGTACGTCCAGGATGATCCCAGACGCGCGCCTTAGTCGACTGCGCCACGACAATGGAATCTGACAGACGACAGGTGCATCTGGGATCTTCCTGGACGTAAGTTCGAACCCTCATCACAGCCCTTATGGATTTGTTTATTTTATGTATCACGCTATTGTGATTTGTGTGTATTCATGTCATTCCTTCCAAAGAAGTGTTCCCAGTTATCAATCATACTGCATATGATTTACAATATTTGTTCAGTCGGCAATTGACACCATATGCCCTCGACAACTATTCATTTCTTACTCCCTTTCTAAGAAGAATGCCACGTATGATCGGGATTCCTCCCATGCTCCTAACTAATTCTATGGATGTCTTAAACCCCTCTATCAGTTCTTCACTCATATCTCGTCCTACATAATTTCCACCAGCACTGATCCAAATAATGGGTTTATTCCCATTTCCAGCCATAACATTCATGTTGTTTACTATATCACCAATTCATGCTCCCAGATAGCAAACCCTTAACCAGTTCCCCCTTATCTCTGGCATAACAGGCTCTATCCAAATACCTCACCTGGGAATCTCCAACAACCAAAATTTGCTTAAGTACTTCCTTTACTTTGTGAGCAACCCAAGGGACCTGCTCTCCCTTCGTTGTCTTGTCTTTCGAACGAACTGCAGTCTCCCCTACAACACTTCTTCCAGCATGGCAAATGGGTTGGAAGTCTTTATGACATTTGCAGGCGGCTTTGTCATAGTCTTCTTAAGATCCCTGTCCTTTGCGACATTCCAAGACGAAGACTTTCTACTGTTGCTCTCCTCATTTACTCCCTCTTAAGGTTGTTTCATCTGTCTTTGCTCCTACATCTGTCGTAGCTCCTTCCACATGGAATCCAACTTTGCCCTCTGAGCCCCACATTGCTTTGCTCCTGGACGTTGTAGTGAGTGAACTGGTGACAGTTCACTCACTACAACTTCCATTTTCAGTATCAGGATAATTGGACCTCCAGCTAACACCCTCTCACTGTGCCTCGCTGTACATCTATCATGTTACCTGATAACTGATTCCACAAATCCACAACCCTGTTATTAGTCAATTATTTGCCAGGTCTCCCCAAAATCTAAACTTAGCCATTTTATATCCATTGTTTTCCTTTTTTAATATATACAATAACTTACTGACATTACTGATGTGTACAAGTGGATGAATGGGCATGACAAAGGGTTATTAATAAGGTATTAAAAGTATCAACACATAATAAAACATGAAACAATAGATAAAAATTGGATAAGTTTAGATATATGAAAGACCTGGGTAAATACTGGTTCGGTTACGCTTTGTGGAACACGTAGGATCCCTTGATTGTTTCAAGCGTAGGTTAGGCCTTCTACAGTTTCCTTGATTCTAATGTTTTAAATTTTTAAGAAAGCAAATAGATCACCAGCGTCAAACTATCGGCCTATTAGCCTATCGTCTTATAGTTGCTTAAATCGATAATTGTAAAAGCACTCGTCTTCATCTTGAAAAACAGATATTAATAGAGATTCACAATATGGTTTTAATAACGGCCGTTTATGTTTGATAAATTTCTAGCAATCTATTCCAGCATAAGAGAGGCAGTTGACAGGTGAAAATGTTTGTCATTGTGAAAATTGACGCCAGATAAGCTTCTAATACAGTACCACATGAAAGTAAGCAGACATTATCACGGTATTAGGGGTGCTCTCTTAAGGTGCATTAGGATATTGTTATACCAAATGTAGCAAGAGATACTATAAATGGAGTTTAGTCTGAGTGGGAAACTTTTAAATTAAGGCACTGTCCTGGCACCTTTGTTATTTATAATGTATATACAAATGAAAATAACCCACTATTTTGAAAACACAACGAAACGTAGACTACATATTTCGGTCCCAAACAAGGACCCTCTTCAGCAGTGAGGAAAACGATGTTTTAGATTCAGCTACTCTTTACAAAATTTCTTTGTAGCACGAACTATAGTGAGGCCGTAACTGAGTTTGGTTATTCGCGGAAACCTTGTTACTGTGACAAGTAGGTAAAAATTTTAAATAGAGGGGATGGGGGTTCTTTTTCGTTTTGTTTTATCGCACTTATTAGGAATATTATGTAGTTTTAGATTCAGCTACTCAGAACAAAACGTTACAAGTTGCATGGGGTATGGTGAGCCTGTAAGTGGAGGCTCTTTGGAGCCATTATCTGTATCAATAGCTGATACTAGAGATCTAGGGATAACTGAGGGTCTTCAATGTGGATTTCAGCCCAGGAGGGCTGGCTGTATCGGTTATGGAGCTGGTGGGGTTAGTGTAGACCTCCGGGTCTTCCATTGTTTTCTTTGCCCGAGACTGGCTGAGCCGTGTTGTCGTTGGAGTTTGGTGAGGTGGCCTCAATGAGGTCTTGTATCGAGTAGGTGTCGTATTTGTGGTGCGGCGGTGGAGCTCCTACTAAGATATTCTCCTCTGAAGAGTCCGTAACATCCATAGTTGGTGTTTTCGTCTTTCGCCTCGCAGCCTGAGGTAGGCTCAGGTGTCTTGTATTGGTGGTTTTAGCTATTTCAGGAGCGTTGGTGGTGGTGTTAGCATTTGTAGACAGCACGTCTGCTAGCGTGGCTGCCGAGATGGGTGATGGTAGGAGTGTTGGGAGCTGGAGAAGGAAATGCCTGTTTGTGCAGCTCGGGTCTTGTGTGGTTATGGAGTCTGTTGAAATCGACCTCGTGATCGTCCTGGTAGTAGTATCCTGAGTGGTAGTGGAGGCAGTGAGTCTTGCGCCAGGAGTAGTTGTCTGGTTCGGCAAGCCTCTCCACTAGTCTAATAAGACCAGGAATAATGCCTGCACGTGATGCAGGGGGCTGCGAAGGAGCCTGTGGGGCCTTGGGTCCCCATTGTGAAGGCTGGGTCGCCTGGTGGGAGGAGCCACTATTTGGTAAGACTGGAAAGTCTCTTGGTCGCTCGGTGGGTGGGAGATGAGGTGGTGGGTTGAGCGCTGGGCTCTGGTCATGGTGGTAGAAGGGTTACTTCTCTTTGCTTCAACCTTGGTCTTTATGTTTTCCTGTCTGCGAGAACAGCGGTAGGAAATTGCGGGGTGATTGCCATCGCAGAGAAAGCAGCGATGTGTAGTTGCCTTGCATATGGAGTAGTGATGGTCCAGTGCTCACGGGCTGCACTTCTGGACGGGGGTGCTGACACTTTTTGGGGGTGGAAGAGCTCGTAGCACTTTAAGCACTGCTGGAGGTCCTGGGAACGTTCCTTTTTTACTTGGTGGGGTGGTATTTGTAAGCCGAAACGGTAGGAACCTTGTGTGGCAGCCTATGTGGCAGCCTGTGTGGACGCAGCTATTGTGGTGAAAGTAATCTTCATTGATAATTTGTCGGTGCTGCAGAACTCTAGGTTGAATACTCTCAGGTTCGGATTTTCGTCCTCGATGCTGTCCATGATCTTATGTTGCTGTCGGTCAGCGATCCACTGGTTGGTCCTGCTGGTAAAAACAGTTCTTCAGGCCAGGAACTGACGTGGGAAGTGAGGACGTAGGGGGTGCTCCTTGCGAAGTAGGGCATCGTTGTTCAAGAGTTTTTCTAATTCTTCCTCACATGAAAGAGCACGATATCACCACCTTCCTGACTAATATCAGAAGGTGTGATGCCGGCCACGTCCTTCAAGACCTTCAGAATATCGCTTTTCCCGAAAGAATGACCGTCGAGGGTGCTTACTCTAACCTTTAGACGTTTAGGTAGCATTGTATCCACACCCTCAAAGGGTCGCAGTGAGAAGGATATGACGGCTGTACCTGCCCTTATGGTGTCAAGTCAGGTGTACTGGAGAGAGAAATTTCAAAATATCCACATGTTCAAGGATGCAGGGCAGAAAAACATTTAACCCACACACACACACAAAAAAAAACATATCGAGTCCAGTACTTCTGAATTCGATATTGATTTGTCAGTTTCAAGTTCACCAACATCAAAAATTCCAATTCCAACTTCCATGGCGAGTTCATCTGACGGATGTCACGGTAACAAACAAGTTCCAATAACAAAGTGGACTAAAGATCCTGCAATGGAATGCGCAAGGGATGTGCACAAAAATTGCAACACTTCCAATGCATAACGGCAACCAAAGGCACAGACATCCTACACTACAGGAGAGGTTGCTTCGAGACGGATTAGAACCTAAAATCTCAGTCCATCGAGGCTTCTTCCATCCATGGGTCAATGTGCAATCCGGTGGATGTGACATCTATGTGAAATATGCCCTGATCTCAAACTCACACTCATCCCACCTGATTGTGGGCCGGGGACAGAGGTTATGGAAGAATCCATTGTACAGGTCTCCACGAACAGAAACGAGTCTCTGTGTTATTTGGACACTCCAAAACATCGAATAATAGTTTGTGGTGATTTCAAGGCCCATCATCGTGTGGCACTGGGCTCCGACAACAAATGAGGCTGGCACTCGCCTAGCACATCTACTAGACCAGCTGCCAGAAATTCATGTCCCAAACAAGGATGAACACACCCACATTCAAGAAGGAAGACTAGATCTTATCTTTACTTCAGCCTCCCTCAGATGCAACCGCATGGTCAGTAGAGACCACACTCACAAGTTAACACCATGGGGTCCAAATTGATCAAGAGATGGAAATATCCACACCACTTCCACCAGAAGCCTGGAATTTCGTTCTAACGAAATGGGACCACTTTCAAAACCTCATCTCAGTGTTAAAGAAAATGTTGTTCCTGAATACATTAATCAGGCAGAACAAGATTTTGTCAAAGCAATTCAAAGAGCAGCTAACCACTCAATTCCACTGAACAAACAGTCCACCAGACACCACAAATATCACTGTTATTAGTGCGAACGTGTCAAAGAATTCAATCACAGACTCCTCTGATCAAGGAAGCCATAAACAATATAGCCACGTAATCGCAACAGGACCCTACTGTGAGGTCAAGGAACATTTGCACCAAGGAACCAGGATAACTAAAGAACACAACAGGCTGGATTGTGTTCACATCTGAATGAACTCACTTCTCTTTGAGCGACGTGGCAGCAAATTCACAGGGCCAAAGGGAAATGAAACACCAAAAGCACCATACTCTAAGGATCCTCAACAGGAAGCTTAAGGACTAGCAACCAAATCTGCACAAAGAGCAATCAGTAATCCACTTCCACCAGAAATACTAGCAGTGCTGAAAGGATTAGAAAGAAAAGCTGGAATAAATTACTAACAGCATGTACAGAAGCTGCTGACATTGATACCCCCTTTCACATTGGTCAAGCTCAATCAAGCTAAGAAAATCTCCAAAGATACATCTCCGGGAGACAAAATAACTTATACAATTATAAGGAACCTCGGGCCAGAGGAGCTCGCTGCAGACCTAAGGTTAATTAATTTAGCCTGGACTTCTCAAACTAGACCTACAGCTTGGAATAGGGCAAACAGAGCCGATCCCAAAACCCAAAGATCCAGCTAATCCAAGACCCATCTCTCCAAAGCTGTGCAGCCAAGACGGCAGACAGAATGGCACTCAACACACTTTAGTGGAAAATGCCTAAACTGCCCCAGGACATGTATGCCTATAGAAAAGGGGTTGGCACAGTGGAATGTATTAGAACTTTGTTAGCCAAACTGAATGACAGACCAATACTACTAATATTCCCGAATCACGAAAAAGTTGGGGCGCTAGCTAATTCAAAGGCTATGTCGATGCCCCATTGACAAAGTGGTCAAAGGCAACCTGCTCTCCTGGACCAAGAAGAAGAAGTAAGAATCAAACTACATGGTACAGTTACTGAATACAAAAGAATGAAAATGGTAAACCGCAAGAAGGCAAACTCAGCTCCCTACTCTTCAACTGTTTAATGGAAAGAATAATGAGGCTGAAACTCCCACAACACTGCAGGCTGCTAAACTATGGGAACGACTTTGTCATCATCATAAAATAAAGATGTGGCGTGCCTTGCACCTAAATGCTTAGATTGCATCTGAGAAGAGGCAAAGTAGATTGGTAAAATTTAACCCTAACAAAAGCCAGACCCATAAAAATAGTGAAGCCCAACATCCAAGTCAAAGTATAGGTTCATCCAATTGAATGAGTAGATACTTACCACTATCTAGGAATAATCCTAGACCAAATTTAATGCTGAGGTCACTTACTCGAGAGAAAGAACGGCAGCCAGAATGGCAATCCTCAGGTACTTAACCTCCATCTCTGGAGGTTAGGTACTGCAGTAGGTCAGTACTGCAGTACTGACCTACTGCAGTACTGGAGTACCTACTGCAGTACCTGGAGTAGGTACTCCAATCTGCAGGTCATTCGCATATATATACAGGCAGTCTGATCAGTGATCGCCTATGCAGCATCTGCACTCAAGCCAATCACAGTAACAGGAAAAAATGGCAGCACGAAGCAATGCTATGAGAGCTGCCCTTCAACCAGGCTTGAAACAGACTAGATACGGGTTTGTCCTCTCCAAGAAAAAAATCAAAGAACAGCTACGATTATCAGTAAGATAATGGTTTCCCCTGATCCAGTCCCAGTACGACAGGCCTTGGTGGTTGGACTCGGCCAAAACTACGACTAAGATCTTTTGGCCAAGTCACAAAGTCTACACTTGTCTTCCCCACCCTGGCAAGAGCCCACCTTCAAAATTGTAATAGAAAGTATTCCACTGAACAAGGCTTCCTCTGATCCAACAATCCTAAGGCGCATCATAGAAGAGCAAATGACCAGCATTGCAGTAGCAGGAGCCACCCACATCTTCACAGACAGATCAGTGGACACAATGTGTGTGTGCTGGCGCTACTCTTTGCACGGACAACGAATAGGCCTATTAGAGATTGGGAGGCACAGTATATCAATCATCCAAACTGAGCTGTTTGCCATACTAAATGCATTCGCGTACGTGATTGCACAAAACACCCAAAATGCAATCAAACACAGACTCAAAAGGTGCACTGCATATATTAGGAAAAAAGAAGCTGAAAGACAACGTGGAAATAATTACCACCATTTTGTATCTTGGAGCAGTAGCAAAGGCAAAAGAGTCAACATAACCCTAAACTGGATCCAATCCTATGTTGGAATCCCATTAAGATGAAATCTGATGAAATTCCTAAATTGGCAACTCATCATCCAGTGATCCACAGAAGAATCCAGCCCAGCCCAGAGTACATAAACACCATCACCAAAAGGTGGCACGGGCATGAATAGCCCGTAAGTGGAGGTCCTTTTGAGCCCTTACCAGTATCAATGGATGATACTGGAGATCTGTGGAGGTGCGACTGCACCCTGTGTGACGGGAGATGTCTCCCGTTGGACCAAATGTTAGAAGAGGAGCAGGCACCATGCATAAAGATGTTAGGCTTACAAGAGAAAATAAGTGAAGTGAAAACGCTAGTGAAGGATACAGTACAAATTAGGAAATATTTTCCCCCTCACTGTCTGGCCCGTTGTCGCCGTGAGGGGGCTTGGTGGGCAGCTGCTGGAGTGTGATATTCCATAGGTCAGTCTTCTGTCCTTTAGCAGCCTTATGCTCCTGCTGCTGCCTTTACCAATTATGCCAGACCCCTTTTCCTTTTCCTCGTGTTTCATTGTTCTCCCCCACTCTTCTATCAAATTGTCATTTCTTGCCGACCTTTTACTTGTTCTGACTATTCTTTCGACCTTCTTTTGTTTTGACGTCCGGGTGTTTGAGGAGGCATACTCTTGCACCCGTAGAACTGTAGTACCCAATGTCTCGAGCGAGGGGAACCTTCTATTGTCAATCCTCCTTTCGTCACTGAACCCGCTCTCGACGGACTCACGGTTCTTAAGGTGGCGTTTATAGGGTGTATACTCACGATGCACCCCTAGGAGGCCCCGGCATGATCAGCGATAGCTTCTTGTTGGGTGTCCTGTCTCTAATTGTGGCTCCATGGTGGGTGTGGGGGCACATTCGTGAATGAAAGTTTTTTCTCGTTTTCATGGCTGATAATGTTTCCCCTTGTGCCTTCTCAGGCTCGTGGGGTGGGCGACCAAGCCCCCGAGTCGGACTGTGTTGGAAGATCGGGCCCTGTAGCCCCCGCTGCATTGGGCCCCGACGACCTGACTACTCAACTCAGCTCTCCTCCCTCCTCTGCGGTAGGGTCGAGTCCCCAGCCCCCAGTGGTGACCGCCTCGTCCCCGGGCACGACTACTACTCTCATTGTGATTATTGCGCCTTTTACCCCCTCTCTCTCTCGGGGGGTTCTCAACGCCGTCCCCGCCACGGCCGCACTCGCACGATCCCTTCCCGTAATAGTACTTACAACGCCTTGTTTGGTCCCGCTACGTGGGCTAAATACTTTGATCTCCACCATCTGGATTCTACTCATGACGATTTCTCCCTCCATAAACACCTTGTTGATTCAGTAGATGCCTCTGTTACTTTTAACTCCACCAGTTACGGTACGCGTGTCGTTGCTGCTCCTCCTTAGGATGCAGCTACTCGCTTAGTCACTTTGTCCTGCATTGGAGAGACCCCTGTTTGGGTCTCCAAAAACGCTCGGTTAAATGCCAGTGTTGGCACTGTTCTCCAGCACCATATTGCAGTTGGTGTTCGGGACCTCAAAGATTGCCATGAGGATATTAAACATATCCTCGAAGCCCAGGGCCATTCTGTCCTCCAGGTGGACACATTTACCCGACCCTCGTGGTCGTCGCTGTCAGCCCCTTCGAGTTGTAAAAATCACTTTTGATAGTAGGACCCTTCCGCCTCCTATTATTCTTGCTGGTGCCAGATGCTCCGTTCAGCAGTACATTCCCTCTCCTAGACTTTGCAATAAGTGTTGGAAGTTCGGGCACGGTGTCCTCAAATGCACCAGTACAGTGTATCTATGCCTCATGTGTGGGGACGATAGTCATTCTAAGTCCGAGTGCACTTCTCCCCAGGCTCGCTACCTCAATTGCGGTGAAGCCCACCCCACCTTCTCACGCTCGGGTGTACACTACAAACTCGAGGAAGCCGTCCTCAACTTGAAGCACCGTGATCGTCTGTCTTTTCCTGAAGCGAGACGCCAAGTTCGTTGTCTCGCCCCCTTTTGCGGGCGTATCCTACGCTCGCGTATTTGCATTCTACCTCTGCTCGTCCTTCCCACCTTCCTCAGTCTCACAACTGTTTCCAGGCCTTAAAACCGACTACACCCACCACCTCCTTCCCTATTCCTTTGCCTCCGGTCCCAGATGGTCTCCCTCCTGGTTCTCCATCTGGGGTTCCCCCCTTCCTACCCAGTCCACCATATCTCCTTTGTCTTCTTCCCCATCTCCCCCACTCTTTCTTCCCGGCCCTCCCCCCAGTCTCTTGACCCTCCACGCCGCCTGTCTGTCCAGGCTGATATCCATCATCCTCCCAGTAATCTTCATGTTGTTCGCTCCCGCTCCTCTTCTCCTGCTGAGACCATGCGTCACATTCACATCCAAATAATTCGTTTGGATCACTGATCATCATTGTGTCTAGAGATTCACTGAAAACAGATTCCAACTGAAGCTTCAATATTTCACTCATTTTTTGCATCGAGTCTGTCGCCCGGTACGTTGTTACTGGAACCCCTGTCTCTTCGAATCAGAAACGTAAGCCTGGCTCCTCTCCAGTAGGTAAGAAGGCTTCGCTCTCTTCCTCACCCCCTCCCTCTGACACTCTCACTACGTCCCGTCCCATTTCAGTGGTTGGACCCCCTGTCCCAGATATGGAGGTTTCTTCCGTCCCTGATTCCCTCTCTGTTGCTGCCCTTTCTGAGGTGCACTCCCTGATTTCTGCCCCCCCCCCCTCCTCCGACTCTCCTTGCCTGCCCCTCTCAGTTGTCTCCTCTTCCTCCGGACCCCGTCAGTTCGCCTCTGTTCTGTTCTCTCGCTCCCTTCCCTCTCTCCTTACTCAGTTTACCCATGCCCCCTAACCCTGATTTTGCCGACCCTGCTCCTGACCTTGCTCCTGATCCTGATCCTGCGATTCTTTAATAAACTGTGTTCCTCTTTACCTTCCTTTCTTTCTTGTTCTCTGTTACTGTCCTTTCTCTTTGATAATGTCTATTCTTCAGTGGAATATTCGTGGATTTTATGCCAACTTCCATGAACTCCAACTTCTAATTACACAGTTTACACCACTTTGCGTTTGTCGCCAGGAACCAATGCTTGGTGCTCGTCCTGGTCACTTTCGAGGTTATTCCTTTCTTTCTCCCCCCCCCCCGTTCTGATATTCCCTTTGTCATCCTACTTCTTCCGTCACCTATCCATTGTTCTGCTGCCCTTGTTTTTGTGGGTAAATGGTATACTGTCTGTTCCGTTTATATCCCTCCAAATGTCCCTCTTTCCCTTCCTGATCTTAAGCACCTCCTGGACTCCTTGCCTGAGCCGGTACTCCTTTTCGGTGATTTCAACTGTCGACATTCCCTCTGGGGTGATGTTCTGACTAACACCCGAGGCCGTCTTCTCGAACCGTTCGTCCTCGCTTCTTCTCTCTCTCTTCTGAATTCTGGTGATCCCACTCATGTGGACTCGCACCCTTTTCCTGTCTTTATCTTTCTCTCTGCTCGTCGTCCCTTTACTTATATTTCACGTGGCAGGTTCTTGATGACCTCCATAACAGTGATCATTTCCCTATCCTCGTTTCCTTGTTCTCTTTCCACCCTCCCCTCTCCTTCCCTAGGTGGCAGTTTGCCAAGGCTGACTGGTCCCTATTCACCCTCCGTGCTACTCTCTCTGACCTCTCCTCTCTGCCTCTTCCTCGCGCCCTCCTCCTTTTTTTATGACACTGTCTTTGACGCTGCCCTCCACTCTATTCCTCGCTCTTCCTCCCGGGGTACACGGAAGTGCGTTCCCTGGTGGAATGCGGACTGTGCTCGGGCTATCCGCTGTAGGCGTGCAGCCTGGAAGAAACACCGCCGCCGGCTGACGGCTGATTCTTTTATTCTGTTTCGGAAGGCAAGTGCGGTGGCCTGTAGGACCATCCGTACAGCTAAACGTGAGCGTTGGAAATCTTATGTTTCCACCATTACGTCCGATACTCCTCCTACCTTGAGGTTACCTTGAGGTGCTTCCGAGGCTTAGCGTCCCCGCGGCCCGGTCGTCGACCAGGCCTCCTGGTTGCTGGACTGATCAACCAGGCTGTTGGACGCGGCCTCCTCGCAGCCTGACGTATGAGTCACAGCCTGGTTGATCAAGTATCCTTTGGAGGTGCTTATCCAGTTCTCTCTTGAACACTGAGGGGATTGCCAGTTATGCCCCTTATGTGTAGCGGAAGCGAGTTGAACAGTCTCGGGCCTCTGATGTTGATAGAGTTCTCTCTCAGAGTACCTGTTGCACCTCTGTTTTTCAACGGGGGTATTCTGCACATCCTGCCATGTCTTCTGGTCTCACGTGATGTTATTTCTGTGTGCTGGTTTGGGACCAGCCCCTCTAATATTTTCCACGTGTAAATTATTATGTATCTCTCCCACCTGCGCTCAAGGGAGTACAGATTTAGGCTCTTTAGTCGGTCCCAATAGTTTAGGTGTTTTACTGAGTGGATTCTAGCAGTAAAGGATCTCTGCACGCTCTCCAGGTCAGCAATTTCTCCAGCTTTGAAAGGGTCTGTCATTGTGCAGCAGTACTCCACTCTAGAGAGCACAAGCGTTTTGAAAAGTGTCATCATCGGTATAGCATCTCTAGTGTGAAAAGTTCTTGTTATCCAACCTGTCATTTTTCTTGCAGTTGTGACGGCTACTTTATTGTGTTCTTTAAAGGTAAGGTCTTCCGACATGAGTACACCCAGATCCTTTACATTGCCTTTTCGTTCTATGTTATGATTTGCCTGAGTTTTGTACGTGGTTTCCGTTTTTATATTTTCATTTTTTCCATAGCGCATGAGCTGGAACTTATCTTCGTTAAGCACTATATTATTTTCTGTAGCCCGTAGAAAGACCTGATCTACATCTGACTGGAGGTTTGCCATGTCCTCTATGTTGCCTACTCTCATGAAGATCCTAGTGTCATCTGCAAAGGATGATACAGTGCTATAGGTTGTGTTCTTGTCTATGTCCGATATGAGGCTGGTTTTCCACTTCCGTGGAACTCTTGTGGCGGATCCAGTGAAGGTCACGGCCGACCTGGGTTCCCACTTTTCTTCTGTTAGCTCTGGTTCTCAATCCTTCCTTCTTCGTAAGTCTATTCTTGAATCTTATCCTTTAGATTTTCACACTCATCTCCACCTTCCCTATAACGATCCTTTCTCTCTTTCTGAACTTCAGTCTGCCCTGGCCCTCTGCGGATCTATGGCAGTGGGCTCAGGATGACGTTCATTGTGAGATGCTTCGCCATCTCCCTCCATGCACGTCTCAATATTTACCGAGTCTGTATAACCAGATCTGGGAGTCGTCGTCCGTCCCCGAGGACTGGCTCGACGTCGTTGTACTCTCTATTTGGAAACCAGGGTCTCTCGGTACGTCTCCTAAGGACTTCCGCCCTATTGCTCTCACGAGTTGTGTTTGCAAGCTCTTTTGAGTGTATTGTAAATGTCCGTCTGATGTGGTTCTTGGAACACCATCACCACCTCTGTCCTCCTCAATTTGGTTTTCGCAAGTGCCGCAGCACGACTGATGTCCTGGTGAACTTGGAGGTATATATTCGTACTGCTTTTGGTGCGAAGACCTCCGTTGTTGCTGTCCTTTTTGACCTGGAAAAGGCTTATGACACGACTTGGAGACACCATATTTTGTCCCAACTTCGTTCTTTTGGCCTTCGTGGTAATCTCCCTCTCTTCCTTCAAAGCTTTCTTTCTCGTCGTACCTTTCGAGTAAGGCTTGGTGCCACTCTCTCTGCCTCTTTTCGGCAGTATGAAGGTGTAACGTACGTTTATGTTACGTTGTTGGGTTGATTAGACACAGTGTTTAGTGAGTTTCATATTTATTTAGTAGTCCTGGATACAGCAGTGTCGTAGACGTTGAGACGAAGCCTGGAGCAGAGCAGAGAGCTGAGTGTGGCCGGAGTCGCAGAGCTCTATGTGGGAGAGCGTTGTAGCTGGATGGGGTCGTAGTCTGCTGCCTGCTCTGTGTCGAAGCTGTAGCGTCTTGGGTCGATTAGAACTGCCTACACCGAGTACTACATTCTTGACTGGAGATTGTACTGGTTTGCTATTCTCAAATCGCTGGCTTATATACGGTTTCTGCACCTCACAGTAAGATAGGAGGGTGGAAAAAACCGTTACCTGTAAATAGGGACAGGATTATAGCTTGTGTAATTAGTTATGCCATTAAGATGATGAGATAATGGAGCGAGTATAGGTTTACTCGCTACAAAGGTGTGCCCCAAGGTAGTGTTCTGAGTACTACTATTTTTCTGGTTGCCCTCAATGGTCTTCTTTCCTCCCTTCCTTCCTTCTGGCATCTTCTCCGCTCTTTATGTTGACGATCTTACTCTTTGCTGTCGGGGTGATGATTCGCCTCTCCTTCAACGGCGGCTTCAACTTGCGATTGATGCCGTGTCATCTTGGGCCACCAATCATGGCTTCAAGTTCTCTACTACTAAGACTTGTGCCATGACTTTTACGCGGAAGCGGGTCTTTCTTCGTCCCTCATTGTCGCTTTATGGTCATCCCCTTGAGTACAAAGATTCTGCCAAGCTTTTGGGGTTATTGTTTGACTCTCGTTTGTCTTGGTCACCCTAAGTCTCTTACCTCCGTGTTGAATGCTCTAAGGCCCTTAACCTCCTTAAGGTTTTGTCCCATACTTCTTGGGGAGCGGATAGTCGCACCCTCCTCTATTTGCATTCCTCTCTCGTCCTGTCTAAACTCGATTATGGTTGCCCTGCATACTCTTCTGCTTCTCCTCCTACTCTTTGCTGTCTTGATCCTTTGCATCATACTGAATTGCGCCTCAGCTCTGGTGCTTTTCGTTCAACTCCTACCCTCAGCTTGTACGCTGACACTGCCTTTCTGTCTCTCCAGGATCGCCGTGATCGCTACAATCTTCACTATCTTGCGCGATCCTTACAGCATTCTCACTCTCGCCTCTATCGTGCTTTGACTTTTACCCCTCCTGTAGTTCCTGTTCCTCTTCACCTTCCTTTTTCTGTCCGTTTGTCTCGCTTACAGGATTCTTTTTCCGTTCATGTTACCAATGTTTCTCCTCGTATTGTTCCATCCTTGCCCCCGTGGAGGGTCCCCTTTCCCAAATTTTGTACTTCTCTGACTCGCATCACAAAAGCTTTTACCCCTCCTACAGTTCTGAAACGCCTCTTCCTTGAGAACTTTTCTTCTCACTCCCACTCCGTTCCCATCTTCACCGACGGGTCTAAGTCTGCGTGGGCTACTCTGTTGTTTTTCCTGACCACACTTATATGTGTCGCCTTCCTCCGGAGGCTAGCATCTTCACAGCAGAACTTTATGCTATTCTCTATGCTCTTCGTCTCCTGCCTTCCCGGAGTCAATCCTCCTTTGTGGTGGTAGTTTACTCTCGTAGTGCCCTCATGGCGTGTGCGGATGCTGCTGCTAAGGAAGCTATCCGCACTTGTCCCGTCTCCCGTAAAAGTATTCCTTATTCCGACTTTTACCCAGTTAATCATGCCCCCATCCTTGCCCGCTGGCAGCGTTGTTGGTCTTCTGTTATTGGTAACAAAGTACGTACTCTTAAGAGTCGTGTGTCCCAGTGGCCTTCCTCCTGCCACTTAACTGGCAGTGGGAAACAGCTCTGGCTAGGTTACGTATTGGCCATACCCGTTTAACTCACGGTCACTTAATGGAGCGCCGCCCTGCTCCTTATTGTCCAAATTGCATTGTCCTCCTTACGGTCATGCAGATCCTTGTTGAATGTCGTGACTTCCAGAACGAGCGTGTCTTGTTTTCCGACCATCCCCCGCAGTCGCTTGTCCCTCGATAGAATTCTTGGCGACTTGGATACTTTTGATATCTTCACCTTATGCGTTTTTGTTCTCGCATTGGCATCCTTGGTGATATTTAGCGCCCTCTGATTATCCTGCACATTTGATGGTGCTACATAGCCTTCCCGGTTTGGTGCCTTTTATTGATAATTATTTACTTACTAGGAAATATTTTAATGAGGGAGGAACGATTAATGTTGAAAGATATAAAACAAAAACGAGAGGGTGATAAAATAGGCAGATAAAGGTGGTACACAGTGGTAGTATGGAAGTCGATAACTATGGAAAAGAAATGTCAAGACAGCTAGACGATGCCTCGACACGACAGATACAGAAGCTGCAAGTGGCACTTGGAAATGTACAAACCTGCCCAAGGTACACAAGTTGAAATTGACCTTAAACACCTGGCAGGGTAGGCCGGTCTTAAGTGGGTGTAGGGCACTAACTAGACCTATAGACTATCTGTACAGCACTATTTACTCCGCTTCTACAGTTACTCTTAGAAAGATTAAATACAACAGATTTTCTCAACCGAATACAATCAATCAGGGACCCTATGCCAAGGGGAGCAGTCCACTCTCTGAATACTGTCTGAGTACTCTAGCATACTGCATAGGGAAGCAGCCAGGAGAGTAGCAGAATTTTTTAATCAGAATAAACAAGATCAGACAAGACCTCAAACAAGCTGGAGTCCTCCAACCCCATAATTACTTGGAGGCGAATATCTACTACAAGCCTACAAACCTACACTCTTATCTACTTTTTTATCAATTCATCTACTCCCCCCTTAAAAGAGCGCTCCCCTACTCACTAGTATGCATGCGTCAAGCGATTATTATCAAGGAAACTAATCTACAGAAAACTTTGGAGTATCAATGGACAATTTAGAAACGGAGGATATCCGGATGACATAATCTGCACAGCAGAAGCTAAGATTTCAGGGACCAGCAGTTAGTTTCTCTTACAAACAGCACGGGCACGTAACACTAACTAGAGAATCATCTTACCCTTTCCCTATTTCCCAGGAGTCGTGGGGCCCTATCAACAAAAAATGAGGGATTTATGGAACTGGCTCAGGACCACAGAGAGAACACCCAGCCTGGCCCACCTTCCCACAGCAGCCACCCATGCTAGCGTGGACCCCAGGCAAGTCTCTGAGCGATTATCTAGTTAGAGCAAGTTTACTATAATATTTAGTCAATTCCTTCGATAATACGACCCGTTGATAATGTGACAGCCAAGCATTGCTCTAAGTGTGTCCGGGTTAGGATGGGCCATCGTTACACACACACACACACACACCTAATTTAAATGTATAATGACCCCTATTGGATAATCACTGGTCTAAAGACTATATATAAAAATATATATACTCTAATATATAAAAAGAAAGCATTGTACGAAAGGATTGCAAATGGTGAAATAAATAACAATTCAATCCAATTGAATTGTTAATAAATCAAAATATAGGATAGGAAAATGAAACTATGAACTTCATATAGCAATTCATAAAGACAAATTCTAAAGTCACAGTTGTGAGGACGACGCAGTGGCGTGGTGGTGTCTTGGCGCTCCTGGATATTGTCAACTTGTGTTCAATTGTTACAGTGATACAGTGCCCGTGTGTGTCAAGGAAATGGCAGTATAGGTCTCCATAGGTGATAGACAGTCTTTCACTAGGCCTGCAGAACATGAGTGATGATGACAGACAAATGATACCGGGCCATTTCAGGTAGCAATGACGAAAAAAGGGCAAAATATTCACAGACAGCCAAGTTAAAGTGAAGATAAAATAAAAAAAAACGACCAAAATATTTCAGTGATTGGCGACAGGAGAATCGAGTGATGCAAACTCTCAGACATTCTCAACAGGAAACCCTAACCAGCAGGACGCAAGAGATGCAGATAAATAGAAGCGGCTGTTATTACCTAAAACGTGCCAACTAAACATTCATCAAAAGCCGGAGTGGACAGTTCATTTGGGCTGAGGAGTTTGGAAAATATGAACGACTATTTAACCCTTCCACTGCTCATGTGTCCTGAGGACATTTACACCCCTGTGCGCAAGAAAAAAAAAATCAATTTTTTTTTGTCTTCTAAACATGTTAATTTGTGTCCCCTGAGCACGGGAAAAATAATAAAAAAATTCTACTGTACTTACCAATGACAACTGAGCCGCAAAGTTGGCCGATGACATCACAGAACGAGGGGGCTCAAGGGTGCTGCGTCAGGCAGCCATCACTCACGGCCGCTCAGGCGGCCCGAGTTGCCACGAATTTATTTTCGCGGAATTATTTAAAGTATTCTTGGGACATTTTACACAAATTTTTTTCGCTAGTATTGTTCAAATTATTACAACTAGACGTTGTATTATAATAAAACTGGTATAAACTCACTAGGCGCTCACATATTAGTGTCACAAGTATGCCTACCAAACTGGTATAGTTTGCAGGAAATATTCAATGTATTTTTTTTTTCAATATAATCACTAAAATTAACTTGATATGTACATTTATTTACAAAAGAATTACACATTTAGTAGTCCTGGAGACTGTGATACTGTGCGAAACAGTCGATATGGCACAGAGGGACTGCACAGGCTTCGCACCATGTTAACACCAATTTACGTTTCTGTGGCCTCAATTTGGTACTAAAACACACACCACACCGACGCTGGCCTGCTGCATGAAATCCAGTTGGTGGTAATTTCTTTATTTGGGGTATCAGAAAGGCCTCCCTGTAAGCAAGCTTGGGTGCAGGAGCATGGTTCAATATTGGGTCTCGAATGGGTCTTTGTATGCCAGGGGTGTCTTTGCCAAATTTACCTAGTAACTGTTTCACAACTTGAAAACTAAACGAACGGAAATATTGTTTTCTACCTGTTTTCACAAGAAACATGTAACTGTTCAGCATTGTTGGGAGTCCGCCCTGAGCAGCCGTGGAGTGAGGACGTGTCCCGGCCTCTGTGACTGCTGGGGTTGTTTGCCATTTGGTCGCCAGGTGGTGTGGGCGTCTCTGCCCTCCCAGTGTTGTTGTCTGCCTGGCTGCATGCTGACGTGGCAGTTCTGACATGGGGGGGGCCTTCCAATTCCTCCTGTTCTGCGTGTGAATTCCGTGGGACTGGAGTTCTCGTGTAAGGCTGGTTATCCAGCCATTGAGTTGGTGATGTGCGACATGCTTCGTGTCCCGGTGGAGGCTGTCTATGGAGTTGAGCTTGTTACGGCCCACCGGGTGATTATCAAGTTTGTGAGGGAGGAGGAGTATCGGGACTTCCTCCGTCGGTACGAAGGGCGTTCGTTGCCGTTGCCGGATGGTGCCGGCTCTGTTGCAGTCTCGGACCGCAGTGGTGCCCTGACTTATGTCAGTGTACACGGTGCGCCCCTGGAGTTCCCTGAAGACCTTCTCCGGTGCTTCTTCGGGAGGTATGGTGCAGTCATCAGTGTGCGGGTGAACACGCTTTCCTTGGGGAAGTATGCTGGGAAGCGGACTAACATCCGTACCTTAGGTATGCGCCTGCGGTCGGATATCCCATCTTCTGTCCGGCTGCTGGGTTACTACGTTCGGGTGTATTATGCCTGGCAGCCCCGTACCTGTTTCCGATGTGGCCAGTTAAGGCATCAGGCTGCCGGGTGCTCTGAGGCCCCTGCTGCACCTGTTAACTTGTTCCGGGAAGAGGATTTCCTGTCGCTCTCTCAGGGCGTGGATTCCGGAGATGAAGAGGGGCAGGACCCGTTCACTGCTGATGCGGCCCCCCCTGCGTCACCCGACGTGCCCCCGGTGGTTGTTGTCCCTCCTCCAGGTGTTCCGGTGGCTCCTGTAACTGGTCAATTGGCTGTGCCAGTTGCTCCCGAGGGTCTTCCGGATGGTCTCTGCGAGTCGTCTTCATCTTCCTCGTCTCCTGCTGATGCGCCTAGCCCTGCGCCCTCGCTGGGTGTTACGGCCGTGTTGGGTGCTGGGGGGGCTGCGGACCGTCTTGTTGTGTGCAGCCCAGTTCCCCCTGTGGTTGAAGCTGCTGCCGTACTGCGACGGGCGTCGGTTCGCATGGTCTGTGAGGCCCGTGGTTCTGAGTCCGCCTCCGGCTGTGAGGATGTGCGGCCGGTGCCCAAGCGTTCCAGGCGTTCTTCTACTGCTTGGGCTGATGTGGAGGACTTAGACGCAGGTGGAGCTTCGGGCGATGACGTGGCGGTTCCGGGTGCTTCACGCTCTACGTCGCTGGTGGTTGCTGACGTCCATGTGCCTGCTGTTGACGATGGTGGTGCGTATGATTTACCTCCTGTTCTTTCTCCTGCAGAAGGTTCTCTGCAGTGGGAGGTGGTCGCTACTACGGACGTGGGTGGTGAGGGTTCTGGTGCGAGCCGAGGCCTCAAGCTGGTGCTGAAGAAGGATGCCAAGCGCGGGGGGGGGGGGGGTCCCTGCAGGTGCAACGTTCGGTGGTTGATGCGGGGCCCTGTGAGGCAGCCGAGGAGGCTCCCAGTGCGCTGCCCATTGCCCGGCCCCATGGGAAAGAGCCCCTCCCTCTCGTCTTGGCCTCCAGCGTGGCGTATGATGCTCAGAATCCTTTGAGGTTTGACATTGTTGAACCCATGCATCCTGTTCCGTGATGCCCTTCTTCCATCTGGGTTCAGAGGGCTCTATGTTTTGTTGTGGGTGTGCCGGAGTTGATGCCCGATCCTCGTACGGTTCATAATGAACCTGTTCCGGAGGACGTCATGTTACTTTGGGAGGTGTATTGTGTTCGATTCCCGGCGGCAGAGTGGCCGGATAAGTATGAGCATTTTGAGTAGTCTGTGTGCTTGCTGTGTGTTTGGTGTGTGATTGGACCTGTGGTTTGTTTGCAATGTGTTGTACCTATTGTGTGCCCTTCAGGCCGGTGTTGTGTTTGTTCTCATGACCGTTGTTTTGTTGTATTTATTGTGTTTCCGTTACCCTCCTGTCCGGTATTGTTGTTTCTTTTTTCTGTGTTTCATTGTGTTTATGCTCATTGTTGTGTTTTTGTTGTCGGCCCTTCAGGCCGGTATTTAGTGTATTTGTATTGATTTGTTTTGTGCTTTGTATTTTTTTGTTATGTCTGATTGTTTGTTCTTGGTTTATTATTTTATTGTATTTATTCGCACGTAAAAAAAAAAAAAAAAAAAAAAAAAAAAAACCGACGCTGGCCTGTTGCACGAGATCCAGTTGGTGGTAATGTCTTTATTTGGTGTATCAGAAAGGCCTCCCTGTAAGCGAGCTTGGGTGCAGGAGCATGGTTCAATATTGGGTCTCGAATGGGTCTTTGTATGCCAGGGGTGTCCTTGCCAAATTTACCTAGTAACTGTTTCACAACTTGAAAACTAAACGAACGGAAATATGGTTTTCTACCTGTTTTCACAAGAAACATGTAACTGTTCAGCATTGTTACGTCAATAAGGTGGAAAATCATTTTCTTCGTCTACTTCACTGTTTTCCGTACACACACACTACAGCACCCACCAACATGTCACATTTATCAACTAAACGCATGTTGATGTTGTAGTCCATCACACAATCTGGCTTATATATTATTTGCTTTGTTGTTCTGTTTATCCTTGCCACTGTCCACCATTGTATCAGGGTGAATGGTGGTCAACATGTTCACTTCACGTCTGTCTTTCCACCGCACTAAAAGCATTGCACCACTTTTTCTTACTTCGCAATCACCTACTTGCATAGCAGTGTCAAACACAGGCATTTCCCTTCGTTTTGGCTTTACTGTGCCACACACTCCAGTCTTATTATCAAGCAAGAATTTCGTTAGTAAGGGACTGGTATAATAGCTATCTGTGTACAACATGTGGCCCTTGTTCAGATATGGTGCAAGCAGTGCCTTCACCACACTACCTGAGAAACCATGTTCGTCATTAGCAGGAATATCTACATTTGTGGCGGAATACAGTATCATGTGTAACACGATTCCTGATTCACAGTCTCAGAACACAAAGAATTTCAATCCAAATCGGTGACGTTTTGAGGGAATATACTGCTTGAAGGCAGCACGTCCTTTGAAAAGCACAAGTGATTCATCAATAATCAGCTGAGCTGGTACGTAGTAATCTCGGAACTTTCCAATCAGGTCATTTAGCCCGTGCCTCACCCTCCAAAGCCTATCATCCTCTCTCTCGTCTGCATTATTTGCAAAATGAAAGCACCGTAGGATCGACAGAAATCTGTCTCGGGACAAATATTTCCCGAACAATGGTGTTGGAACAGCGTTGTCTTTGCTCCAATAATCTGATATTACGTGTTTCACACAATGTTTCATCAACATGCAAATTACGATAAACACATACAGTTCACCAACAGTTATCTCTTTCCAACGCTGTAGTCGTGAAAATTCTGATACCTCCTCAGCTTCAATGAGATCGGCCGCAAATCTGTTCGTTTCGTGAACAATGTGTTCCATGAGCGGCTCATCGAAATATGCAGTAAAGAAGTCCATTTCACTCATTTCGTCACCAGTATCAGGGAAAAGACCTGTAATTCCCACATCTCTTGTCAAAGTCGGGAATTTGTGGGACAAAATCTTCATCACTCCACACAAATAAACCTGCTGCCTTCCGAGAGCCATTAGCTGCACCACGGCGAGGAATCCGGAGACCAGGAGCTGAAGCAGGCATATCAACAGTAGGGGCAGGATGGGTAGATGAGGGAAAAGATTTGGAACATGAGGGAATTTGTTCCTCATTGTCGCCATATTGTTCCATGCGGCGGCGCTTGACTGGGCGGGCAGCTGAGGCGGCGAAACTTGTACTGGCACTAGCAGCCGGGGATAAAACTATTCTCCGATTCAACATCACTAAAATCTGAGAAATATTCACCTGTTTCAGACTCGTCGATCATATCATAAACGTGCAATGGAACAGATGAACGACGTGTTTGGGCTCGAGATGGTGTCGAGTAGTAGCGGCATCTTGTGGCATCCTCACCCTCATTGCACCAACATGTCCAGCCTCACTATCCGTGGTTTCTATTTCTTCAGGCTGTGTATAGTCCTCATCTATATCCGAGTCGTCAATATAGCATCGGCGCCCAATCCAACTTTACCTCGTGTGGACCACGTGACCAGGACAAGTTTACACAAAAACACATGGAAATAATGAAATGCAAAAATATTAACAAATTTAATTTATTAAAAGAAAAACTAAAACAAAATCTAAAAATGTTCACTCCCTATCACTTTAACACTCCCTACTTGACCTGAATGGCAAATGAGAAGACTATTTCTATAATTAACAATAGCAACTATACCTTGGGCGACCAGCTAGATGGCTTGGCTGGTCTAGGGGAGAGGCAAGATGGTTGACCTCTCCCAGCTGCTTCCGTGTCCACACTGATCTGTCCTCGTCTGATCTCGCCCAGACAGAGTATTGTATTGTTCCGCATCGCTTACCCAGTTACTTTAGCAAGGTTAAGTTATAACAATTAACCTCTGTTTGTACTGAATTGATCCAGACTGGTTGAATTATTTTACTTTAATTAGATTACACAAACATCTAACGGCAAAGCTGTTCCCGATCAAGGTTCGTCAACGTCATTGAACAATTCATCTGCAATTTCGTCTTCGGTCAAAGACTGCGCGGCGCGGTGCACTAAGCGAGGTCGCACGCTGGGTCGTGATGCGCTCGCCATAGTGTCTGGCCACTAACTAAGGCCTGGGAAACAAAGGAGGCCTGCTCTAGATTTTTTTCAAAATGGCGTCTGTTTACAATCGCCCCTGGGTATGGTATGGGTGACCCTTTACACCGCGGGACATTTGAATCGTGCCTGGCACCCTTGGGCATATATATATGCCATGCGCACGGTGTGACATGTTACTCAGAGAGTATATATACTCCATGCTCAGTTCAAGGGTTAAGGAAGGTGTTCACTAGTCCTACAGTATTCTGGAGTGTAATTTCAACAGTGATTCAGTGCAGGCGCATTTGAGCGTCACCTTCATACGACAGACTCATCACTTCACAGTCAGCATTTGGCCGATTGAATGAACCACCAGATGAATTGTGTGGGAACCAACGTTGCTGCTCCCAATCACAAAAGGAAGAGACTTCAGTTCAAGTTCTGACAGTGATGGCGATTGGCATCATGTGACCAAAGCCAACAGGAAGAACCACTCCATTATGACCTATCGAGAAAATAGGCTTCTACCGATGAGCACTCCATCTACCTAGACAAAATCCGTGCTGCCAGTCTTCAAAATGCAACATGCTGAAGGCAAGTCCTCATACGCTACTGTAGTGGACCTTAAAAAAAAAGTACCCCTAGCTCAAGGTCGGATCAAAGCCAAATCTCAGAGGTAAAATCATTCTGAGGCCCAAAGATGAGACAGCTGTAACAATTCTTAAAAAATTACAGGAAATTCGACGAACTTAAGCCTGAGGACAAAATAAGGAAAATCATAGTCCTTCATTATCCCTTGCACATGGCCCTAGCTCACCTCGAAAAGCTGAATTATGTTGTGTCAGCAGAAAGTTGCCAGGTAAAAGGCTCTAAGCAGGATACCCGACAAGTCCTTCTACCAGTAAGAGGACTGTTCCCAAATAAGCTTAAGCTTGACATTTGGGGCAGGTTCCAACAGGCCTTACACCCCCAGAGCCCCTCAGATGCTTTCGATGTCAGATTTGGACATCACAAGGGTTGTTGTCAACGTCCAGTGAGGTGTGGAGTCTGCAGCCTGCCCCATAACACGAAAATTTGTGACCGGAACAGGACCTTACTTTGAGAGGTCAAGGAACATGTGCATCAAGAGACCAGGCAAATAAATAACAAAAGTGGCTGGGATGGTTTTCACATCTGAATGAACACACCTCTGAGAAATGTAGCTGCAAATTCACTGGGACAAAGGAAATAAAACGCCTAAACCCCCACACCCTAAAGATATGAAACTGGAAGCCGTAGTACTGGGAACCAGGTTTGCAGAATGAGCAGTCAATAATCAGCTTCCACCTGATGTATTAGCAGTGCAGACAGGATTAGAGGAAGAAAGGTGCCGCAGAATCCTTACAGCATGTGTCTTACACTAATACCCCTTTCACACTAGATGAGCTCAATCGGGGTAAAAAAAAAAACTAATGATACATCCTCTGGAGACGACAAAATAACCTATAAAATTATTAGAAACCTCGGCCCAGAGGGAGTCGCTGCATACCTTAGGTTAATTTAGCCTGGACTTCTCAAACTAGACCTACAACTTGGAATAGAGCAAACAGTGCCGATCCCAAAAACCCAAAGATCTTGCTAATCCAAGACCCATCTCTCTCTAAAGCTGTGCTGCCAAGACAGCTGACAGAATGGCACCCTACAGACTCGAGTGAAAAAGGCCCAAACTGCTTCAGGACATGTATGCCTATAGAAGAGGGATTGGCACAGTGTAATGTATTACAACTTTTAGCCCATGTTATGACTACACATACACCAATATGATCATACTGTGGCTGGTGTATGATGCATTCCTACTGTATAGATATCTAGGTTGATTAGCCTAGTATCACCAATATTATTGTATCTATAATCGCATTCTGAAAATATTCTAGTGCATTTGAGTTCATAGCAGAAGCTTTGTTATTTATCGTGTAAATACCATTATAGGTCTATATTATGGAATGCTATATAGGACATGCTAGGTGTATAATGATGTAGAATGTACATTAATAAATACCCGAGGTATGACTAGCAGAAATACTGTGAATTATCAATAACGTTTATTTATTTATACTTAAGTATAAAGTAGGGCCCGTTATCCCTAACTAGTCAAGTATGACTATAAGGCTAACTATATTAAGTATAACTAGGCTTGGTGGAACTGCTTCTATCAACAGGAGAAGAGGCGAAGGTGGGCCTCTGGCGCCTTAAAACCAGTTGCTTTGGGCAGATGGGATTCGTCAGCCTGGGAATGCAGCTGATCTAGAGGAAGAAAAACCACGAATTCAAACCTCTGTTGTCTTGCGGTTAAACACTCATGGGGAAAGGCTTCAGGAGTCAACCCTGAGGAAAAATCCAGAGCAGGAGTCCCTAAAGCAGTTTGCAGCTGTTTACAGCTACATTTTGGCAACTCCTGCGGCGACACTGGTGCCAAGCGTATCGGTGCCTGCCCTTCCCTTGGATCACATCGATGGCATGGAGAGGGTGGATCTGCTGCATGGGCAAAAGCCGGTTCTTCATAATTACTGTGCAGACCTGTGCCGTGGAGAGGACACTCCAGCATCGCCTTTGCGATGGCTCATCATAGGAAGCGACAGTTACCGGTGATAAACCTACCACTCAACTGGCGTAGAGTGAGGCGCCAGGGTTTGCTTCCGTCGGTGGGAGAAATCATCCTATTTCATAGGACAGCTACCGCCCACCTCAAGCTGGGCAGCCCCCAGCCAATAAGGTGCTGTCCCACCATGGTCCGCCTGATCCATTGGGTGCGTGGGGCTTAGGACACACTCCAATAAGCGGATCATCAACCATGCACCAGGCAAAAGAAAAAACAGAGCCACCCAGCTGTCAACTGGGCACGTGGAATGTAAGGACCATGACACCGGGTCTCACGGAAGATCTACTTGAAGTGAATGACGCCCGTAAAAGAGCTGTGATCAACAACGAACTATGCAGGCTGCAGATGGACATAGTCGTCCTGCAGGAGACACGTCTGCCCGTGACTGGCAGCATATGGGAGAAGGACTTTATTCCCTCCAGGCAGGGAAAACCACCAGAGCATGGTGTTGGCTTCGCCTTGAGGTTGTTAGGTTGGTCCATAGTACCGCTTGCAGGGGTCTGCAAGGATCATCAAACTTCAGCTTCATACATCAGCAGGAATGGTCAGCCTCATCAACGCCTATGCACCAACACTGACCTCCTCTACCGAAGCGAAGGAGTTCTATGATGCCCTCGGCCTAACTCAGAGACATACCTCAACAAGAGCCAGTCTTCCTCCTGGGAGACTTTAATGCAAGAGTTGGTTCTGATCACAGCTCTGACTTCCTGCCTGGACCAGTTTGGATTGGGAAGATGAATGAGAGTGGGCAGCGCCTTCTGGAGTTCTGCTGTCGTCATGATCTCTGCATCACCAATTCCTTCTTCGACACTAAGCCCCAGCACAAGGTTTCTTGGAGACACCCCAAGTCTAAGCATTGGCACCAACTCGACCTAGTGCGTACGAGGTGTTGCAATCTGAGAAGCGTCAAACTGATCCGCAGCTTCCAGAGCGCAGATTGTGACACCGACCACACACACTCTTCGTTTGAAGAGTAAAGTTCCAACCCCGGAAAATCCACAGAGCAAAGAAGGGGAGGGGGGAAGACTGCGCATTAACATTAACAAGACCCGTGACCTTCACAAGGTGGAAGAATTCACTGCTGCGCTGCCCTTCATGTACCACCCTGCAATAGCGCAAGTGAGGTGGTCACATCTCGGGGGCAGTATTTTCAACACTGCCATGTCCACCTTCGGTAAGAGGTAGAACAAGTCAGCAGATTGGTTCGAGGCCAGTGCAGAGGAACCGATACCCCTCGTAGAGGAAAAAAGACGAGCTCTCTCATCCTACAAGAACCTACCCTCAGAAAGGAACTTACAGGCATTCCATACTGCCCGCAGTCGAGTTCAACAAACTGCGAGGCAGGCGCTGTGCTAACGATTACAGGCTCCGACTCTGTTCCAGCATCCAGACTGCGGCCACTGTCGGCGGCCACTGTTGACATGTACGAAGCGATCAAACAGGCAACAGGCCCTACATAAAACAGGACGGCTCCTCTGTAGTCAGCCACTGGAGAGATCATTAATTAAAGGCCGTGATCAACAGATGAATCGCTGGGTGGAACATTACTCCAAACTCTACTCCAGAGAGAACTAGGTCAGCGTAGAGGTCTTGGATGCAATCGAGTACCAGCCCATCATGGAAGAACTTTACCTTGAACCAACTGTGGGAGTAGTTGAGAAAGCACTGGATTCACTTCCCTCAGGGAAGGTCCCAGGAAGCGACGGGATTCCGCCTGAAGTTCTCAAGTGCGCTCGTGGAACACTTAAAACTGAGCTTCATGAACTTCTGTGCCAGTGCTGGAGGGAAAGTTTGGTTCCACAAGACACGAGATATGCAATCATCACCACTCTCTACAAAAATAAAGGCGACAAGCGATGTCAACAACTATAGAGGCATCTCTACAGCGTCGTCGGCAAACTCTTCGCCAGGAGCGTCTTGGTCAGGCTTCAGATTCTTGCTGAAAGAGTGTACCCTGAGTCACAGTACGGTTTCCGATCAGAGAGGTCGACCACTGACGGTGTTCTCCACGAGACAGCTTCAAGAAAAGTGCAGGGAGCAGAGAAAATTTCTGTACTTCGCCTTCACTGACCTTACAAAGGCCTTCGACCGCGTGATTAGGGACGGACTCTTCAAGATCTTGGCCAAAATTGGCTGCCCACCCACCCTACTCAGCATGATACAATCTTTCCACAAGGACATGAATGGAACAGTCTTGTACAACGGCTGCATTTTCTGACCCATTCAACATCAACACTGGTGCATTCCTCCTCCAACCCTCTTCGGCATCATCGCGATCCTCGCCAAGCCTGCTTTTGGAACAACCACAGAGGGCTTACAATAACTACAATATTCGTGCTCTAATTGTGGTGACAAGGAGTTCAGGGGGTATTTTAATGGATAGCAAGTAGTTGGCTACTAGTAATTGGGGAAGGAGTGTCCCCGAATGTAAAGATGTTACCACCGTACATGTGGATTGCCGACATTACGTTGGCTTTGGCAAGGGCCATCATCTCGTCCACCTTCGGACTGTACATGGAGTGTGGTGTTAGTTGGTGGCAGGTAGATGCGATTACGGGTGTGGACTGCAGTTAGGCGCTGGGTTGAGGGCTTTGAAGTATAGTCTGGATGTGAGGTTGGGGGTGGAGTGGTTTGTGTGTGTGTGTGGGGTGGGGAAGACGTGCTCGAGCTTCTTGTGCTTTGCTTCGCACATTGCTCAGAATAGCCTTCTGTGACGATATCAAAATCATCTGTAGAGAGATGGGCAATATCGATGCCATCTGTGAAAATGCACTCCAACTCCAATTCTTGTAGGTGTGACGAGGACATCATCTATTGATGAAGGTGTAGCAAGGTCAGCCCCATCTGTGGAATGCTCCTGATCATATTCATTTAAAAAGTGGATCAATGACAATTCTCACTGGTGAGGGAGGTGGTGATACCAACGCCATTTTTATTTATATACAGGAAGATACATTGGGGGTTAAGAGGGTGATGAGCCATAATCTCCTGCTCCCCAGCTGAACATGAGGGTTTGCATTTGATGTGGAGGAGTTAATCCCTGTAGATTATCATGACGGCATCAACTCTGACCTCGTGACTCGGTGACGGTTGACCTGTCCCCATGGTTAACTTGTACAGAGGTGTAACTTTTTTCATTGTCTGCTGCCACCTGACTGGCGCCGCGCCTGTCGGTTGTTCATGCTCCACGTGGCTTGTTCATGCTGTTATGATGTTCATGATGTACTACTATGTACTGCTCTCTTGTTACAGTGATTGAGATAAAGAACCCGGTTACTGGCCAAGTAAGGCCATAACACCTTCCGTGTGAGGAATTGATTGTAGTGTACTAGTGGACGAATAGGCATAATAAGGGAGATATTAATAAGGTATTATATGTTTCACTGAATAGAACGCGAAATAATAGATATAAATTGAACAAGTTTAGATTTAGGAAAGACCTGGGTAAATACTAGTTTGGTAACAGCGTTGTTGACTTTTAGAACAAATTACTGGGTAACACAAGACATAGGAACTCTTGAGTTTGGGTGGATATAAATAGGAGCCGCTTCGTATGGACCAATGGGGTGTGGACTTCGTATGGATTTCTGCAGTTTCCTTCATCCCCATGTTCTTACGTTTTTATTCTTGTTCCCGATTTGTTCATGCTCTATCAAAATTATTCCATGATTGCGAGATTCAAACATACTGGAATAGTATACTCACGGCTTTAAAAACGAATCGTATAACACCACCAGTCACTTCAGAGATTATTAATTGAATATCATGTCCGCTTGACCTTCACTATGCTTGTGAAAATATTTAGTTTAATATTTTAAACATTTTCAGTAGATACTATTGTTGTTGTCAGTCTTTGAACATTATCAACAGCATCTTCATCATTAATACATGACTAGTAAAATCTCCCAGAGTTCTCTTGCTGATGTCTAATGCCCTATTATAAGAAACATCTGAATTTATGTTAATAAAACCAATGTTGTCCTCAATGATTTAAAACCTACATCATTTGTATACTTATCATACCTGCAATGTGTTCCTGCATTGTAACCCGAGCTCCCTCACACACCTGTAGCACCCTCGCACATACCTGTAGTTCCCTCACACACCTGTAGCACCCTCGCACATACCTGTAGTTCCCTCACACACCTGTATGCATATCATACCTGCAATGTGTTCATGTATTGTAACCTGAGCTCCCCACGTGTTGCGACCCAAGTGGTTTTAACAGCAGTGACCATGTGGAGGGCACGGTGGACATTACCTGTAGCTCCCTCATGCACACCTGAAGTGCCCTTGCACACACCTGCAGCTCCAACACACCTACAATAGAAAAGCCCTTTTTAGTATGTTTCGAGCTTATTAACTAGTGCATAAAACTTTAAAATGTATATAAATCTATACAAGTACATATATGTAAGGGACATTTGCAGACATTCAGGAAATATAAAAGGAATAGAATACAGTTATAACCATCACCAAAAAGTATTTATATTGTGACGGTAAAGTGTTGGAGTGTTGATGTTCGGCAGTCCTCCAATGGCAGGTGGCAATGCCTGGTCACACTTACATAAAAAAAAAGAGACTGCTTGCCTGTTTGTCTGTGGTAAGGTAATGGGAAGACACGCAAAACACAAAATATAAACAATGAAATTTTAATTACTTTAGAAAACAAGATATGAACAAAGACAATCCCTTGGCTTACGTAAAATTCAAAACAAGTCAACAAACAAAACATGAATAATTAATAGATGTGAAATTTACTCTAAAACAAAATAATGTACAAGACAATAATAATAATCAGGTGCTGAGAATATTGGCTAGAGCTACCACCTCCCTTAGTACACGACAGCCAGGGCTTAGTCTATCAGAGATGTCAACTCCTAAGAGCACAAAGATATTCTGAGGAGGACGGCGTGAGCTGGCCCAGACGTCGACTCAGGTAGAGGGCGTGAGTGCAGGTGCTGTCGGCGATACACCAGCCAATCAGGAGCAGGCAGGCGGAGAATGGGTAGTTTGCTCGTTGACGACGGGTGGAGAGCCGCTGTGTCTGGTGGTGCAAGGTACGCTTTGCTTCCTGGGCAAAACATTTTGTGATACTGGTGGACGTATCTTTAATGTAGTATCTTGTACTTGTAGAATGACGTAAATGATATAGGGAAGAGCAGGCTCAATCTCACTTGAAAGAGATTATCGTCACAATATATACTAAGGAAAGGAAAATGTCGCTTTAAATCAACATGCAGATTTCTCCATCCTGACATGTACGAAACCTCACTCAAGGAGAGAAAATGCTACGCCCTCAGCTGTCCACACTTTCACGAGGAAGGCACAAAACGCTAAATAAAGTGACAAACACGAAAATGGCTTTGGAGAGAAGCCAGTTTATTTTATACCCAGACGAAAGAGGTTTCAAAAGGTAGAACATTGTGTGTGGAACTGGCTGAAAGACCCACTTTCTTACCAGAATCACACATGCAATTACACCCCACAACAAAGCTCCAGCTACGACAGGCAACAACCCTTTAACAATCAGTACTGGTCAGATCAAAACCGACAATCCCAACACATAATGGACCTGCCTGAAAAATCTTCATCAAATTACCCCAAATGGAGTAACCTCATTCATCTTTACCAACATACAAGGTCTTAAAACAAAAGTAAATAACTAAGTACCGTTCATAAATAACCTCACCGAGCCAAATGCAGTATTTGGACCTCTCACAGAAACCCATGCAAGACATCTTTGACAGTGGTATCTGGATACCAGAATATAATTTATATAGATGTGACTGGGTAAATGCCACATGGAGGAGTAAGTTTGTATACAAGATAGGGCCTTGTATGCTCTGAGCTTAACTCTAGAAATGAGGTGGTAGTTAACTACTGGAAATAAAAAAAAATAACTTAAATTCTAATATTCAAACCACCAGATACAACGGCTGAGGAATTTACAAATCAGAGAGAATAGTCTCGATAATCTGGCAAACCCAATAAATGATACCTTCCTAGGTGACATCAACCTGCCCAGTCTAAGATGGAGACTAGCGACCAAGAATATTATACCAGGAAATCTATCTGGACATAGCCAACCACAGATTAAAGAACTCCTTAGATTCTGTGACAAATTTTCCCTCAACCAGCAGAGAGTCAACTAATTACGAAATTATTCTAGATCTGAAAATTTCGCAAACTAAAGAGATAATCAAGGACATTACAGTCGCATACCACATACTTAGATCACAAGCTCATTGAACAGCAAACATAATACCTGTAATAAACCTAAAACAATGATCATGTATGAGGGGTTATTCAATACATTCAATTTTAATAAAACGATAGACTGGGTAAAGATAGACAGGGAACTTAAAAATAATTCCATTGAATGTTTTAAGTAATAATAATCCCACAAAAGACAAAACAACTGACTTCCCAAGAATACACAGTCTAAGACTTGTTCCTTTGTTGAAAGACAGAATGAGGACCAACGTAGAAAGAACAATCAAACGCGGCTACAAAAAGATAAAAAAAAAACTGCTAAAGAGACACGACTATCTCAACAATAAAATAATTTAAACAGTTTTAAAAAATCTAGCAAAGACTAAAGCAATCGTGTAACATTTTAGAAATGCAATTAGAACACAAAAATGGCATTAAAGAAGGAAAACAAAATATTCCTTCACTTATGCGAAAAAAACAAGCCACAGTCAGTATTGGACCTATTCTTACAAGTGATGGTTCATACAGAGGATAACACGGTAATCGTGATATGGCAAATTCCTGAATATATATCTGATGCGAACACGAATTCTGCAGATTTTGAAGGAGAAATTGACAACATGCCCATGCACTTAATATGTATAAAGGAATGCCAAGTGCCAGTAGCATTGTGTGGAGAAAGCTTGCACACAGGAGAGATACAAAATTCGCCTAAATCAATAGATTTCACATATTTTGCTCTTTACAAGGGAGGGAGCAAAGTAATGACAATGAATTATTGACTAGTCGCACTAACGTCCCACATAATAAAAGTATTTGAGAGAGGGATCAGGAGGCAGGTTTCCAGTTATATGGAGACCTATGATCTCCTCAACCCAGATCAACATGGATTTAGAGTGGGAAGATAATGCCTCACGCAGCTACTTTACCACTACGACAAAATCAAAGAGGCATTAGAAGAAAAACAGTTTGAAAAGAAGAAAAAAAGAAGAAACAGAAAAAATCACCAAACAGTGATCAGTTTGGTATATGATGACTTCAAAGGCATTTGATACATGTGACCATAGAGTAGTAACACACTAAATAAGGTCAATGGGAATATCAGATAAAGTATAGGTCGGTGGTATTAAAATTTATGTGGAATAGAACACAGAGCAACTGTCAAGCAAACAAAAGAGTTCAAGCACAGTTAAAAGCTCTATCGCAGAGTATAGTCCTTGCGCCACTTTTTTTCCTTATTCCCATATCAGATAGACATTTATACAAGTCACAGCGTCGCATCACCTTCTGCAGATGACAAATCAACATGAAACTGAATTCTGTTGAAGACATTGATAACCTACAAACGGATATCAATAAGATTTTCGACTAGGCGGCAGAAAATAGCCTGTTATAATTGGTAAATTCCAGTAACTCTGGTACGGTAAAAATGAGGACATTAAACAAAATATAGGGTACAAAACACAATGAAATCTGCCCATAGTAGGAAAGCATAATGTAAATGATAGGGGAATAATAATGACTGATGCCCTAACGTTAAGGGAGCATAACAAAGCAAATTTAGCATCATCCAGAAAAATGATAGGATGGATTATGAGAAACGTCAAATCCAGGGATCCACTCACAATGGTTGTACTATTCACATCACTTCTGCTGTACGTCATTAGTACTGTTCGATACTCGCTTCCTCCTTAAGAGCAGGAGAGATTACTGAAAGAGGGAATACAGAAAACAAACGGCATAGACAGACACGATAAAGCACCTAACTTATTGGGATCGTCTCTAAGAGCTCTAAATGTTCTCCCTAGAAAGGAGATGAGTGACGTATCAAATAATATACACATCGAAAATAATGGAGGGCCAGCTCCCAAATCCCAGTAAAATAACAACATACTGGAGTGAACGATATGAAATGAAAATTCAGATTAGAATCATTGAAGAGTAGGCCCAAAGGCACAGAGAACACTGTATAAACATCAGAAGTTCACGGTTGTTCAACATACTCCCAGCGAGCATAAGAAATATTGCCGGAACAAACGTGTTCGTCTTCAAGAGAAAATTTGACAGTTTTCTTCAAGAAGTGCAGGACCAACCGGGCTGTGGTGGATATGTGGGCCTGCAGGCCGCTCCAAGCAATAGCCCGCTGGACCAAGCGCTCAATGAGTCAAGCCTGGTCCTCCGGCCGGGCTTGGGGAGTAAAAGAACTTCCAGAACGCCATCCAGGTACAGTACTAAATTTGTAATATAAATAAAAGCTCAGGATTATGTAAATATGCTCTAGTCAAATGTAGTCGGGTGTCATTGTCTGGCGAGTAATTATTCTTGGAATAATGGCACACACAATGGCCCTGTGTGCACTGCCTGGAGATTAGGGCAGATATTGACAGGCTAATGAAGCACGTGAAACCATAATGGAGGGCAAGGTGTCTCGCAGGGATCCAAAGGAGAAGCCCCATCGACATAGCTGGCGAGTGGTGGATCAATTGAGTTAAGGCGGCAAAGGACGTCAAAGAAATCAAGAACACTGGTTAAAACGTAGAACCACTCGAGTTGAATGGGATAAGACCATGTGCGGTAACTAAGAAGAGAAGCTGAGCATCACAACAAAAGTCTGGACATGTGTTGAGATCTTGGCACATGCGCTGGTTAGGCAAAACCCTCTGCTCTACAAATGCAAGTGCTTGGGTATATTCTCTGCGGGCAAGTGATAAAGTTAATAAGAAATAGTGTGACGCAATATGAGTTAGTTTAGTTTAGTTCATTTATTATGCACCCCATACCCATCTTGTGGGCGGTAGTGGAAAGGGTTACAGAGGCACATAATGGGCTCAGGGACTGAACCCCACAATTAATTTAGCTAAGCACATAGACAAAAACACAACCTATAGCACTGTATCATCCTTTGCAGATGACACTAGGATCTTCATGAGAGTAGGCAACATAGAGGACACGGCGAACCTCCAGTCAGATGTAGATCAGGTCTTTCTATGGGCTACAGAAAATAATATGGTGTTTAACGAAGATAAGTTCCAGCTCATGCGCTATGGAAAAAATGAAAATATAAAAACGGAAACCACGTACAAAACTCAGGCAAATCATAACATAGAACGAAAAGGCAATGTGAAGGATCTGGGTGTACTCATGTCGGAAGACCTTACCTTTAAAGAACACAATAAAGTAGCCGTCACAACTGCAAGAAAAATGACAGGTTGGATAACAAGAACTTTTCACACTAGAGATGCTATACCGATGAGGATACTTTTCAAAACGCTTGTGCTCTCTAGAGTGGAGTACTGCTGCACAATGACAGCACCTTTCAAAGCTGGAGAAATTGCTGACCTGGAGAGCGTGCAGAGATCCTTTACTGCTAGAATCCACTCAGTAAAACATCTAAACTATTGGGACCGACTAAAGAGCCTAAAACTGTACTCCCTTGAGCGCACGCGGGAGAGGTACATAATAATTTACACGTGGAAAATATTAGAGGGGCTGGTCCCAAACCTGCACACAGAAATAACATCACATGAGACCAGAAGACATGGCAGGATGTGCAGAATACCCCCGTTGAACAACAGAGGTGCAACAGGTACTCTGAGAGAGAACTATCAACATCAGAGGTCCGAGACTGTTCAACATGCTTCCACTACACATAAGGGGCATAACTGGCCGACCCCTCACAGTGTTCAAGAGAGAACTGGATAAGCACCTCCAAAGGATACCTGATCAACCAGGCTGTGACTCATACGTCAGGCTGCGAGCAGCCGCGTCCAACAGCCTGGTTGATCAGTCCGGCAACCAGGAGGCCTGGACGACGACCGGGCCGCGGGGACGCTAAGCCCCGGAAGCACCTCAAGGTAACCTCAAGGTAAGGTAAGCAAGTTACAATCTTGAGCTAGTTACAAAATTCAATATAAGTCGTCACATCAACAATGGGTTCGAGATCGACCTCAATTACATGTTCTAAAATAAGCAACTGACATATATGGAGAGCTAGTGTCACAATTTATATGTTTGTCCTGCACACCGCCCCCCATCCAGTGGGCAGCGGTGGATAGGTTACAATCACTTAGTTACTACCTACAGTTAGCAAACTGGGGATATTTGACTAAAATTTCTGGTAACCAGATCATTTTGAATGAAATATTTACACATCGCTGGAACATTGGTTATAGAATTGTCTCTAAATTCACGTATCTTTTCGCACTCCATCACATAGTGACGGAGGGTGTGCGAATAATTTTGTTGACACAGTTTACATTTGGTCAGGTCTACATTGGCAGATAATGAGAATTCCCAGATATACTTGTAACCGAGTATGATATGATACGCAATATGATCAAGCCCACTGTCTGTGTCTCGGTAAAAAATATTCACCGAGCTAAAAACAAAGAGGAATTTAAATATGGTTGCAATGACAAAGGTATTGTACGAGTAATGCAATTCCATTAATGAATAATTGGAAAGCTTTCATTAGCAAGTAAGTAATTATCAAAAGAAGGCACCAAACCGGGAAGGCTATGTAGCACCATCAAATACGCAAAATAATCAGAGGGCGCTAAATATCACCAAGGATGCCAATACGAGAACAAAAACGCATAAGGCGAACGATATCAAAAGTATCCGAGTCACCAAGAATTCTATCGAGGGACAGGTGACCGCGAGGGGCGGTCGGAAAGCAAGACACACGCTCGTCCTGGAAGTCAGGACATTCAAGAAGGACATGCACGACCGTAAGAGGGACACTGCAACTAGGACAATAAGGAGCAGGGTGGCGCTCCATCAAGTGACCATGGGTTAAGCGAGTATGGCCAATACGCAACCTCGCCAGAGCTGTTTCCCACCGCCGGTTACGGTGGAAGGAGGACGGCCACGAGGAAACACAACATTTAAGAGTACGTAGCTTGTTACCAGTAACAGACAACCAAGAAGCCTGCCAAAGGGTAAGGACTGAGGAATGGATAACCGGGTAAAAGTCGGAATACGGAATGCCTTTACGAGAGATGGGACAAGAGCGGACAGCTTCCTTGGCAGCAGCATCCGCACGCTCATTTAAAGACACACCAATATGGCTGGGAACCCAACAAAACTCAACCGACTTAAATTTACTGTGAACGAGAAACAGCCAATGCTGGATCTCGACAACTACTGGATGAACCGGATTAAAGGACCCGAGAGCCATGAGGGCACTACGAGAGTCAACAACAACCACAAAGGAAGACTGACAACGAGAAAGCAGGAGACGAAGAGCAGAGAGAATAGCATAAAGTTCCGCTGTAAAGATGCTAGTCTCCGGAGGCAAGCGACACATATAAGTGCGATCAGGAAAAACAACAGAGTAGCCAACACCGTCCGCTGACTTAGACCCATCGGTGAAGACTGAAACGGAGCGGGAGTGAGAAGAAAAGTGCTTGAGGAAAAGGCGTTTTAGAACCGTAGGAGGGGTAAAAGCTTTAGTGATACGGGTCAAGGATGTACAAAACCGCGGAAGAGGGACCCTCCACGGGGGCAAAGAAGGAACAACACGAGGAGAAACATCAGAAATACGAACGGAAAGAGAATCCTGTAGGCGAGATAACCGGACAGAAAGAGGGAGGTGGTGAAGAGGAACAGGAACCGCAGGAGGGGTAAAAGTTAAAGCACGACAGAGGCGAGAGGAAGGATGTTGCAAGGACCGCGCAAGATAGCGAAGACAGTAGCGATCACGGCGTTCCTGGAGAGACAGGAAGCCAGTGTCAACATACAAGCTAAGGATGGGAGTCGAACGAAAGGCACCAGAACTGAGGCTCAACCCAGTATGGTGCAAAGCATCAAGACGGCGAAGAGTAGAAGGAGAAGCAGACGAGTAAGCAGGGCAACCATAATCGAGCTTAGACAGGACGAGAGAGGAATGTAAAGCAAGGAGAGTTCGCCTATCTGCCCCCCAAGAAGTATGGGACAAGACCCGAAGGAGGGTAAGGGCCTTAGAGCACTCAACACGGAGGTAAGAGATATGGGGAGACCAAGACAAACGAGTGTCAAGGAATAACCCCAAAAGCTTCGCGGAATCTTTGTATTCAAGGGGATGACCATAAAGTGACAAAGAGGGACGAAGAACAACCCGTTTCCGCGTAAAAGTCATGGCACAAGTCTTAGAAGTAGAGAACTTGAAGCCATGACCTGTGGCCCAAGACGACACGGCATCAATTGCAAGTTGAAGCCGGCGTTGAAGGAGAGGCGAATCATCACCCTGACAACAAAGGGTAAGATCATCGACATAGAGAGCGGAGAAGACACCAGAAGGAAGAGAGGAAAGAAGACCATTGAGGGCAACCAGAAAAAGAGTAGTGCTCAGAACACTACCCTGGGGCACACCTTCGTATTGCTGAAAAGAGGGAGAGAGAGCGGTACCAAGGCGCACCCGAAAGGAACGACGAGAGAGGAAGCTGCGGAGAAAGAGAGGGAGATGACCACGAAGGCCAAAAGAATGAAGTTGAGATAGGATATGATAACGCCAAGTGGTGTCGTAAGCCTTTTCTAGGTCAAAAAGGACGGCAACAACGGAGGTCTTCGCAGCAAAAGCAGAACGAATATAGACCTCCAAGTTCACCAGGACATCTGTCGTGCTGCAGCACTTGCGGAAACCAAATTGAGAAGGGGAGAGGAGGTGATGGTGTTCCAGGAACCACATCAGACGAACGTTAACCATACGTTCAAAGAGTTTGCAGACACAACTTGTGAGAGCAATAGGGCGAAAGTCCTTAGGGGAAGTACCCAGAGACCCCGGTTTGCGAACAGGGAGGACAACGGCATCGAGCCAGTCCTCAGGGACTGACGACGACTCCCAGATCCGATTATACAGACTCAGTAAATACTGAGACGTGCACGGAGGGAGATGGCGAAGCATCTCATAATGAATACCATCGGAGCCCACCGCCATAGAACCGCAGAGGGCCAGGGCAGAACGAAGTTCAGAGAGAGAGAAGGGATCATTATAGCGAAGCTGAAGACGAGTGCAGAAATCTAAAGGATGAGACTCAAGGACAGGTTTACGAAGAAGGAAAGATTGGGGAAGATGAAGACCAGAGCTAACAGAAGAAAAGTGGGAACCCAGTACGGAAGCGACCAGCAACGGGTCCGCCACAAGAGTATCATGGAGGTGAAGGATCGGTGAAACATCGGGAACGAACTTATACGCTATCTAGCGCATACGCTTCCAGATCTGGGCCAGAGGAGTTTCGGACGTAATTGTTGAGACATAAGATGCCCAACATTCACGTTTAGCCATACGGATGGCCCTACGGGCCACCGCACTCGCTATCCGAAAGAAAAGAAAAGAATTGGTCGTCTGCCTACGGCGGTGTCTCTTCCAGGCTGCACGCTTACAGCGGACAGCCCGAGCACAGTCCGCATTCCACCAGGGAATGCACTTCCGTGGACCCCGAGAGGAAGAGCGAGGAATAGAGCAGAGGGCAGCGTTGAAGACAGTGTCATGAAAAAGGAGGAGAGCGCGAGAGAGAGGCAGAAGGGAGAGGCCAGAGAGAGCAGCACTGAGGGTAAATAGGGTCCAGTCCGCCTTAGCAAACTGCCACCTAGGGAAAGAGAGGGAAGGGCGAAAAGAGAAAAGGAAACAAGGATGGGAAATGATCAATTCCATGGAGGTCATCAAGAACCTGCCACGTGAAATCTAAGTAAAGAGAAGAAGAGCAGAGAGAAAGATCAAGACAAGAAAGGGTGCTAGTCCGAGAGTCCAAATGAGTGGGCTCACTAGAATTCAGAAGAGACAGAGAAGAAGAGAGGAGAAACGGCTCAAGAAGGCGACCCCGGGTATTCGTCAGAACGTCACCCCAAAGAGAATGACGACAATTGAAGTCACCCAGCAGGAGCACAGGCTCCGGCAAGGAGTCTAGGAGGAGTTTGAAATCAGGAAGAGAAAGCGGGACACTCGGGGGGGAGATAAATGGAACAAACTGTGTACCATTTCCCCAGAAAGATACGAGCAGCAGAACAATGGAGAGGCGAAGGAAAAAGTAAAGGAACAAAGGGAACATCAGCACGAATCAAGAGAGCAGAAGAATTAGAAGCCCCAGCAACAGCTGGGGGGGGGGGGAAGAGAGAAAGGAATAGCCACGAAAACGACCAGGACGAGCACCAAGCATCGGCTCCTGGAGACAGACACAAAGGGGCGAAAACCACGAAATCAGAAGGTGGAGTTCGAGGAAATTGGCGTAATAACGTTCCATTGAAGAATGGACAACGACGAGAAGAGAAAGGACAAAAACAGAGAACAAGGAAGAAACAAAGACGAAAGAGCAACAGAGCACGTTCAAGAATATCAGGGTCGGGTTCAGGGTTAGCAAAGTCAGGGTTAGGGGGCATGGGTAAACTGAGCAAAGACTGAGGGAAGGAAACGGGAGAACAGATCAGAGGTGGACGGGCGGGGTCCGGAGGAGGAGGAGGAGGAGGAGGAGGAGGAGGAGGGAGAGTGGGAGACAACGGAGAGGAGCAGTCAAGGACAGCAGCAGGAAGAGGGGGAGTAGAAAGAGGGGAGCGCACCTCAGCAAGAGCAGCAACCGAAAGGAAAGCAGGGGCCAAAGAAACCTCCATAGCAGGAACAGGGGGACGCAATCACTGAAATGGGAGGGGAAGGAGCAACAGAGCCAGAAGTAGGAGCTGAGGGACGCAATCACTGAAATGGGAGGGGAAGGAGCAACAGAGCCAGAAGTAGGAGCTGAGGAAGAAAGCGAAGCCTTCTTAACCGCCGGGGAGGAGGAAGGAGAGTAGCCAGGTTTATGCTTCTGACTTAAAGAGACAGGTGTCCCAGCAACTATGTATCGGGCAACGGATTCCAGTGTCTCAACAGAAGCTGAACGAGAGCACACACGACGGCCGTTAGGAGAGCGATGGACATCCGCCTGCACCGACAGGCGGCGGGGAGAGCCGATAGATGGAGGAAGAGGATGGGAAGGAGGATCGGAGGGACACGAGGAAGAAGACACAGGAGACATGACAGATCGGGTAGAAAGAAGGGGAACCCCAGACAGAGGACCAGGAGGGGGACCCCTCGGGACAGAACGCAAAGGAACAGAGGAGGGGGCAGTGGGCATATCAGGGTCCAAGGCCCGGAAACGGTTGCGAGTCTGAGGAGGGAGGGAAGGACGAGGAGAGGAAGAGCGCAACACACGAGCATAAGAGACGTTAGTATAAGGCGGGAGCCGGCGAAACTGGCGCCTCACCTCAGGAAAAGATAAACGCTCCCGGTGCTTCAGGTTGAGGACGGCTGCCTCAAGCTTGTAATGGACACAGGCATGGGAGAAGGTAGGAAGGGCCTCACCGCAGTTGAGGCAGCGAGCTTGGGGAGAAGTGCACTCCGACTTAGAGTGACCTTCACCCCCACACAATGGACAGAGAGAGAGAGAGAGTCCCAGAGCAGCGGAGGGCACCATTCCCAAACTTCCAGCACTTGTTACAAAGTCGAGGAGAAGGAATATTCTCCTAGACAGAGCACCTAGCACCAGCAAGAATGACAGAGGATGGAAGGGTCCTACCATCAAAGGTGATCTTCACAACGCGAAGGGGTTGACGGCGACGACCACGAGGGGGACGAGTAAACGAGTCAACCTGGAGGACAGAATTTCCTTGGGCATCAAGGATATGCCGAAAATCATTGTGGCAATCCTGCAGATTCCGAACACCAGTTGCAACATGGGGTGGGAGGAGAATAGTGACAACACTGGCATTCATCTGAACGTTCTTGGAGACCCGAACAGGGATCTCGCCAAGGCAAGATAAGGCAGCCAAGCGGGAAGCTGCATCCTGAGAAGGAGCAGCAACGACACGTGTACCGAGACGAGTGGGGTTGAAAGTAAGACGCATCCATGGAATCTACAAGATGCTGATGGAGAGAGAAATCGTCAGGAGGCGCAGAATCAAGAGGGAGGAGATCAAAGTATTTGGCCCATGAAGCAGGACCAAACAAGGCCTGATACTCGTCAGCACAGGAAGGAATCAAACGAGTGCGGCTGGGGCGCGAACGGCGTTGAGAACCCCCAGAGAGAGAGGGGTCAAAAGGCGCAGTAATCACAATGAGAGACTTAGCCGCACCAGGGGACGAAGTGGTCACCACTGGGGGCTGGAGGCTCGACCCAACCACAGAGGAGGGAGGGGAGCTGGGGGAAGAAGTCAGGACGGTCAAAGGAGGAGCAAGGTGGGGGCCCAACGCAGCGGGAGCTACAGAGCCTGGTCTTCCAATACAGGCCGACTCAGGGGCTTGGTCGCCCACCCCACGAGCCTGAGAGGGTACAACGGAAACATTCATCGACAGAGACGAAGAGAAAGAAATTCTCCCACGAATGTGCCCCCATACCCACCATGGAGCCACAATTAAAGGCAGGACACCCAACAGGAAGCTATCGCCGATCATACCGGGGCCCCCTAGGGGTGCGTCGTGAGTATACGCCCCACAAACGCCACCTTAAGAACCGTCAGTTCGTCGAGATCGCCTATCCTGGCCTGGGCCAGACCAGGGCCTGGTCTTCCAACACAGTCAGACTCGGGGGCTTGGTCGCCCACCCCACGAGCCTGAGAAAGTACAAGGGAAAAATTATCAGCCATGAAAACGAGGGAAAACTTTCATTCACGAATGTGCCCACACACCCACCATGGAGCCACAATTAGAGGCAGGACACCCAACAAGAAGCTATCGCCGATCTCGCCAGGGCCTCCCAGAGGTGCGTCGTGAGTATACGCCCCACAAACGCCACCTTAAGAACCGTGAGTCCGTCGAGAGCGGGTTCAGTGACGAAAGGGGGATTGACAATAAAAGGGTCCCCTCGCTCGAGACATTGGGTACTACAGTTCTATGGGTGCAAGAGTATGCCTCCTCAAACACCCGGGAGTCAAAACAAAAGAAGGTCGAAAGAATAATCAAAACAGGCAAATGGTCGGCAGGAAATGAGAATTTGATAGAAGAGGGGGGGGGGGAATGAAACAAGGAAAAGGAAAAGGGGTCTGGCAAAATTGGTAAAGGCAGCAGCAGGAGTATAAGGCTGCAAAAGGACAGAGGACTGACCCATGGAGCATCACACTCCAGCAGCTGCCCACCAAGCCCACTCACGGCGACAATGAGCCAGACAGTGAGGGGGGTATATTGGGACAACATTCGCAGTCTTCCATTTTTCTGGTAGTTCTCTCGATCATCTTCAGTGATCTACTATACACTGTGGAGAGTGGCAAGCAAAGTGCCTCTGCATACTCTTTCAGTACACATGGCGAGATCCCGTCTGGATCAACAGCCTTTCTAACATCCAGATCCAGCAAGTGTCTCTTGACCTCATCTCTCGTAATTTCGAGCCCATCAAAGGCCACCTGGTTTACTTCCCTCTCTCCTAGTGCAGTGACCTCACCTTGTTCTATTGTGAAGACCTCCTGGAACCTCTTGCTGAGTTCTTCTTACACACCTTTGTCATTAGCTGTTCTTTTGCTTAATTACCTGTTCTTTCACCATTTTCCTCCTGATGTGACTGCAGTAGCTTTGGTTCGGTCTTGGCTTTGTTTGCTATATCATTTTCATAACTTTTCTTTGCTTCTCTTCTTACCCTAACATACTCATTCCTGGTTCTCTGCTATCTCTCTCTGCTTTCTGGTTTTCTGTTATTCTGGAAGTACCTCCGTGCCCTTTTGTTCAGTTCCTTTGATTCCATCAAAGGAATTAGGTGGCCTCGTAGCCTGGTGGATAGCGCGCAGGACTCTTAATTCTGTGGCGCGGGTTCGATTCCCGCACGAGGCAGAAACAAATGGGCAAAGTTTCTTTCACCCTGAATGCCCTGTTACCTAGCAGTAAATAGGTACCTGGGAGTTAGTCAGCTGTCACGGGCTGCTTCCTGGGGGTGGAGGCCTGGTCGAGGACCGGGCCGCGGGGACACTAAAGCCCCGAAATCATCTCAAGATAACCTCAAGATCTCAAGATAACCATACACGCCCTTCCATGGATTCTTCTTTTGCTTCTCTGATTTTTCCTTTTGGGCCGGGATAAACCTGTTTACTGCCTCCTGACACTTTTGGAAGACATAGTCCATATCTTGTACAGACTCTGATCTGTGTCCCAAGGCATTTCCCTTAGGAAAATTCTCATCTCATAATTCCCCTTTCGGTATGCCAGCCTTTTTTTCCTAGTTCTTATTTCGGGGAGATCTGGATAAATCTGATCTGATCTTTTGGGGGAGCAGGATAAAGTGTGTGTGTACACTTACGTAGTTGTGCTTGTAGGGGTTGAGCTCTGGCTCTTTGGTCCCGCCTCTCAACGGTCAATCAACTAATGTACATGTATTTGAGCCTACTGGACTATCATATCTACACTTTAAGATGTGTATGGAGTCAGCCTCCACCACATCACTGCCTAATGCATTCCATTTGTCTACTACCCTGACACTGAAAAAAATTCTTTCTAACATCTCTATGGCTTATTTGGGCACTCAGTTTCCACATGTGTCCCCTGGTGAGTGTGCCCCTTGTGTTAAGAAGTGTCTATCTACCCTATCAATTCCTCTGAGAATCTTGTATGTGGTGATCATGTCCCCTCTAACTCTTACGTCTCCCAGTGACGCGAGGTTTAATTCCCGTAGTCTCTCCGCATAGCTCATACCCCTCAGGTTTGTCACCAGACTAGTACCTGAACTTTGAACCTTTTCCAGTTTAGTCTTATGCTTGACTAGATATGGACTCCATGCTGGAACCCCATACTCCAGGATTGTTCTGACGTATGTGATATATAATGTTCTGAAAGACTCCTTGCACAAGTTTCTATAGGCCGTTCTTGTGTTAGCCAACCTGGCATATGCCGTTGATGTTATCCTCTTGATATGAGCTTCAAGGGACATGTCTGGCGTGATATCATCCCCCAAGTCTATCTCGGTCTCTCTCTGGAAGTATTTCATCTCCCAAATGATACCTTGTATCTTGTCTCCTGCTCCCTACACATATCGACATTACATTACATTTGCTTGGGTTAAACTCTAACAGCCATTTGTTCGACCATTCCTCAGCTTGTCCAGGTCTTCTTTAAGCCTCAAGATGTCCTCTTCTGTGTTAATCCTCCTCATAATATTGGCGTCGTCAGCAAACATTGAGAAGAATGAGTCATACCCTCTGGGAGATCAATTACGTATATCAGAAACAGGATAGGTCCGAGTACAGAGCCTTTTGGGACTCCACTGGTGACTTCACGCCAATCTGAGGTCTCACCCCTCACTAACTCTCTGCTTCCTATTGCTTAGGTACCCGCTTATCCACTGGAGCGCCCTACTAGTTACTCCTGCCTGTTTCTCCAGCTTATGCATCAGCCTTTTATGGGGTACTGTGTCAAAGGCTTTCCGACAGTCCAAAAAATGCAGTCCGCCCATCCTTCTCTTTCTTGCTTAATCTTTGTCACCTGATCGTAGAATTCTATTAAGCCCGTCAGGCAAGATTTACCTTCCCTGAAACCATGTTGATGGGTGGTCACGAAGTCCCTTCTCTCCAGATGTGTTACTAGGTTTTTTCTCACGATCTTCTCCATCACCTTGCATGGTATACAAGTTAAGGACACTGACCTGTAGTTCAGTGCCTCTTGTCTGTCACCCTTTTTGTATATTGGGACTACATTAGCCGTCTTCCATATTTCTGGTAGGTCTCCCGTTTCCAGAGACCTACTATACACTATGGAGAGTGGCAAACAAAGTGCTCCTGCACACACTTTCAATATCCATGGTGAGATTCCGTCCAGCCCAACAGCTTTTCTCACATCCAGCTCCAATAGATGCTTCTTGACCTCATCTCTTGTAATTTCGAACCCTTCCAAGGTCGCCTGGTTTGCTGCCACCTCTCCTAGCGCCGTGACCTTTCCTTGTTCTATTGTAAAGACCTCCTGGAACCTGTTGAGTTCTTCACACACCTCTGTCATTCTCTGTGTACCTGTCCTCACCCGTTCTAATTTTCATCACCTGTTCCTTCACTGTTGTTTTCCTCTTGATGTGACTGTGTAGTAGCTTTGGTTCTGTGATGGCTTTATTAGCTGTATCATTTTCATACCTTTTCTCAGCTGCTCTTCTCACACTAACATACTCGTTCCTGGTTCTCTGTTATCTCTCTCTACTTTCTGGTGTTCTGTTATTTTGGAAGTTCCTCCACGCTTTTTTTTCAGCTCCTTTGCTTTCATACATTCCCTATTAAACCACGAATTCGTTTGCTTCTCGTTTTTTTCCTGTCGGACCGGGATAAACCTGCATACCACCTCCTGACACTTTTGGGTGACAGTTCATCAATGTCTTGTACGGACTTAGCTCCGAGTTGTGTGTCCCATTGTATAGCCCTTAGGAATTTATTCATCGCATACTTTCCTTTTCGGTACGCCAGCCCTATGTTTCCCAGTTCTTTTTTGGGGAGATAATTCCTAGCTCAAGCAAATACTCAAAGCTCAATACACTGTAATCCCTCATTCCCAAGGGGGCTTCCAACTTCCCTTCCCTTATATCCGACTCATTTTAGGGTAAATATCAGATCAAGCAAAGCTAGCTCATCCTCTCCTCTCTCATTCTTGTCGATCCCTTGACGTGTTGACTTGGAAAGTTTCTTGTTGCCATGTTCAGCAGCTTAGCTCTCCATGTGTCTGGTCCTCCATGTGGGTCTCTGTTCTCCCAATCTATCTTCCCATGATTCAAGTCTCCTGTGACTTGTATTCTGGATCCATTCCTGCTTGCCACAGAAGATGTTCTCTATGTTGATGGTGGCCATGTTGATTCTATCATATTTCTGTCTGGGTCTTCTATCGTTCGGTGGGGGGTTATATATGACTACTACTATAATTTTCTGTCCTCCAGCTGCAATGGTGCCTGATATGTAATCACTGAAACCTTCACAGCTCTGATTAACCATCTCTTCAAAACTCCAACGTTTTCTTAGCAGCAAAGCTACACCACCACCTCTTCTCCCTTCTCTCTCTTTCCTCACTACATAGAAGTCCTGTGAAAACACTGCATTTGTTATGGTTTTCGTTAGCTTTGTTTCTGTGAGTGCTATTATGTCTGGGTTTTCTTCTAGTGCCCATTCTCCGAGTTCACTTGTTTTATTTGTAATCCCATTTACGTTAGTGTACATTGCCTTGAAGCTATCTTCTGTTCATTTTCTTGTCCCCTTCTTGGTGAGTGTTCTACTGGTGGGGAAAGCTGTTCCCTGGGTGTGAAGATCTATGACGTGGTTTGCAAGGACTGAAAAGATTTTGGAGTGGGGGGTGGGGGTTCAAGGGAAGGGGGAACAGGTAGGGTATCGGGTAATGAGATAGGGGGGACATGGAGGATATTGTGTGAGGGAGGAGGGATAGAGAGGGTATGGGATGAAGGGGGAGGGGGGGAAAGGCGGGAGGGGGGACATGGTGGGTATGGGAGAGGGAGGGGTGGGTGTGTGTGTGTGTGTGTGTGTGTGTGTGTGTGTGTGTGTGTGTGTGTGTGTGTGTGTGTGTGTGTGAGAGAGAGAGAGAAAGAGAGATCCCTTGTAACGATTGGGAGTGTGAAGCTTTGACCAACTAGTAAATCTTTGAGTTCACACTTATCAACATTGTGTGATTACAATGGGCCCAACAATTCAATGCATTGCATTTACATGCTTACAATGCATTGCATTTACATTGCAGTGTTGCATCCTCAACGGTGCTGTTTTCGGCCTCAGTGTAGCATTCTTCCACTACATGCTGCTGCCGGGACTGAAGCAGGGGGCTGAGGCTCTTCCTGGATGAAGGAGGCTAGTGTGGCCGTTAGTGCTGCCCATCCTCACAACCATCTTCAACATATTGTGGGTCTTGCCACTCTTCGTGCTCTCCAGGATCATTAACACCATATGGTTTCAATACATAGCTGACAGTGCATATCGCCAGCGCCAAGGACGTCCTCACCTGATCAGTAGCATCAGTAAACTTGTAGCCGATTCTCATCTCCATCTTTGACCAGTTTCTTTTTGTCATACAGGCTAGCTTGATGAAGCTGGTGCCTCTGGTGGGTGTAGATTTGATCCTGAACGGTATTCACCTGTGTATGCATAATGCACTTTATGCCTTTGAGTGCAGATGGTTCAACATTGGTTGGGAACTTTACGAGAGATTAAGTTTCATCGAGGAGAACTGGCCGTACTTCATGGGGTTTGGCCTTCCACGGGCACTTATATACAATGAAGATTGATACATTGTGATTAGTGGATGTCTCTTTGCTTTGTCACTTCCTGTTTTCATCATCAGTGCCAACGAGGCTGATCCAGTGTTCAACTCCAATGGTTGCCAAAATGCATTTGTTTTCTTTGGTGGTTGGTGTGTCCAACCACACATCAAGCAGACTAGTCACAAGACATCCTCCACCGACTCCCAATTAAAAGCTTAAATTACATTCACTGGAAAGGTGAAGATTTAGGGGTGACATGGGAGTAGTTACCCAGATCAATACTGAAACAGGTGAAGACAGCGTGAAAACATGAGGTGCTCTGTTCTGTGACGTCAGGTGAACTTTTGTATATAGGTAGGAGGCACAGAGCTTTTAACTGTGCTTGGTCTCTACTTTATATGGTTGACTCTTTGTTCTGTTTGAGAGAAAACCGAGTATCCAGCGTCCTATTTTACCGGTTATTCCCATTGACCTAATTTTGGGTATTCAAATAAGAAGCTATCACTCCATGGTCACATTTATCGAATGCCTTTGCGATGTCCGGGTATTCATCAACATTCTATTCTTCTAATGCCTGAGTGACTGTCGTAGTGGGCAAGTAGCTGTGAGAGGTACGATCTTCCCGCTCTAAATCCATGTTGGCCTTAGTTGCGAATATCATTGGTCTCCAATGGAGCCAATCGGCCGAGCGGACAGCACGCTGGACTTGTGATCCTGTGGTCCTGGGTTCGATCCCAGGCGCCGACGAGAAACAATGGGAAGAGTTTCTTTCACCCAATGCCCCTGTTACCTAGCAGTAAAATAGGTACCTGGGTGTTAGTCAGCTGTCACGGGATGCTTCCTGGGGGTGGAGGCCTGGTCGACGACCGGGCCGCGGGGACACTAAAAAAAAAAGCCCCGAAATCATCTCAAGATAACCTCCATGAAACTGGTGACCTGACTAATCACTCAAATACTTTTATTATTTGGGACGTTAGTGCAACTCTTCTATAATTCTTCGCAAATGCTTCTCTCTCCTTTTACTTTCCCCATTTTATTTCTTCTTCCTACTTTCCCCAATCATTACCATCCATTAACCACGAACACATTTTCATTTGTATTATAGGAGAATGTAAATGCGAGGGGTAAACACGTCCAGGATCTGTCAGTCTGTCGACCATTACAGAGGAGTATCTATGATGACCGCACAACTCAAACGTCTCTTTCTTTTTTACTTTTTTTTTTTTACATAGACCTCTACGTCGTTGAGAAGCAGCGACGTTTCGGTCCGTCCTGGACCAGTAAAGTAAGTAAGTAATTATCAAAAGAAGGCACCAAACCGGGAAGGCTATGTAGCACCATCAAATACGCAAAATAATCAGAGGGCGCTAAATATCACCAAGGATGCCAATACGAGAACAAAAACGCATAAGGCGAACGATATCAAAAGTATCCGAGTCGCCAAGAATTCTATCGAGGGACAGGTGACCGCGAGGGGCGGTCGGAAAGCAAGACACACGCTCGTCCTGGAAGTCAGGACATTCAAGAAGGACATGCACGACCGTAAGAGGGACAATGCAACTAGGACAATAAGGAGCAGGGCGGCGCTCCATCAAGTGACCATGGGTTAAGCGAGTATGGCCAATACGCAACCTCGCCGGAGCTGTTTCCCACCGCCGGTTACGGTGGAAGGAGGACGGCCACGAGGAAACACAACATTTAAGAGTACGTAGCTTGTTACCAGTAACAGACAACCAAGAAGCCTGCCAACGGGTAAGGACTGAGGAATGGATAACCGGGTAAAAGTCGGAATACGGAATGCCTTTACGAGAGATGGGACAAGAGCGGACAGCTTCCTTGGCGGCAGCATCCGCATGCTCATTTAAAGACACATCAATATGGCTGGGAACCCAACAAAACTCAACCGACTTAAATTTACTGTGAACGAGGAACAGCCAATGCTGGATCTCGACAACTACTGGATGAACCGGATTAAAGGACCCGAGAGCCATGAGGGCACTACGAGAGTCAACAACAACTACAAAGGAAGACTGACAACGAGAAAGCAGGAGACGAAGAGCATAGAGAATAGCATAAAGTTCCGCTGTAAAGATGCTAGTCTCCGGAGGCAAGCGAAACATATAAGTGCGATCAGGAAAAACAACAGAGTAGCCAACACCGTCCGCTGACTTAGACCCATCGGTGAAGACTGAAACGGAGCGGGAGTGAGAAGAAAAGTGCGAGGAAAAGGCGTTTTAGAACCGTAGGAGGGGTAAAAGCTTTAGCGATACGGGTCAAGGATGTACAAAACCGCGGAAGAGGGACCCTCCACGGGGGCAAAGAAGGAACAACATGAGGAGAAACATCAGAAATACGAACGGAAAGAGAATCCTGTAGGCGAGATAACCGGACAGAAAGAGGGAGGTGGTGAAGAGGAACAGGAACCGCAGGAGGGGTAAAAGTTAAAGCACGACAGAGGCGAGAGGAAGGATGTTACAAGGACCGCGCAAGATAGTGAAGACAGTAGCGATCACGGCGGTCCTGGAGAGACAGGAAGCCAGTGTCAACATACAAGCTAAGGATGGGAGTCGAACGAAAGGCACCAGAACTGAGGCGCAACCCAGTATGGTGCAAAGCATCAAGACGGCGAAGAGTAGAAGGAGAAGCAGACGAGTAAGCAGGGCAACCATAATCGAGCTTAGACAGGACGAGAGAGGAATGTAAAGCAAGGAGTGTGCGCCTATCTGCCCCCTAAGAAGTATGGGACAAGAACCGAAGGAGGGTAAGGGCCTTAGAGCACTCAACACGGAGGAAAGAGATATGGGGAGACCAAGACAAACGAGTGTCAAGGAATAACCCCAAAAGCTTTGCGGAATCTTTTGTATTCAAGGGGATGACCATAAAGTGACAAAGAGGGACGAAGAACAACCCGTTCCCGCGTAAAAGGCATGGCACAAGTTTTAGAAGTAGAGAACTTGAAGCCATGATCGGTGGCCCAAGACGACACGGCATCAATTGCAAGTTGAAGCCGGCGTTGAAGGAGAGGCGAGTCATCACCCTGACAGCAAAGGGTAAGATCATCGACATAGAGAGCGGAGAAGACACCTGAAGGAAGAGAGGAAAGAAGACCATTGAGGGCAACCAGAAAAAGAGTAGTGCTCAGAACACTACCCTGGGGCACACCTTCGTATTGCTGAAAAGAAGGAGAGAGAGCAGTACCAAGGCGCACCCGAAAGGAACGACGGGAGAGGAAGCTGCGGAGAAAGAGAGGGAGATGACCACGAAGGCCAAAAGAACGAAGTTGAGATAGAATATGCTATCGCCAAGTGGTGTCGTAAGCCTTTTCCAGGTCAAAAAGGACGGCAACAACGGAGGTCTTCGCAGCAAAAGCAGTAGGAATATAGACTCCAAGTTCACCAGGACATCTGTCGTGCTGCGGCACTTGCGGAAACCAAATTGAGAAGGGGGAGAGGAGGTGATGGTGTTCCAGGAACCACATCAGACGAACGTTAACCATACGTTCAAAGAGTTTGCAGACACAACTTGTGAGAGCAATAGGGCGAAAGTCCTATTCAGGTCCTATTAGACTCAGTAAATACTGAGACGTGCACGGAGGGAGATGGTGAAGCATCTCATAATGAATACCATCGGAGCCCGCTGCCGTAGAACCGCAGAGGGCCAGGGCAGAACGAAGTTCAGAGAGAGAGAAGGGATCATTATAGGGAAGTTGAAGACGAGTGCAGAAATCTAAAGGACGAGACTCAAGGACAGGTTTACGAAGAAGAAAAGATTGGGGAAGATGAAGACCAGAGCTAACAGAAGGAAAGTGGGAACCCAGTACGGAAGCGACCTGCAACGGGTCCGCCACAAGAGTATCATGGAGGTGAAGGACCGGTGAAACATCGGGAACGAACTTACCCGCTATCTTGCGGATACAAACCAGATCTGGGCCAGAAGAGTTTCGGACGTAATTGTTGAGACATAAGATGCCCAACATTCACGTTTAGCCGTACGGATGGCCCTACGGGCCACCGCACTCGCTTTCCGAAAGAAAAGAAAAGAATCGGTCGTCTGCCTACGGGGTATCCTCTTCCAGGCTGCACGCTTACAGCGGACAGCCCGAGCACAGTCCGCATTCCACCAGGGAACGCACTTCCGTGGACCCCGAGAGGAAGAGCGAGGGATAGAGCGGAGGGCAGCGTTGAAGACAGGGTCATGAAAAAGGAGGAGAGCGCGAGAGAGAGTAGCACTGAGGGTAAATAGGGTCCAGTCCACCTTAGCAAACTGCTACCTAGGGAAAGAGAGGGAAGGGCGAAAAGAGAAAAAGGAAACAAGGATGGGGAAATGATCACTTCCATGGAGGTCATCAAGAACCTGCCACGTGAAATCAAAGTAAAGAAGAAGAGCAGAGAGAAAGATCAAGACAAGAAAGGGTGCGAGTCCGAGAGTCCAAATGAGTGGACTCACCAGAATTCAGAAGAGACAGAGAAGAAGAGAGGAGAAACGGCTCAAGAAGGAGACCCCGGGTATTCGTCAGAACGTCACCCCAAAGAGAATGACGACAATTGAAGTCACCCAGCAGCAGCACAGGCTCCGGCAAGGAGTCTAGGAGGTGTTTCAAATCAGGAAGAGAAAGCGGGACACTCGGGGGGGGAGATAAATGGAACAAACTGTGTACCATTTCCCCACAAAGATACGAGCAGCAGAACAATGGAGAGGCGAAGGAAAAAGTAAAGGAACAAAGGGAAAATCAGCACGAATCAAAAGAGCAGAAGAATTAGAAGTCCCAGCAACAGCTGGGGGGGGGGGAGAGAAAGGAATAGCCACGAAAACGACCAGGACGAGCACGAAGCATCGGCTCCTGGAGACAGACACAAAGGGGCGAAAACCGCAAAATCAGAAATTGGAGTTCGAGGAAATTGGCGTAATAACCTCGAACGTTCCATTGAAGAATGGACAACGACGAGAAGAGAAAGGACAAACGGAGAACAAGGAAGAAACAAAGGCGAGAGAGTAACAGAGCACGTTAAAGAATATCAGGGTCGGGTTCAGGATCAGCAAAGTCAGGGTTAGGGGGCATGGTTAAACTGAGCAAAGACGGAGGGAAGAAAACGGGAGAACAGATCAGAGGTGGGCGGGCGGGGTCCGGAGGAGGAGGAGGAAGAGGAGGAGACAACGGAGAGGAGCAGTCAAGGACAGCAGCAGGAAGAGGGGGTAGAAAGAGGGGAGCATACCTCAGCAAGGGCAGCAACCGAGAGGGAAGCGGGGGCTAAAGAAACCTCCATAGCAGGAACAGGGGGCGCAACCACCGAAATGGGAGGGGAAGGAGGGAGAGAGGCAGAAGTAGGGGCCGAGGAAGAAAGCGAAACCTTCTTACCCGCCGGGGTGGAGGAAGGTTTACGCTTCCGACTTTAAGAGACAGGTGTCCCAGCAACCACGTACTGGGCAACGGATTCTTGCGTCTCAACAGGAGAAGCTGAACAAGAGCACACATGACGGCCGTTTGGAGAGCGATGGACATCAGCCTGCACCGACAGGCGGCAGGGAGAGTCAAGAGACGGAGGGGAAGGAGGAACGGAGGAAGACGAGAAAGAAGACACAGGAGACAACAGACCGGGTAGAAAGAAGGGGAACCCCAGACAGAGGACCAGGAGGTGGATCCTTCGGGAGAGAACCCAAAGGAACAGCGGAGGGGGCAGTGGGCGTATCAGGGTCTAAGGCCCGGAAACGGTTGTGAGTCTGAGGAAGGCGGGGAGGACGAGGAGAGGAAGAGCGCAACACGCGAGCATAAGAGATATTAGCATAAGGCGGGAGCCGGCGAACCTGGCGTCTCGCCTCATTAAAAGATAAACTCTCCCGGTGCTTCAAGTTGAGGACGGCTGCCTCAAGCTTGTAATGGACACACGCACGGGAGAAGGTAGGATGGGCCTCACCGCAGTTGAGGCAACGAGCCTGGGGAGGAGTGCACTCCGACTTAGAGTGACCTTCGCCACCACACAAAGGACAGAGAGAGACAGTCCCGGAGCAGCGGAGGGCACCATGCCCAAACCTCCAGCACTTGTTACAGAGCCGAGGAGAAGGAATGTACTCCTGGACAGAGCACCTGGCACCAGCAAGAATGACAGAGGGTGGAGGGTCCTACCATCAAAGGTAATCTTCACAACCCGGAGGGGTTGACGGCGACTACCACGAGGGGGACGAGTAAACGTGTCCACCTGGAAAATAGAATGGCCCTGGGCAGCAAGGATATGGCGAATATCGTCGTGGCAGTTGCGCAGGTCCCGAACACCGGTCGCAACATGGGGCGGGAGCAGAATAGTGCCAACACTGGCATTCAACTGAACGTTCTTCGAGACCCGAACAGGGATCTCGCCAAGGCAGGATAAGGCAGCCAAGCGGGAAGCAGCATCCTGAGAAGGAGCAGCAACGACACGTGTACCGAGACAAGTGGGGTTGAAAGTAATGGAGGCATCCACGGAATCAACGAGATGTCGATGGAGGGAAAAATCTTCAGGAGGCGCAGAATCAAGAGGGAGATCAAAATATTTGGCCCACGAAGCGGGACCAAACAAGGCTTGATAGGTAGCAGAACTGGAAGGAATCGAGCGAGGGCGGCCGTGACGAGGACAGCGGTGAGAACCCCCAGAGAGAGAGGGGTTAAAAGGCGCACTAGTTACAACTAGAGAAGGAGCCGCGCCAGGGGACGAGGTAGTCACCACTGGGGGCTTGGGGTTCGACCCAACCACAGAGGAGGGAGGGGAGCCAGGGGAAGGAGTCAGAGAGGCCAAAGGAGGAGCAAGGTCGGGGCCCAATGCAGCGGAGGCTACAGAGCCCGGTTTTCCAACACGGACTGACTCAGGGGCTTGGTCGCCCACCCCACGAGCCTGAGAAGGTAAATCAGAAACAGCCGAAACAGGGGTCATTATCATTACGAAAAAAAAAATTCATTCACGAATGTGCCCCCACACCCACTATGGAGCCACAATTAGAGGCAGGACACCCAACAAGAAGCTATCGCCGATCTTGCTGGGGCCTCCCAGAGGTGCGTCGTGAGTATACGCCCCACAAACGCCACCTTAAGAAACCGACAGTCCGTCGAGATCGGGTTCAGTGACGAAAGGGGGATTGACAATAAAAGGTTTCCCTCGCTCTCGACGTCGGGTACTACAGTTCTACGGGTGCAAGAGTATGCCTCCTCAAGCACCCGGGCGCCAAAATAGAAGTAGTCCAAGGGAAGAACCAGAACAAGCAAAAGGTCGGCAGAAAACGGCAAGGAGATAGAAGCGGGGGGAGAAAAACGAAACAGAAGGAAAAGGAAAAGGTGCCCAGCAGAATTGGAGAGGACGGCAGCAGGAGCACAAGGCTAGAAAAGGACAGAGGACTGTCCCAAGGAGCATCACACTCCGGCAGCCGCCCACTAAGCCCCCACACGGCAACAACGAGCTGAGCGGGGAGGGGGCCAATATGAGATAGCTCTTGTTTATATGCACCCTGGTTGATACCTGGTTGATGGGGTTCTGGGAGATCTTCTATTCCCCAAGCCCGGCCCGAGGCCAGGCTTGACTTGTGAGAGTTTGGTCCACTAGGCTGTTGCTTGGAGCTGCCCGCAGGCCCACATACCCACCACAGCCCGGTTGGTCCGGCACTCCTTGGAGGAATAAATCTAGTTTCCTCTTGAAGATGTCCACGGTTGTGGACAATCTCATTCATATGCGTGTCTAACCTACGCTTGAAACAAAAAGCTACTCCACTGTTAATGTGTTACGCGGTAATTGTTCCCCATAATTTCAACCCATGTTACCGAACCATTATCATCATATTACACACAGAAATCACAATAGCGTGATGCATCAAATGAACAAATCCACAAGGACCGTGATGAGGGTTTGAACCTGGGTTGAACCCTGACGGCCCTTCCCCCGGAGAAGCTGTGCGAGCCTTGTGAGGGCAGTTGCACTCAAGGTTTCCATTTTTTTTTACCCTGTGGCACATTAGAATAAGGCGTCTGGGATCATCCCAGACGTCGGTTCGAACCCTCATCACGGCCCTTGGGGATTTGTTCATATTAATTCATTATTCACCTTTCTAGTGAAAGTAATTTAAGCTTTGTAATTCTTTTAATGATTTTTTTAACTTACTATTCATGCACTGTTTCCATATTAACAACGTGCTCTCTTTTTCCTCAAAAATAAACGGAAGCTCAACGTGGTCTTAGGTGGCCTGGGAAGGTTCGACACAAACGTGATATACATAAAGGTTAAGACGATGCCGAAACTGCTTGATATGAGGAAGGAGATTGTGGGAACCGACCTGTGAGATTTATATTTATTTAATTTATATGAATTTATATAGAATTTATATTTACGTTAATTTGTATACTTCGATAGCAATTTGTATGATGTTAAGTGGACTGTATTTCTGCAATAATCTCACCTATCTTGAGATGATTTCGGGGCTTTAGTGTCCCCGCGGCCCTGTCCTCGACCAGGCCTCCACCCCCAGGAAGCAGCCCGTGACAGCTGACTAACTCACAGGTACCTATTTACTGCTAGGTAGCAGGGGCATTCAGGGTGAAAGAAACTTTGCCTATTTGTTTCTGCCTCGTGCGGGAATCGAACCCGTGCCACAGAATTACGAGTCCTGCACGCTATCCACCAGGCTACGAAGCCCACAAAATCGATCCTCTACACATTAGGGGGGTTTATATTAAATTTATATATATGCAGCCAATCAAACTACAGTATTAGACTACATACATTGACGAGGTTCCTTATCTTATTTGTACAGCAGGCCTTAGTCCACCAGGTATAACCAGAATGTAGACACCACATTTTCCTCGTGTGAGGTAGCTTCCATCACCCTAGTAACTGATGCACAAAGCATGCTTCCTCATCTTGACCTGTCAAAAGGGCGCTAGCTGTAAAGCCAGAATACTAATATATGACAGCTACATCAGAGAAAACACTGTACATGGAAGCATAAAGACCTAGGCTTAATTACCTTTTATTAAGAGGCAGTTCGTATTCTAACCGGGTCGCCCCTTATATCTACCTAATATTCATGGCCACAAATAATTAGATAAACGGGTTTCGGCAGAACACTTAACTTGTATTTGTTGACAGCGTGTTGTTGATGGTACACCTTTGGCTTCCATAACACTTCGTCCAAGTAAAATTAACAGGAGCCAAATTGCTCCCATGCCTCTGGTCTAAGTACAATAACAATATCCGACCACTCCCTCCTCACTGACGCTACTGGTCTACATTGTCCAGATGACAGTAAGTGATAGAAGGGTCACATTTACTCTATTATAATTCTGATAATGAAGTTAATTTATATGAGATGTTTTTATGATGGTAAAGTCCAAAGACTAATGTATTTAAGAATAATTCCCACCATAATAGGTGGTGAATTTATAATAGTATGTGGTAATGATATCCCGTTTTCTATAGACAGAAATTCCACTACAAGTTACATTTTCTATGGGTAACTTGTTTATACAACGCAACAGCAATATTATCTGCCTGCATGTAATATTATTAAATGGTGTCGGATTTTCCAACAGAGATAGTTGCCCCTCCTGGTCACCCGAGGGTCTTCGATTGCGGGACTATAATTTTAACCCCCACCCCTGGAAACACAAACCGAAACTGTCTATTTTCCGCTTGTTACAACTTGTAATAAAGTTGTTACATCTTGGTTTAACATGTTTATGACGTATTAGAACGTTGTTACAACTGGCTATATTGGTTGTTATAACTAGTTAGGAGTTAAAACTTGTTCGAACGTTGTACCAACGTCGTAGTTTCGGTGTGTGTTTGGCGGGACGTCACCCTATTTAAGCGACGCTGGGTAGATGCTACCGAACTTGCCTATTTTAAGAGAGCCAGGGTTCACTCGCAACATGAAGCAATCTTAAAAAATCTTATAAACTCTGCACAGATACCCGACGGAACCGATGTCAGTATCCCAAGAGTGGGCCTAAAGGTGTATACACCGAAGACTGCTATCGTGTCTACAAACATGTCAATATCAAACAGCCACTTGAATAATACCCTGCATTGCTTGGATAATACCAAATACCAATACCCTATATATTTGTCCTAAGGACAAATAGTCATTTGGGGAAAGATAAAACAAACAAAAAATCTAGACGACTAAAACTACGACAAAGCTTGTAATTATTACAAATACTATGTATTTGTTTTAAAAGTAATGAGAACTGTTAGTTCGATGACCATTACTAAAACTGAATTTGTCTCCATTCAGTATTTTTATAAACAATTTTTTTTATCTTTTACATGTTAGAAAAATGTATTTTATATCATTAATAAGTTTTATTGTAAATATCCCAGAAACCTTATTTGCCAATTTTTGGGGAAATTTCATCTCCTATCTTCTTATTTTTCCAATTGGGTGCAATAATGTTTACACAAAATTAAGATAGTAAGAGTGACTCCTCCCTTTATAATACATTCATTTATAACTGGATCATTTCACACTTAGAATGGGAAATATTTCATAATTATAACAATTAACTCCTTAAACACAATTCTAATAATATACCGCCATGAGGATTTTTAGCTTTTAAGACTAACTACGAATTAATTCTTAAATTTAGGTATTTTGTGGATTATTCACATTATTAAAATATGAATTGTACGTTTACTATTACTGTCATATCTGTGACGTCACCGCGAGGATTGAGTAACAACTATTTTCTTAGGCCTCGTAAGTGAGATAAATTCTTACACATTATATATTAAACAAATCAATATATTCAGTAATGATTCCAATAAAACAGCCCAACTCCCAGTATTATAACGATTTGTCCTCACATGAACGGCAGCGTGCGTGAGGGGACCACATTGGTTTGGCTGGCCATGAGAACTTGACAGGTTGAACGGCTAAAAGAATTTGACGGTTTGGTGGGCCAATCCTCATCAACAAAGTGATGAGGATTTGTTTGGAAGAAATAGTATTTTTAAACTTTGGGGATGACAAGTATGATTTCTCTGATCATGCAAGCATAATTATATGATGGTTACATCTTTAAATGTTAGTATAAATTTCTTTGCTGTGAATTTCGTTTGTCATCCACACCTTTATTTCAGAGTGTCAATCTGTCAGACATTTAAATAAAAGCAATGATATGGAACACAGTGATATGATATGGAAAATATTTTTCCAGATTAAAATATGTTCAGATTTGTAATTATTCACAAGATATTTAAAACTCGCAAAAATTAAAACGGAATGCACGAAAGTTTCTTTATCTTTCGCGAAAAAAATAAAAAAAATTGATTTTTAGTCAAGGACTCTAGGCACTATGCCCCACCCCCTCCCACACCTTGACTGCCTTGGATTACCTGTCAGAGCTCGGATTTGTGTTCCCCCCTGCAAGAACTCTGCCTTGGGTTTCCTACCAGCACATGGATATTCAAACTATTACTGTCGAACTAAACAGTCAGTCAGTTAATAATGAACATAAATTTTATACAGCAAAACGTTTTTGTGGAGTTACAAGCATGAGATCAGACAAATATAGGAATTCCCCTTCCCCCCCCCCCCTCCTTTCCTCATCATTATTCTGACAGTTAATTGATATAATATGTAGTTTAATGTGATTACCTAACTTCAAAATACAAAAATATGAAGTCATCCCAACACACAAGTCCGGTCTGGTCGAATAAACATCAATTCCCTTTTCCTGAACTTTTCGTCAGCCTGTGATTCTTTTCTCGTTGCCCAAGATACCACAAAAACCTTTGATAAAGTTTGCTATCAGGTACTTATCTCCCGTTGCTGCAAGTTTCCTATTCCTTTGGGTCTTTCTTTTTCCCCTCTAAGCACAATCTATATTGTATTGTTCCTAAGCCGTTATAATTTACAGTACCCTGTTATTTGTCCGTTACGGGTTCTGAAGTCACTTTTGAGAGGATGGGCCAATACCACAATTAAAATTTAAAACCTGAAATATATAATTTTTAATTCAACACATTAAAGCAGTGGAAAACAGATTAATTATATATATATATATATATATATATATATATATATATATATATATATATATATATATATATATATATATATATATATATATATAATCAACTTTAATTTAATCAATAATTTAAAAATGAAGATGTTGAAGATATCAGAAAACAAACATTATATATAATTAAGGCAAGACTATAAGGTAGAAATCACAGTTCTCGGAAAGTTCATAACGTTCAAGATTTTCATCCGAAGCATTTAATAGATTCTCCCCTTCCAACACCGAGATACATTCAAAAAGTCTGGATCCAAAGGCAGATAATGGTCAGAGACAAACACAAAGCTTATCCCTAACTAGTCTTTCAGCTTCTCAAACTCTCCAACTTGGTCTGTTTCTTAAGAGTTTAAAATAGGTACGGTTTTATCAAGGTTTCCCAGCGCCTTCTACTCCAACGAAACTTCTTTGACTATCTCGAGACCTTGCACTTCTGTGGTTTAATATCACACGGTGGAGCGTTCGACATCTCTTAGGAGGCCAATAACACATCTTTCAGCTCCTCAATCATTCATGGGTGTCGTTTTATGCAGTGTTTTTGTCCGCCCCTCCACACCGCCACCGTCTTGTCCGCCCCTCCACACCGCCACCGTCTTGTCCGCCCCTCCACACCGCCACCGTCTTGTCCACACCGCCACCGTCTTGTCCACACCGCCACCGTCTTGTCCACACCGCCACCGTCTTGTCCACACCGCCACCGTCTTGTCCGCCCCTCCACACCGCCACCGTCTTGTCCGCCCCTCCACACCGCCACCGTCTTGTCCGCCCCTCCACACCGCCACCGTCTTGTCCGCCCCTCCACACCGCCACCGTCTTGTCCGCCCCTCCACACCGCCACCGTCTTGTCCGCCCCTCCACACCGCCACCGTCTTGTCCGCCCCTCCACACCGCCACCGTCTTGTCCGCCCCTCCACACCGCCACCGTCTTGTCCGCCCCTCCACACCGCCACCGTCTTGTCCGCCCCTCCACACCGCCACCGTCTTGTCCGCCCCTCCACACCGCCACCGTCTTGTCCGCCCCTCCACACCGCCACCGTCTTGTCCGCCCCTCCACACCGCCACCGTCTTGTCCGCCCCTCCACACCGCCACCGTCTTGTCCGCCCCTCCACACCGCCACCGTCTTGTCCGCCCCTCCACACCGCCACCGTCTTGTCCGCCCCTCCACACCGCCACCGTCTTGTCCGCCCCTCCACACCGCCACCGTCTTGTCCGCCCCTCCACACCGCCACCGTCTTGTCCGCCCCTCCACACCGCCACCGTCTTGTCCGCCCCTCCACACCGCCACCGTCTTGTCCGCCCCTCCACACCGCCACCGTCTTGTCCGCCCCTCCACACCGCCACCGTCTTGTCCGCCCCTCCACACCGCCACCGTCTTGTCCGCCCCTCCACACCGCCACCGTCTTGTCCGCCCCTCCACACCGCCACCGTCTTGTCCGCCCCTCCACACCGCCACCGTCTTGTCCGCCCCTCCACACCGCCACCGTCTTGTCCGCCCCTCCACACCGCCACCGTCTTGTCCGCCCCTCCACACCGCCACCGTCTTGTCCGCCCCTCCACACCGCCACCGTCTTGTCCGCCCCTCCACACCGCCACCGTCTTGTCCGCCCCTCCACACCGCCACCGTCTTGTCCGCCCCTCCACACCGCCACCGTCTTGTCCGCCCCTCCACACCGCCACCGTCTTGTCCGCCCCTCCACACCGCCACCGTCTTGTCCGCCCCTCCACACCGCCACCGTCTTGTCCGCCCCTCCACACCGCCACCGTCTTGTCCGCCCCTCCACACCGCCACCGTCTTGTCCGCCCCTCCACACCGCCACCGTCTTGTCCGCCCCTCCACACCGCCACCGTCTTGTCCGCCCCTCCACACCGCCACCGTCTTGTCCGCCCCTCCACACCGCCACCGTCTTGTCCGCCCCTCCACACCGCCACCGTCTTGTCCGCCCCTCCACACCGCCACCGTCTTGTCCGCCCCTCCACACCGCCACCGTCTTGTCCGCCCCTCCACACCGCCACCGTCTTGTCCGCCCCTCCACACCGCCACCGTCTTGTCCGCCCCTCCACACCGCCACCGTCTTGTCCGCCCCTCCACACCGCCACCGTCTTGTCCGCCCCTCCACACCGCCACCGTCTTGTCCGCCCCTCCACACCGCCACCGTCTTGTCCGCCCCTCCACACCGCCACCGTCTTGTCCGCCCCTCCACACCGCCACCGTCTTGTCCGCCCCTCCACACCGCCACCGTCTTGTCCGCCCCTCCACACCGCCACCGTCTTGTCCGCCCCTCCACACCGCCACCGTCTTGTCCGCCCCTCCACACCGCCACCGTCTTGTCCGCCCCTCCACACCGCCACCGTCTTCTCCGCCCCTCCACACCGCCACCGTCTTCTCCGCCCCTCCACACCGCCACCGTCTTGTCCGCCCCTCCACACCGCCACCGTCTTGTCCGCCCCTCCACACCGCCACCATCTTGTCCGCCTCTCCACACCGCCACCATCTTCTCCGCCTCTCCACACCGCCACCATCTTCTCCGCCTCTCCACACCGCCACCATCTTCTCCGCCTCTCCACACCGCCACCATCTTCTCCGCCTCTCCATACCAGTACTATATTTTCCAACTCTCAACACCACAGTAGTGGAAAATGTGCCTACGCATGTCCGTTTTGCTTTTTTTCAGTGGACACGAGTCGTCTCGTGTGTTTTTCGATACCCCTGTGAACTAGTAGATAATTTTTTCCTGGTGAACACGACTTGGAGCAAATGATTTTCATTACACAAGGCGTGGGCATGAACTAGCATGCATCTCTGCGTTCACCCTTGTTACCGAACCTGTATTTACCCCAGCGGGTGATTGCCTTATAGACCACGAAATTTCGCTCAAAGGGATTAAAAGGTCGGCTCCTGACATACCCAAATTTCGTTACCCCAGTGACCCTTGCACAGACATTGCTAATGGTCAATGACGTCATGAGGTAGCCACTCAGTGTCCCTGCACAGGTACTTTCAATGGGATTATAAGGTCGTGACTTGGCGTACCCGTTTTTAGTTACCTCTGCTAGTGATTGCCTTATAGTTCATGAATCCATTCAGTCACACCCCTATCATGTCACCCCTATTTCTTCTTCGCCTTTCTAGAGAATGTAATTTAAGCTTTGTCAATCTTTCTTCGGAGATTGCTTATCGAGCATAGGGCAAAATAAAAATGAAAACCCACTATCACTCATTTGTATGAAAACAGTCCCCTGCAAAACATGATTCATGAAAACAGTTCATGAATCCATTCAGTCACACCCTATCATGTCACCCCTATTTCTTCTTCGCCTTTCTAGAGAATGTAATTTAAGCTTTGTCAATCTTTCTTCGGAGATTGCTTATCGAGCATAGGGCAAATAAAAATGAAAACCCACTATCACTCATTTGTATGAAAACAGTCCCCTGCCAGGCGTGGTGACTTCAATGCGATTTCAGTAGTAATCCAATATTGCTGCATAAACGCATAAACATATGTGCGTGCATAAATATATATGTACATCACATTCACTCAAAAACATGCCTCCCCAACCTTGCTGTAGAATAAAACAAATCAAAATACTCATTCAGTGTACTTGTATATATATATATCTTAGTACACTGAATGTAGTGACGATATCACTAATTGTGACGATAATCTCTTTCAAGAGATTGAGCCTGCTCTTCCCTACACATTTACGTCGTTCAAGTACAAAATACAATATTGAAGATAGTCTCCGTGGTGTAGTGGTAAGACACTCGCCTGGCGTTCCGCGAGCGCTATGTCATGGGTTCGTATCCTGGCCGGGGAGGATTTACTGGGCGCAATTCCTTAACTGTAGCCTCTGTTTAACGCAACAGTAAAATGTGTACTTGGATGAAAAAACGATTCTTCGCGGCAGGGGATCTTATTCCAAGGACCATAGGATTAAGGACTTGCCCGAAACGCTACGCGTACTAGTGGCTGTACAAGAATGTAACAACTCTTGTGTGTGTGTGTGTGTGTGTATATATATATATATATATATATATATATATATATATATATATATATATATATATATATATATATATATATATATAAAAGATACGTCTACCAGTATCGCCAAACGTTTTGCCCAGGAAGCAAAGCGTACCATGCACAACCCGACACACCGGCTACCGCCCGCCGTCAAACCAGCAAACTACTCATTCTCCGCCTGCCTGTTGCTGATTGGCTGGTGTGTCGCCGCACCTGCACTCACGCCACTACACGAGTCTACATCTGGGCCAGCAGCACGCCGTCTCCACAGAATCCCTGTGCTCCTTGGAGTTGACATCTCTCTATATTAGACTAAAGCCCTGGCTGTCGTGTACTAAGGGAGGTGGCAGCTTGAAGCCAGTATTCTCAGCACCTCACCTGATTTTATTTATATTACTATCAATATTAACTTGCACTTTATTGTCTTAGAGTAAATTGTTCACTGCCAGTAATAATTCATGTTTTGTTTGTTGACTTTTTTGAATTTTACGAGATTGTCTTTATTCATATCTTGTTTTCTAGAGTAATTAAAATATCATTGTTTATACTTTGTGTTTTGTGTGTCTTCCCATTACCTTACCACAGACAAAAGGACAATCTTCTCTTTTTTTTTGTTATGTGACGAGGCCCTGCCCCCAGCTTTTGAAACAGCCAAACACCAACGCTTTACCGTCACAATATATATATATATATATATATATGTTACGGTGCCCTCTATTTCTTTCGTTTGCCGGCTTAAAGAGTCATGTCAGCTCTCCCTACTGATTCTCTGAGGTTCAGGGAGTCTAATGATATATGTGGCGACCAGACCGGCTGCCAGTAAAGGGAAGGAAGTTACATTATAAGTTGTAAATAAAGGGAAATTGGCGCCCTGTTATAAAATGAAAGAGTATCCCCTAATGCAGATATGACCTTTTGGAAGGGACACTAGCCGATCGCGGATTGGCCGACTTAGGTCGCGGGCAACAAATCAAGGTCCGCCGTGACGTCACCGAGTGCCCCGGGCGGCGCCAACGTCAGAGTTGATCCAACCTTGGAAGCGACAGGATGCGCCTCGGTCTGCTCTCAAGGATTAGAGGCTCTACAAGCCTTATTCAGTGGATTAAGCTAGCCATCGCAGCCCACCATAAGTTATTGGAGACCCTGCGCTTCTGGGAGGCAAAAGGAACTAAGTTTATTGAGCGAAAGAGGGCCAAACTTGGAAAATATTCGGCGACGACGCAGGGCGGCGACGCTGGACGTTGAGGTCTGGAAGGTGCGGCGAGCAGGCCTAGCTGTGACCGGGTCACATCCACTGAGGGTCTTGGAAGGACGACACCGTGCCTAGGACAAGGAGCAACGCCTTGTGGAAGGGGCGAGTGTGGGGAAAAATAGTGATTAGCTCAGCGCCCATCGATGAACCAGGATTGGGGCAGCTGAATATCAGGGATTGGAACGGCGACGACGCGAAGGCTCCACGACACCTGAGGACCTGTGGAACGTCCTGGATCGTCAAGGATCGACCCAAGGAAGCGTGGGAACCTCGCACCATTGAGGGACAGGCGTCGTGAGCCAGGAATGTAAGGTGGATCATTTTCCCTCCCATTACCCCTTGTGTGAGTAGGCTAGTTAGGCCACAATAGTTACTTATGTATGTGGCAACAGGACATTAATACTTTAGTAGTAGAGTAGGCTGCAAGGCAGCTTGTGTCCAGGACTGTCAGAGGGGACAGTGTGTATGGATGGCAGGACAGTGAAGAAGAGGCGCCGACGTGGGAAGAGGCCCTCCTGTGAGAGTGTGAGACTCCTGTCTTTCTGCCCAGTTGAAGGAGTATTGGAGGTCGTGGAAGAAGAGGCTGACGATCTCCAGACTTATTATCCATATTTCCATATTCATGTATTACTTGTGATTGTGTGTGTGTTCATGTAATTTGCATCAGTAAATTCACACATTTTATCACTGTTTAAGTGTGCCTCCATTTATGATATTTCTCTATGAGCATACACGAAGGTTATCATAGTACCACCTAGGGAACACTACGTTCTCTATAGCAGTTCCTATTGCCTGGTGAGTGGTAGTGACAGCACAGACTTACATAAAAGTGTACCCTTAGCCATCCGATCAGTATCAGTGCCTGAATGGTGGCAACTATTAACGTAGTGGCTAGAGAGGGGTAAAGCCACACAGACCTTCCTGGAAGAGTACCCTGGGCCAACAGTCTAGTAGCAGATCTATGGGAGTAGCAATCTTCTGGCTACAAACAATATATAATACACCCACTGAACTGCATTGCTGGGGTGCAGATATAATAACCCAGCTGGCGACCTTGTTAAGAAGAAGATAGAGAATACAGGCAGGAAAGGAGTTCCTGCAACCTTTTTGTCTGGCAGGAAAGACTCAGGGTGGTTATTGTTATAAGGTAAGCCTGAGTCTTCCTTCACTCCTCCACGGGTCTAGGCCGGAACTGTTAACAGCAGTTTCCCCGTGTTTGACTGGAGGGCTTCCAGGGTGAATCAGTGGCACCCCCTTTTGTGGTGGAAGCAAAGACCTGCGGAGGTGGGTATTGTTGGTCATCTCTTGTGTGACCAAGGAGACTCCGGTGAATCCAGGGAGTCGGAGGGGCTGAGTATTTGGGCCTTTTGAGCCCCTAGCAGCCGAGTGCTAGCAGAGCCCCGGCCCGGCCCACCACCCCCCACGTGACAAAATATAAATATATATATATATATATATATATATATATTATATATATATATATATATATATATATATATATATATATATATAAACTAACTTTAGAAACACTTTCCCACCAGGAGACTCGAACCCTAGCCAGCACAGAAGCCTTCCAGCAACTGGCATAACAGGTACGCCTTAACCCACTCCACCACCTGCTCAGACCCTTAAAAGAGATGGTAATTTCGGAGTATTTAACACTCCAAAGACCACCACCTCCCAAGAGCACTAGAGCAAGTGAGGGGTCATTTTACTAGTGCTCTTGGGAGGTGGTGGTCTTTGGAGTGTTAAATACTCCGAAATTACCATCTCTTTTAAGGGTCTGAGCAGGTGGTGGAGTGGGTTAAGGCGTACCTGTTATGCCAGTTGCTGGAAGGCTTCTGTGCTGGCTAGGGTTCGAGTCTCCTGGTGGGAAAGTGTTTCTAAAGTTGTATACTTCACTCTCGTGTTTAGGAGAGTTGTGCCTTAAGCATAGACACAGTCGAACCAACTAGGAAGGAGAACACGCTGGACCTCATTTTCACTAATAATGATGAATTGATCAGGAACATAATGATTACAAATACCTGTTACTCAGATCACAACTTAATTGAAGTTATGACAACCATGGGGAGTAGACCTTCAAAACCAGTCCAGATTCCCGGTGGAGGAGATTTCAGCAAATTCAACTTCAATAATAAACAGAAACTGGGAGCGAATAAACCAGGACTTCACAGAAATAAACTGGGAAGAACAGCTAGGAAATGCAAACCTGAACCAGTGCCTGGAAAAAATAAGCTCAGTAGCACTAGAAATATGTTCAAACCGCATACCTCTAAGAAAAAAGAGGAAGAGATGCAGATTGGAACGGGAACGTCGTTCCCTATATAGGCGAAGAAAACGAATCGCGGAACAACTTGAGAGTCGCACCCTATCTCAAGAACGGCGAGGAAGGTTAGGTAGAGAAAGAAACAATTGAACGGAAGCTACAAGAATCATACAGAACCCAGGAGAGGCAAAGAGAGCAAAAGACCATCAATGAAATAGAAAGAAATCCGAAATATTTTTTCTCCTATGCAAAATCAAGATCAAAAACCACATCTAGTATCGGGCCCCTGCGAAAGGGAGATGGAACTTTCACCGATGACAACAAAGAAATGAGCGAGCTACTGAGGACGCAGTACGACTGTTTTCAGCGAGCCATTAAACACACTAAAGATTGATAACCCAAATGAATTTTTCATGGATACGATACCGACATCAAATCATATATCAGACGTCCCTATCCCCACTGGATTTTGAAGAAGCCATAAACAGTATGCCTATGCATTCTGCACCAGGCCCGGATTCTTGGAACTCCATATTCATAAAGAACTGTAAAAAACCACTATCGCAGGCCCTCCACATTCTGTGGAGACAAAGCCTAGATACTGGCGTTATTCCTGATATACTAAAAACAGCAGAGATAGCACCACTTCATAAAGGAGGAAATAAGGCAGAGGCAAAAAATTACAGACCGATAGCGCTAACATCGCACATCATAAAATTTTTGAGAGAGTGCTAAGAAGTAAAATCACAAAATACATGAATCACAGCAACTCCATAACCCCGGACAACATGGTTTCAGAACAGGGCGCTCTTGCCTGTCGCAGTTGCTGGACCACTATGATATGGCATTAGATGCTATGAAGACAAACATAACGCGGATGTAATTTACACAGATTTCGCAAAAGCTTTTGATAAATGTGACCATGGTGTTATTGCATATAAAATGCGTTCAAAAGGAATTACCGGAAAAATAGGCAGATGGATCTACAATTTCCTGACCAACAGAACCTAATGTGTCAACAAAATAAAATCTAGCCCATCAACCGTGAAGAGCTCAGTCCCCCAGGGTACTGTGCTTGCTCCAGTACTTTTTCTCCTCCTCATTTCGGACAGACAAGAACACAACCTATAGCACTGTATCATCCTTTGCAGATGACACTAGGATCTTCATGAGAGTAGGCAACATAGAGGACACGGCGAACCTCCAGTCAGATGTAGATCAGGTCTTTCTATGGGCTACAGAAAATAATATGGTGTTTAACGAGATAAGTTCCAGCTCATGCGCTATGGAAAAAATGAAAATATAAAAACGGAAACCACGTACAAAACTCAGGCAAATCATAACATAGAACGAAAAGGCAATGTAAAGGATCTGGGTGTACTCATGTCGGAAGACCTTACCTTTAAAGAACACAATAAAGTAGCCATCACAACTGCAAGAAAAATGACAGGTTGGATAACAAGAACTTTTCACACTAGAGATGCTATACCGATGATACTTTTCAAAACGCTTGTGCTCTCTAGAGTGGAGTACTGCTGCACAATGACAGCACCTTTCAAAGCTGGAGAAATTGCTGACCTGGAGAGCGTGCAGAGATCCTTTACTGCTAGAATCCACTCGGTAAAACATCTAAACTATTGGGACCGACTAAAGAGCCTAAAACTGTACTCCCTTGAGCGCAGGCGGGAGAGGTACATAATAATTTACACGTGGAAAATATTAGAGGGGCTGGTCCCAAACCTGCACACAGAAATAACATCACATGAGACCAGAAGACATGGCAGGATGTGCAGAATACCCCCGTTGAAAAACAGAGGTGCAACTGGTACTCAGAGAGAACTCTATCAACATCAGAGGTCCGAGACTGTTCAACACGCTTCCACTACACATAAGGGGCATAACTGGCCGACCCCTCACAGTGTTCAAGAGAGAACTGGATAAGCACCTCCAAAGGATACCTGATCAACCAGGCTGTGACTCGTACGTCAGGCTGCGAGCAGCCGCGTCCAACAGCCTGGTTGATCAGTCCGGCAACCAGGAGGCCTGGTCGACGACCGGGCCGCGGGGACGCTAAGCCCCGGAAGCACCTCAAGGTAACCTCAAGGTAGGTAAGGTTGACGTCATCCCTAATGCGGCGAGAGGCATCAATGATCTCAAAGCTTTTAGCCGACGTGCAAAATGCGGATCCTAGGAGGTTCACACATTAGTGCGAACTCTTCATTACTCTCAATACCTCAACTGTACTCTGTGCTTCATCAGAGACGATATTCAGTTACCTTTGCTCATATTTTCTCTCATTGCTAATTTTCTGTTATTCATTTCATAAACCCTATCAAACCATCCTAACCTAACTTATTATATAACAAACAAATACATTCTACAGACCAGTAGTTGTTTAGCGACGTCGCAAAAAGCGACCTCAGTATAGGGATAGGGTATTATTAGCAATTAGCATATAAGTGTTAAGGTACCACAGCATCTGACTTCAAACTGTGACATCAACCGATGACCAATGTGACCTTCAGCGTCCTACCTGCACATGTACTGTTTTTTATTATTCAAAAATGGCTAGACTAGCCATCCCCACTTAACCTAATCAGAGGTTTAAGAATATACATTTTAGTCATCTACAGCTGACTAAATTCACTTATGCAGTGTTTAGTTCGAACACTAAAATAGATGCCCAAATGTCATACTGCAATTTGCAGAATCGTATGCTAGCCACTCCTACCAACCTAACCTATCCTACTCCAACTAACAGTAGCATATCCCATCCAAACAAGACGTAGCCCAACCTAGTCCAACTAGCACTATTATATCCTAACCCATTTCAAACCTAACCTATCATGCGCCAGCTAGCATAATCGTGTTGTGTTCATTCCAAAACTAAACTAACCTAACTGACTGGTATTAACACATCCTATCCTCCAATCCAAACCTAACCTACCCTCCAATCTAAAAGCTGCCGAACTATACCTAAACTAGCCCAGACCAGCTAGTTCTGATATATCTAGTCCTATCCTCCAATCCGGGCCTAGTCTATAACCATACCTAACCTCTCCAATCCCAGTCCTAACCTATCACAGGCATGCTTGTCCTCCTTTTAGTTATATTAAGGGGGGCAAGCTTGTCCTTTTAATTATATTAAGGGTTGTTGTTACGGACCCGAGCCCAGCGTCCGAGCACGGAGCAGTGACGACCGCGCCATATGTGGGTCAGCTCCCGAAACCCCCTCCAAATGGACGGCGCCATCTAGTGAGGACAGGATATACCAGCCACGAGGGCTGATTTCCCGTCCTGATCAGCTCATAACACAGCCGCTGTTGACCTCTGGTGAGGTGACGCTTAGACAGCAACGCCATCTATGGAGTGGATAGGTGGGCGTTTGTGTCTAAGTCTGTAAGTGAGGTGCCCTAGAGTGTAACCAGTACTGATGACGTGTCTGATTACAGAGTCGACCTGGGACTGTTGTAATGAACGTTGGATCAGTCTACCCAAGGCAGCCGTAGAATCTCCAAGTGTTAGCTGCAGGAGTTGTGAGTCACCCCCCGGATGAACACTGTTGTGTTAGCCTGCCTGTGACATGGCAGTTGAGGATTTGTCGTACCCGGGGCTGACTAGTGGAGAAGACTAACCACTGGGGTGTTGTGGCGAGGAGAGTGATCTGTGGGATCACACGAGGATCCTGCCTAGGGCTCGCTACCCTAGTATGGTCGTGGAGTGGCCTAACCAGCGGAACTGATTGGAACCTGCCAGCTACAGGCTGGATTTGTGGTTGACTGCCTCCACGACGGTGCACCCAGTGGGATTGTGTTTTGGCTGGCCTGTGGCCGGGGTAGACTCGCCGAGGGAATCAAAGGATTCATCGTGAGGCCACAATAGAACCAGGACCACTCGTCTTGAGCACCGTGAACGTCTTGAGTCTTCGGAGGAAGACAAGTGATTGTAAATAAGTGTAGTAATAATAAGTGTGAGACTATATATTTATTTATGGTGGTGGTGCTAATATATACTTAATAGAGAGCAGTTTTATCCCTTCCCCTTTAATTTACTTGCGTTACGGAGCACACCCCTTGAAAGCCACTACTAGCTTGGGGCCGGATACCCAAGCTCTACTAACATCAGAGAAAGAACCCAGTTGCGACCCAAGAGGGCCGTAACATAATTGGCATCCCCAGCGGGATCTGAACAGGATCTGAACAGTTCTGTTCTGAACTCTTGAAGCACATACTATCAAGAAGATAACCTCTGCTCATACTGGATGCTCACTATGGACGACTGGGCGAATAAGGAAACTGGATACGCATATGGAAATGTCAAGACATATAAGCCTGGAAACCCACTTCGGCCAATCATCAGCCAGATACCCACACCCACGTACAGACTGGCGAAGCGACTCAACGGCTTGCTGACTCCTTATGTACCTTGCGCCTTCAGCCTGAAGTCTCCAAAGGAATTTGTTGACTTACTGCGGGGAACACGGGCCACAGGGATAAGAGCCTCATTGGACGTAGAATCACTGTTTACCAACGTACCTGTGGATGAAACAATCGGGATGATAGCGGACAGTGTATCGTGATCCGGCCTGTACTCCTCTTGACATACCAGAAAACATTCTAAGAAAACTACTCCAAGCTTGTACTAAAGAGGCACCCTTCTTGAGCCCGGATGGGCACATGTATAAGCAAGTAAATGGGGTCGCCATGGGTTCTCCCCTAGGTGTCCTGTTTGCGAACTTCTACATGGGTACCATCGAACAAAAGGTCTTAGTCGACATGAACTTGAAACCGGCCATATACTGCAGATATGTTGACATTTTTACACAGGTACCTGATGTTAGACATCTGCAAGAGCTGAAGGAGGCATTTGAGCGGAATTTTGTGTTGCGTTTCACTTACGAGATGGAGAAGGATGGAAAGCTGCCCTTTCTAGATGTAACAGTCATGGAAAGGAGCGGAGGTTTCCACACTGCAGGCTACACTAAGGAAAAACACGTAGGAATGTGCCTCAATGCCAACAGTGACTGCCCAGACAGGTTCAAGAAGAGTTGTTAACGCTTATGTCGACCGTGCTCTCAGCCACAGCTCAGAATGGAAGCAAGTCGAAGAAGAACTCTGTAGGGTAAGACAGGTCTTAGTCAACAACGGCTTCTCCAATGGTTTCGTTGAAGACATAAGAAGGAAGGTGAAACGCCATGCAACCTCCGAAGAGACAACTACACCTGTACCCCCTATTACCCTATTTTACAGGAACCTCTTTTCCACAGCTCATAAAACGGAGGAAAGGGTCCTGAAAGATATTGTTAATAGAAACGTTATCCCTACAGACAAAAATCAGAAGATACAACTGACGATTTACTATAAAACCAAAAAAACGGCCAACCTACTCATGAGAAACTCCAGACAAAGCAGAACGCTTTAAGAGAGACCAACGTCGTCTATGCCTTCAAATGCCCACTTGGGGACTGAAAGCCTCAAAGAACTCAGTATATAGGCAAGACAACATCTCTTTAAAGGCGATTAACGATGCATAAGCAACAGGGCTCCATTAAGGAACATATAATCTCTTCCCACAACCAGACCTTCACCAAAGAAATCTTAACAAAAAACACAAAAATCACTGATAGATACAGCAATAGCAGGCGACTTTATATCTGCGAGGCACTACACATCAAGAAGTCAACACCAGCAATCAACAGCCAATTAATGCACAACTATATTCTACCCACTTCATGACTCCGCACCAATATAGAAGCATCAAGATATATGGGCCAATGGGCCCTTTGCAGTTACTCCCATTTTTCCCTTTAACTTAATATTATACCCATTGTTTCGTGTTCTGTCTTGTGTTGAAAGTTTGTTTTCACCTCATCCAAAACTGTTGTAACATATCACCTCACCCAAATGCAGGTATATAAAATGAAAGCCATTTAAATTATAGCATAGTAGAACTCTGTTTAGTGTTTGCAGGTAATAGTTGTGTGTGTAAACTAAAGTCTTTGAAAATGTAATAAGTTATTACGAAACGCGTTCAAGTGTCGCATCAGACTAGAATTAAAAATGGATTTTAGAGAATTGATTTTTCAATTACCATCGACAGTTAAGGGGGCATATCTGTATAAATTAAAAGTTGTTCAATTTGCTTATAAAAATTTTTATGAAATGGTTATAGAAAGGGCTGCAACTGGTCCAAGTTTCACCATCACACCCTAAACAGAAAAGGAGAAAAAAAACACACAACGTATTATGCAACGAATGTTCAACATTCTCAAATAATCTCAGGGAACACATGTGTCAACTAAAATGTCTACTATGTACTGTAGAAGCACAAACTCTTGTAATAATTGTAATATGTATGTGCAATATATTTTATGTAAATTTTTTTTTTTTTCCTTTTTTTTCTTTTTTTCTTTTTTTTGCCAATTTTTTTTCTCGTTTGTTATCAAGGGATTTGCATGAAACTAGCACACCTTGCTCAATGGATGCCTATCTGCAAGGGTGCCAATTATGAACGAAATCTGTCGAAGTCAAGCTCAGCTACAGGTGGCCGAACTTGGATCTTTATTTTACTCTGGAAAGTAATTTACACATTCAAAGTACTTCAGAGCTTTCATTTATTAATCAATTTACATGCAAATTACACCTTATATGTAGAGTTTGTGCTTCTACAAACCTATTGAGACATTTTAGTCCAAAGTCCATTTGTTGATTTTATAAAAAATTATAATCATCATATATTGCATATTTTTGGAAGGGTAACTTTGAATAATTATATTATTGCACTAAACAATTTTGATAAAACTGATCACTACAATCCTTTATTATGTGCTACATTTAATATCCGAGTGTTATAGAAATGATTTTAGTTGACATGTGTTCCCTGAAACTATTTGAAAATGTTGAAAATTCGTTGCATAATACGTTGTGTATTTTTTTCTCCTTTTCTGTTTAGGGTGTGATGCTGAAACTGGATCAGTG
>NC_091161.1:32213856-32320124 GCF_040958095.1 Procambarus clarkii | reverse complement strand
GTTTGACTAAGTCGTACTCTTGGAATATCAAATAGGTATTTTGTTTCTGGTGTGGTGCTCATGGGTTCTGTTACAACCTTCTAGGAAGCTTTTAAGGTCCGGATTGACATTACAGGTCAGCGTTTATATACTGTATATTAAATACACATGAGAGGATGTGCAGTGACTTAATATCTAACATATTCAGAGATTTGAGTAAGGGTACCGAGTGATGTCTGGGGCCAGAGTGAGAGATTGTCCTAATAGCAGCTTTGTTGAGTAATTAGAGGACGTAAATGATTTTGGGTAGTAGAACCCCAAGCACAAATACCATAGTTGAGATAAGGATAGATGAGAGAGTAATAAGAGTGTCACCAGGGCAGGGCGAGGTACATAATATCTGATCTTAGAAAGAATGCCAACAGTTTTTGAAACTTTTTCTGTGGGGAGCCCCTACGGCTCCCTGGAGCTTATCGGGCTAATGTATGTTATGTTAGACCGGGACATTAGCTAAGGAGTTCAGACCTACCAGGGACCAGCGCCAGAACCTGGCCCCTTCAGAGAGGTTTCAGGGAGCAATGGCCCTGGAAAACCCCATATGGTTGGGGGTTTTCCTTATCTGCCATCGACCGGGGTTAGGCACCCAGAAAGGTAGGCGTAACAAAACAAACCCCACATGGTAAGAAACTACAACAAAAACCGAACAGAGAGGTAGAAAACTCCCTACAATCCCAAGGAAACAAGCAAACATCACACTTTACTGCCGCGCCAATTGTCCGCGCAGCCCTCCCCACCCCAGGAGGGGGAGGGGGGAGCCCCGGACCTACCGCGCCGGCTGCCAAGCTCCAGTTCGTTCGCTAATGTCAACCGGGATTGACACTTCTCTGGCCTCAGTTTCCTAGGCGGTGTTTGCCTTGTGTGGCGTTCACTGCCGTGTGTTGTGGTGTGCGGTGGCCAGGAGTACTTCATCAGTGCCGGGGCTGCATGTGCTTAGTGGCTGCCTTCCCTAAGCGCCCTGTGAGTACTGCCCTTGCGTAACAGGGTTATCTTCCCTGGGGCGTTCGGGAACCATTCCCGTTGAGGTTCTTGCTGCTCGGCATTTGCCTCGCCCTTGGGGCCAGCTGGGGCTTGGGGCCCTTGTTTGGCCCTGGGTAGGGATTGGTATTGTGCTGGTTAGGGTGTCAAGGTGTTGCGCAGCCTGCCACCTAAGCGGCGGCCGGTTTCTGTTGCCTCTGGAGACGGTGTACTTTTGCGGGGTTTTTCTTTTGTTTTTCATTATTCTTGCCTGGTGGGGGTCTGCCTAAGGTGGTTATAGTTCCACTGGTAGTGTTTGGCGGCCCTCTGCTAGGCCCCCGTGCTTGTACACGTCGCAGGGGTTTTCAGTGCTATAATCTACCCTCTTGTTATGTTTGGGTTTCTTCACCGGTTAGCAACACCTTGCCCGGGCTTCCCGTAGTTGTTACCCTACGGGCCCTGGAAACCCCTGTCTGGGCTCGGGGGACCATTGAATGTGTCTTCTGGGTTCCAACCCGTCTTGTACGGGATCGTTGGTTGCTGTTCCCTTGTCTCCGGGTGACAGTCGCCAATTTTACCTCCGTCGTGCTGCCTGTTGGGTCACTGACACCTTGACCCGGAGTCTTGCGAGTGATTCTCTGCTTGTTCTCCAGTACTCTCCTGATGTTATTACTGTTCAGAGTACAGGCGGCATCCATGTTGCAAGCTAGGATAGGTTGCTGCAACATGCTAGGTTGGTTTCCCACTCGAATGCCCCGTGGCCGCCCCGTTTGGTTAGGTGCTGCTCGCCCCTTTCTCTCCATGTTCCCGGCTCCGGACCGTCTGCGGGTTTCGGGGTCGGGGCGGGGTTTAGTTGCGGTAGAGACTCGGGCGGTTTTCGGGGGGTGCCCCGTTCGGGTTGGGGACGGAGGTTTGAGCCTGTGCCTCCTGCCAAGGCTTCTGGGTCTTACCAGCGGCCCTTTCTAGTTGCCTTTCCCATGGACTCTTGCTTTTCTTTAAGGGCGGAGGGCTTGGAGGACGGCTCTGCCCCGGGGCCTCTGTTGTTGGTTCCCGGGGCTGTGGGGGTTGCCTGCTAGCAGTTCTGGGGCGGTTTTGCCCCTTCAGGGGTTTTTCTGCTGTTGGGCGGCGTTTTTCGCCCTTCCAGTCTGCTAGCTTCCCACATTTGCTGGCGTGTTTTTGTGTATTTAGCGTCAGTCACAGCCCCTGCTGGCGGCCATTTTCGTCTGCCGGTTTCACGGCGTGGCCACCAGGGCGGCGTTGTGGTTTGTTTACATGCGTCTGGGTGTGCGAGCGAGCGTCTCTGGTGAGTTTTCAAAAAAATTTTTCAGGGTTTTTGTTCTGTTGTCGTTTTTGTTTTTCTGGTGTTTTCTTGCCGTTGCCTGTTCCTCTGGGAACGTTTGGGTGTTGATTTTGGGTCTGAGCCTATGGGTTTAGGCTCAGTGCCCCTGGCTGGTATGCTTGCTCCCACACCTTGCCCCTCGGTTTTCGGTCTGTTGGGACCGTTTTCCCAGGGCGTTCTGCTTGTGGGAACCGACCTGTGAGATTTATATTTATTTAATTTATATGAATTTATAGAATTTATATTTACGTTAATTTATATACTTCGATAGCAATTTGTATAATGATAAGTGGACTGTATTTCTGCAATAATCTCTTAATCTCACAAATCGATCCTCTACACATTAGGGGGGTTTATTAAATTTATATATATGCAGCCAATCAAACTACAGGAATAGACTACATACATTGAAAAGGTTCCTTATCTTATAGTACAGCAGGTTAGTCCACCAGGTATAACTAGGGTGTAGACACCAAATTATCCTCTTTGAGGTAGCTTCCATCACCCAGTAACTGGTGCACAAAGCCTTGCTTCCTCGTCTTGACCTGTCAAAAGGGTGCTAGCTGTAAAGCCAGGTTCTATATATGACAAGCTATATCAGAGAAAACACTATACATGGAACAATAAAGACCTGGCTTAATTACCTCTAGTTTGAGGCTTCCACGTGCTCTAACCGGGTCACCCTATATAATGACATTAATGGCCATAAATGAAAGATACTGGGTTTCGGAAAGAACACTTAACTTGATTTGTAGACAGCGTGTTGATAATGGTACACTTTTGGTTTCCATAACACTACGTCCAAGTAAAATTAACAGGAGCCGTATTTGCTCCTGTGAGCCTCTGGTCTAGTCTCAACAATGGCAATGTCTAACACTCCATACTACTGACGCCTGGCCGACATTGTCCAGATATGATAGGAGCCAAATTTGCTCCACACGTCTCGGAGGTGACACAACAATGGCTGCCCCTTCCTCACCCTGACGCCTGGCTTACATTGTCCAGATTTCAGAAAGTGATAGAAGGGTCACATTTACTCTACTTTAATATTGATAATTAAGTTAATTTATATGAGATGTTTTATAATGGTAAAGTCCAAAGACTAATGTATTTAAGAATAATTCCCACCATAATAGGTGGTGAATTATAATAGTATGTGGTGATGATATCCCGTTTTCTTTAGACGGTAATTCCACTACAAGTTACGTTTTCTATGGGTAACTTGTTTATACAACACAGCTATTATCTGTCTGTATGAAATAAAATGGTGTCAGATTTTCCGACACTGCTGGGGTCTGTGCTTTGCCTTTCAGTGGTGTTCTCTGCCGGCAAATGTGGTGGTTGGGCTCCCCCTGGTTCGATTCTGGGTTCCTTTGGGTTCCTTGGTTTCGTTCTGGAGGTTTCTTCCTCTTGGGCCCCCTTTTGTGGGTTCAGGGGACTTTGTTTCCTCGTGTGCCCCGGTTCTGCCTTTTGGGGTTCCGGGGTCTTCCTGGCTTGCAGGCTGAGCTTTTTGGGTCTTGGCACATGTTGTGGTTGTGCTGGGACTTTGTGGTTTTGCTGTCGAGGTGGGCCTTTTGATGCAGTTTTGTGCCTTCTTTGCCTGGCCGGCGTAGTGCTCTCTGCCACTAGTCGGCGGCTTGTGCTTTTGCAAAATATGTCTTCACCTAGTTGTGCTTGTGGGGGTTGAGCTCTGGCTCCTTGGTCCTGCCTCTCAACCGTCCGTCAACAGGTGTATCGGTTCCTGTGCCTCTTGGGCTCTGTCTTGTTTACATGTGACATTGTATGGGGGTCAGTCTCGTTACTTGTGTGAGGAGTCGCCACATTACTTCCTAGTGCTTTCCCGTTCCCATTCTGACACTATAAAAAAAAAAAAAAAAAAAAAAAAAAATTCTATCTGTGGCTCTTTTGGGTACTTGGTTTCCACCTGTGTCCCCTAGTGCGTGTGCCCCTTGTGTTACATAGCCTGTCCTTATCAGCCCTGTCGATTCCCTTGGGTATCTTGAATGTGGTGATCAGGTCGCCCCTCACTTCATCTTCCAGCGAAGTGTGGTTTCATTCCTGTAGTCTCTCCTCATGACTTCGGTAGTGTACTTTTTCTTTCGGAAGGGGTTCTGTTCCCTTCTCTGTTGACTGGGCGCTGGGGGAGCAGCTTGCTCTGTTGCCTCTCGCTTGGTCCCGCTGTTGGTGGGCGCTTTGGGTTGTCTTCCGGCCTCTGCTGGCGTCGGAGGATGGCTTCTCCCCCTTGGGGGGGGGGGGTTCAGAGCTGGCGGGGTGGGCTTCTTCCCCTGCGCTTCGTCATTTCCTCTTCGTGGGTGCGTGGGGCGTGGTCGATCCGCCCCATCCTTCTAGGCTTCCCGTCTGCTCTTTGCAGTCATGAGCTTTTCCTGTCTGCTCTTTGCAGTCATGAGCTTTTCCGGTCTGCAGTTCTTCTGGACTACTTCAGTCTGCGCCCTGGATCCTCTGCCCTCCTCGGAGGACTGTTGTCTCCTGTTCGGATTCTGTTAGGGCCGGGTGCGTAGATGGTGGACCTGGACCTCCAGGTCACTTCTTGGCACGTTCCTCTCCAGTTTTTCTGGGGCTAGCACGGTTGGTAATTACCTATGTGTACTTACCTAAGTGTAGTTACAGGATGAGAGCTACTCTCGTGGTGTCCCGTCTTCCCAGCACTCTTTGTCATATTATGCTTTGATTATGATTGTCATATTGTCATATGTCATAATATGTCTTAATATGATTGTCATATAATGCTTTGATGGTGGGGCTTCAGGTTTGCTGTTTTTATTACCTTCCCTATTTTGTTAAGGGCACTTTGTATACTCTTTGCATCTTTACCGGATCTTAGTGCCCTGTCTGCGTCTGAGATTCGGTGTCTGGCCTACCTCGACGACTGGCTGGAGTGGGCTCCCAGTCAGTCCGCCTGTCTGCTCGCCAGGGGATGGTTCTTTCCAGATCGCTGGGTTTGGTTTCCTGGTGATCTGGAGGTTTTTCCTTCTGTTTCCGTCCCGGGTTCGGACCTGGACCTTGTTTCAGGCGCTTGGGCCCCTCATTGTCTTCCCTCCAGAAGTGTTACTGCGGCTGTGGTCCCGCCTTTGGCTGTTCAGGAGGGGGTCCCGGGTTGCTTGGGCGGTTGTGCGGGAGTTTGCACTTCGGCGTGCTTGTCTGCCCGCGAAGTCGGGTTTGGCTACGGCGTCGGTTGGTTCCTACGGAGACTCCCCTTCCGCCTCTTGCATTCCTTGGGTTCCTCTGGGGATCTGGTGTTGGTGCTGCGTCACCAGCTTCCTCTTTGGGGTTTTCGGGGTTCCGTGCCTTGGCACCTCCTCGAGCCTTCGCTCGATGTGTTCACGGATGGGGCGTCTCTCGGCTGGGGCTTTGTGACCAGTGCTCACCAGGTCGGCCGAGGTTGATGGAGTCTGTCTGTCCGTCGGGCTCACAGCCCGGTTCAGGTGTTCATGGCTGTCTGGTTTGCGCTTCGGAGGATTTGGGTCACTAGGTACTCTACCATTCAGCTCTGTTTGGACTGTTCTCTGGTGGTTCTTGCCGGAACCACAGGGGGTTTGGTTAACCGTGTGGTTCGTGTCCGGGGTGTGTCCTGCGTCCTGGTGGACAGCTGTCTTGGTTCATTCCTCTTCGTGGGTTGGCCAGTCGTCGCCGATTCGTTTTGTTGGCTCTGTTGGGCTTATGGACTCCTGGCCATGGACGTCTTCGGGTCGGCGTGGTCTAGGCGTCGCCCGTTTTGTGGCGCCCTTCCCACCTGCGAGGACTTCACGGTGGAGGCTTTCGGCAGGCCTGGTCGAGGTGGGGGGTACCTGTCCCTCTTCTCCCGGTCCAGCTGTTGCTTCGGGTTCTGGCTCGGTTGCAGCCCATTCCCACGAGAACAGTCCTTATGGTTCCATGGTGGCCGGCCCGGCCTTCTTTTCAGACGCTGCTTGATAGGTGTCCGTACCCGGGGCGTTTTTCCTGAGGCTTCGCCTCTTTCAGCAGGCCGAATCGGTCCTGTCCGTGACTGGTTCGGCCTTCTCTTTGGCTCTTCGCGTCTGGTATTTTGACGCAGGTATCACCATCTCTATGGTGTTCTGGTGGCTTTGTTGACGGTGTCCCACCTGCGAGCTTCGTCTTGGAGACAGTATGACGTTTATTACGTTTTCTCGCGTTTTGTTTCCCCTCCGGCCTGCTCATGAGTCGCCTGAGCCATCCTGGTCCTTGTTCAGGGTGCCTTCTTATCTTCCCCTCAGTTTGTGGTAGCCCCTTCGGTTTCAGTTTCCTCCTCTTTGGTGCTGGTGGTAGCTTTATTGGTGTGCAGCCTTTCTCTGTCCTGGCGACGGTCGAGACGGCTGCTTTCCGGAGGGGTTCTTGGGGTATTGGTACTTGTTTGGTGTGGCCGGGGGGTGCGTCCTGTGTTGTCCGGTTGTGCTTTTTGCTGTTGCCGGTGTACCGTGCCTGGGGATGCACTGTGGTTGATCCGGTTCCTTCGTTCCCTGTTTTCAGGGCTCGGGTCTCCCAGGTCGTCCGCAGTGTTTTCCTTCTTCCTGCGGTCTGTCTTTGCGCCCGTGCTGTTCAGACGTTTGCAGTATTTGCTGCTGTGTTGGTGACGTCTCGGGCTCGTTTCGGGCGCAGGGATTTGTGGGTCGCACAGGTTTTTGGCCGCCCATCCATATGTGCGTCTGTTCATGGGCGTTCTTGTTGCCTTGGGTCGCAGGTTTGCGACCGGTTGTCTTGGCTTTGCGTTGCAGAGTTTGTGGCGGCCGCCTCCCGGGTTAGCCCTTTCTTTTCCTTCTCTTTGGGTATGAAGCTCCAGGGAGCCATAGGGGCTCCCCACAGAAAACCAGCGTTGAATGTAATGAAACGCCATTTTCTGGGTGAGCCCCGGAGGCTCCCTGGAAACCCTCCCTCCCACCGGTCGGCGGTTTTTTCGCGTTGGTTGAAGCTTAGCTTCCGAACTGGAGCTTGGCAGCCGGCGCGGTAGGTCCGGGGCTCCCCCCTCCCCCTCCCGGGGTGGGGAGGGCTGCGCGGACGATCGGCGCAGCAGTAAAGTGTGATGTTTGCTTGTTTGCTTGTTTCCTTGGGATTGTAGGGAGTTTTCTACCTCTGTTCGGTTTTTGTTGTAGTTTCTTACCATGTGGGGTTTGTTTTGTTACGCCTACCTTTCTGGGTGCCTAACCCCGGTCGATGGCAGATAAGGAAAACCCCCAACCATATGGGGTTTTCCAGGGCCATTGCTCCCTGAAACCTCTCTGAAGGGGCCAGGTTCTGGCGCTGGTCCCTGGTAGGTCTGAACTCCTTAGCTAATGTCCCGGTCTAACATAACATACATTAGCCCGATAAGCTCCAGGGAGCCTCCGGGGCTCACCCAGAAAATGGCGTTTCATTACATTCAACGCTGGGTTTTTTATATATTTAGAATGTGTCCCTGGAAATTCAGCTTGCGTTCAATGAGAACGCCAAGGAATTTGCCATCTACTTTGTTACAAATTTGGGTATTGTTAATCCTGGGATTTATTTGATTTGAGGATTTATTGCCAAACAAAAATAAAAAGTTTTGTCAATATTGAGGGTGAGTTTGTTGGCAGTTAGCCAGTAATGGACTTTATTTAGCTCAGTATTTACTGTGGCATTTAGAGCAAGGGGATCAGGACTGGAGTAAATGAAGGTTGTGTCGTCAGCAAATAGGATTGGTTTGAGGTGTTGGGAGGCATTTGGAAGGTCATTAATGTAGATGAGAAAGAGGAGAGGGCCAAGTATGCTGCCCTGGGGAACACCAATGTTGATGGGTAGGGTGGGAAAAAGTGAATTATTCACAGAAACATACTGGAGTCTGTCAGCAAGATAAGACTTATTGTACTGCAGGGAGTGACCTCTGACTCCATAATGTTGTAATTTAAGAAGAAGGTTTTGGTGGTTAACAGTGTCAAAAGCCTTACGCAGGTCTACAAATAACCCAACAGGGAACTCATTTTTATCAAGAGCTGTATGTATCAAGTTAATCATACTAATAAGTGCATCGTTAGTGCTTTTTTGGGGTCTGAAGCCATATTGACAAGAGCTAAGTATATTGAGTTTGGCTAGATAAGAATAAAGCTGCTTATAGATTAGTTTTTCAAATATTTTTGACAAGTTTGGCAGAATTGATATAGGTCTGAAGTTGTTAACATCTGTGGGATCACCACATTTGTGGACAGGAGTTACTCTCGCTTTTTTTTTTTTTTTTTGGAATATCTGGAAAGGTTTGGAGTTTAAGTGACTTGTTGAAGAGCAATGCAATGGCAGGAGCTAAAATTCTGGAGGCTTTTTTGTAAATAAGAGTTGGTATCTCCTCAAGGGCACTAGACTTGGCTTTAATGGAAAGGATTGTCAGTAACATCAGTGGAATTAGTAGGCATTAGGTACAGAGACTGTGGATAGTTACCTGTAAGATAGTCCTGAATATTAGTACTGGAAGATGGAATATCATTTGCAAGGGATGACCCAATGGAAGAGAAGAACCTTTTGAATTCAAGAGCACTGTCAGAGGCTGAAAGCAGACCATCATTATTTGACAGGAGTATTGGTTTGTTATTTAAAATCTTCTTTGATCCCAATATTTGAGAAATTGTGCTCCATGTTTTCTTAATATTGGCCTTTATGTGGCTAAATTTATCTTCGTAGTATTTAATTTTGGCTCTCCTAATTATTTTAGATAGCAGTGATGAGTAATTCTTTGAAAATTCTTTGGAGACGATTCCTAACCTATACTTCTTTTCAAGGTTATGTTTTTTATTAATGGATTTAAGTATCCCCTTTGTAAGCCAAGGGGTGTTTAGCCTTTTAGTTGTGACTTGTTTCGTTAGCATAGGACAGTGGGTGTTATAAACGCTGAGAGTTTTTTGAAGAAATGATTGCACTGCTAGGTTGATGTCCCCTATGTTACCTAATTCGGATTCCCAGTTGATATTAGCAGCAGCAGCAGCAGCTATAAAATTGCCTATAGCAGTTTCATTGTGCAGCCTAAAGCTTATCTCCCTTGTCTCTAGAGGTGGTTTGTTAATGTTGGTTAGGAGAAATGTGGGGTAATGGTCTGTAGTGTTATCACTGATTATCCCTGAAGTGGAGAGGTTATGTTGGGCCAGATGTGATCAAGAGCCGTGGCAGTACTGTCAGTGATTCTAGTAGGTCTAGTGATTAAGGATATGAGGAAGCAGGAATGCATACAGTTGAGGAAACTAGCAGCAGGAGGGTTATCAGGCTCGCAGAGGTCAACGTTAAAGTCACCAGAAATATATAAGTGGTTTTTGTTCAGTCGGTTCTCTACTATAAGATTTCTAAGGTTAGTGTTAAATTCAGTCACATCAGTGTTTTAGGAACCCTGTAGACTGCTCCCACAGTCAAGACAGCATCATTACCCTTGACTCTGAAACAAGCAAATATATACTCTCCATAAGGGTCTCTAGATTTAATAACTTTTAAGCAAGTCAGTGCATGGTGGTAGTAAAGAGAAGTACCACCACCTCTTTGTATAGGACGACAGTTGTGAATGGCCGAGTAGTTAGGTATGTTGTAGAGTTGGTAAGTGTCCTCTTTTTAACCACATTTCAGTAAACACAATAAAAGAGAATTTGTTGTCTACTGTTTGAATCAGGGCATTAACATCATCAAAGTGTTTGCTAAGAGATCTTAAATTCAAGTTAATTACAGAAACATTGTGATTACACGCTTGTTATAAATAATGGTGTGTGGGGCTTCTATGGGGTACTGGTACTATTAAGGGGTAAGGGTAGTTAGAAGACAGAGTATCAAATATGGGAGAGCTAAAAGGCCCGGCCCCAAAATAAACTATCCACAGTAGTAATAACTTGCTACTAGACCATATATGTTAGTCTAAGGGTTGATCAATGCGCTCCCACACAGGAAGAAGGGATACTCTGTAATTCATGTACTTATTTATTAACCCCTTAACAACCCCCCATATACACTCACACCAATAACAATAATAATAATAACTTTACCACACTATCTTACGTTAAAAGCCTTGGTCCACGTAGGCAGGATACAAGGTTTACACTAAGAACAAGCTAGGGTAAAGTACTACTGGATAAGCACTGAAGCTGGATGCAGCTTAGGGTAGGGAAACCACGTGGGACCCTAATACAAAACACAACACTTAGGGGTACCCAAAACACTGGCAAATACTACCCCCAGGTCTCACCAATCGTTACTACCAGAGTAGGTACACTTAATAATGCCCCGTACTTAACTTAAGGGTACAGGAACTTCAGGTAAGGGAAATAAGTAAGAGGAGAAGGGAGAAGAGTAGGGGTGCAGCCACAGAGTAGGTCTCGTCCGCACGAACGCCAGCCAGAGAAGAACCTCCTAGCGACCAGCTAGGCCTCCCATGTCGTGGTGCCGGAAGGAGCCTAATTGATCGTGCAGCTAAGCACATTAAAGATCTTCCCCTATGCAACGTATTGTTACTTTACAAATGATTAGAAAGTATTAGTAAGCAAAGTTGGTGCCTATGTTATTATTTAATAATCAACCCCCAGCTCAGTCTTTAAATGCTCTTTGAGAAACAATAATAGTCTTACGTCTGGCAGGGAAGATACAAACAATTGCCGCTCGAGATGCACCCAACTGTACTACCAGAAAGTTTAATAGCTCAATTTTGACCTCTGGTTTCCACTGGAGAACCCAGGGTCGTAACACTCCTCCCCCCTTCAGAGAAAAAAAATGTGACTACTAGAATAGTAGTCATATTTTTTTGTAAGAGTATACAGAGAATAAAAAGAAAAAACATATGACAAAAACAAAAAATCAATCAAAAACAATTTCTCTGCAAAAAAATACAAAGGAGTTCTCTGAAAGAAAAAAAAAACATACACAAAAAAATAAAAGAACAGGGAAGTAAATAAATTGGACACGGAATATTTAATGTCACAGGAGAACCTAAAAAAAAATTAACTAAAGCATGACAGTTGGTAAATGGCTTTCTGTGGCTCAGATGAATGTTATTCAGGCAACCGGGACAGAGCGTCGGCTATCACGTTGAGTCTGCCCGGTAGGTGGGTAATGGAAAGATTGAAGTCCTGTAGGTACAACGCCCACCTGAGGATGCGTTTATTCTTACCCTTCATCTGAGTCAGGAAGACTAGTGGGTTATGGTCCGTGTACACTTCCACTATATTACCTGTGAGGTAAACTTCGAACTTTTTACATGTTAACACTAGCGCCAACGCCTCTTTTTCTACCACTGAATAATTGCGTTGCGCCTTGTCGAATTTCACAGAGTAATAATATACTGGGTGTTCCACCTGATCATCCCCAGTTTGCAACAACACTGCACCAGCACCCGAGTCAGACGCGTCAACATGAATTTTAAACGGTCGGTCGAACCTTGGACTAGCAAGCACTGGGGCGGAAGCTAAGATCAATTTCAAATTTTTAAATGCCTCTGCACAGTCTGATGACCACTTAAATTTAACGGCTTTCCGCAACAAGTCTGTGAGAGGAGTGGCAACACTGGAAAAGTTCTGACAAAAACGTCGATAGTACGCACACATACCGATAAATCTTTGAACGTCCTTTTTAGACTTTAGTACTGGATACTCCAGAATGGCACTGATTTTATCTTGCCGAGGTAACACTTTTCCTTGGCCCACTTCATAACCGAGGTACGTCACTGTGCCTTGGCCAAAATGACACTTTTTAGCATTTAAGGTAAGATTTGCCCTTTTCAAGATGGCAAAAACTGGCGTAACCTAGCTATGTGGTCAGCCCAATTACTGTCAAACAGCACGATATCATCTAAATACGCCCGACAATTTGGCACCTTAGCGAGTAGAGAGTTCATGAGTCTCTGGAACGTGGCAGGAGCATTACGCAAGCCGAACGGTAACACTTGATACTCAAAAACACCCTCGGGTGTCACGAACGCAGTTAGCTGTTTAGCACGTTCAGTGAGTGGGATTTGATAATACCCCCTCGAGAGGTCGAATTTCGAAACGTACTTGGCATTTCCCAACTCGTCGATGCAGTCCTCGAGGAGGGGCAGCGGATAGGCATCCACAATGGTCACCTTGTTGAGCTGCCGATAGTCGGTGCATAATCGCCAGGAGCCGTCTGGTTTGGGGACCAAAAGGCAGGGCGAGCACCAAGAGCCCTGGCTCGGCCGGATGAGGCCGTGCTGGAGCAAGAAGTCGACCTCCTTCCGTACGATGGCCTTCTTTTCTGGACTCATCCGATAGGGTTGAAGGCGAATGGGAGTGTAGTCCGTCAACTCGACATCATGGCAAATGGCATCAGTCTGGGTCGGGACCTCCCCGAACAGACTGGAGAATTCATCAACCAACGACTGCACCTCTTCACGTTGGGCCATCTGCAAATGGGACAGTCCTCCTCCACAGCATTCACAGAACTAGAATTATTGAAAATGAGATTAGTTGGGTCCCCAGAACAATCATCTCTCTCACTGGAAATGGAAACATTGGTTAGTGCAATGGGCCTGGGGCCCTGGAACTTCAGTCGATTTACATGTATGAGCATTACCTGGTTACGTTTGTCAGAGTGCCTCACTTTGTACGTGAGGTCCCCAGTCTTTTCTGTCACAATGTAGGGGCCTTCGTACTTGTGGGACATAGTGTTCCCTAGTCGAGGCTTTAATACCAGGACAGGGTCGCCAGGCTGAAATACCCGTAACTTAGATTTAGCATCGTTACGTTCTTTCATCTTTTCTTGGGCCTTGCCAAGATACTTTAATGCAGCCGCCTTGCAGTCCTTGAGTCTCTGGTGGTGTTGCGCAAAGAAAGCCGAACCTTCGGTTAACGTTACGTTCCCTAACAGATTCTCCTGTAACATTTGCAAGGGTCCACGAACTTTATGGCCAAAGACTAACTCAAAAGGAGAACAACCCAGTGAACTTTGTAATCCCTCTCTAGCCGCAAACAAAACATACGGTAAATTCTCATCCCAGAAGGTGTGGGAACTCTCGCACGATGTCTTCAACATCTGCTTCAGAGTTAGATGGAAACGTTCAATTACCCCCTGACTCTGTGGATGGTATGGGCTGGAAACCTTATGAGTTATTCCATGTTCCTTACAAAATTGCTCAAAAATATCAGACTTAAAATTAGTACCATTGTCAGTTTGCACGACCCGAGGCAGTCCAAAAGTGGAAAAAATTGCAACATACGAGCAACAACAGTTTTTGCTCGGATGTTCCTTACAGCAAAAGCCTCTGGGTAACGAGTAGTGATACACATCATCGTGATTAGGTAAATATTACCAGACTTAGTTCTAGGTAATGGTCCAACACAGTCCATTACCACATGAGAAAATGGTTCCTCTGGCACGACAATAGGCCTTAGAGGAGCTTTAGGTGGAGTCTGGTTTGGTTTCCCAACCAGTTGACAAACAATACACGCATTACAAAATTTTGCCACATCGCTTTTCAGCTTGGGCCAGAAAAAATACTTTAAAATTTTGTGATACGTAATTTATACCTTGATGTCCCCCCATAGGATCATCATGAGCAGCTGCCAAAACTCTTTCTCTATAGCAGGTCGGCAACATAACCTGGTGGACTACCTCCCACTCATTTGACAAGGGAGCACTCTGTGGTCTCCATTTTCTCATCAAAATCCGATCATTGTAGTAGTACCCAGTTGCTGCGTCTACAATTTCCTCCATAGAGACGGCTGTCTCATGACAATCTGCAAGAGTGGGGTCAGCTTTCTGTAACTCACTCAAGGAGGCATCTAGGCCTTGGTCAGATGCCATTGGCCGAGGCTCAACAGTGTTCTCCTCCACCTCCCCACTACTCTCGGTAGATGGCGGTGGCAGGCTCTCCACAATGTCCTCGGCCACGTCATCGAGTCGGGCCATGAATGTGTCCGCGAGGTCCACTTGGTTTTCACCACTCGGAAAGCTCCTCGTGACCTCGGGATTTACCACCTTGGCAAGCACAGGGCTGCCCTTACATTTAAGTCCCATAGACCTGGTCACCGCGCACGCAGGGTACACAACATTATCCTCTGCGGCGGGTGGATCCAGGCAAACCTTAGGGGTAGGCAACATAATAGGCAGTCTGGAGTCCCCTACCTTATCCCCTGCTAAATCATTACCAACTATTACATCAACATTAGGGAAAGGTAGGTATGAAGTGACTCCGACTGTACAAACACCCTTGTGGAAATCAGATTCCAGGGTAACCTTATGGAGGGGTACTGCTCGAGTATCACTAGTGACACCCTCGACCAGTACCACCTCTCCAGTGTCGAGAGTGTTGGCACCTTGCAACGCACTCTCTAAAATTAAAGTCTGGATGGCACCGGTGTCTCGGAAGATCACCACGTCCTTCCAGGAAGAACCCTCAGACAAAAGTAGTCTCCCTTTCGATAAGAATGGGGTAAGCAAGTCCAACCACTGTGGGTTGGAGGTCTTACTCCCTAACCCTTCCGAAGGCCTCAAGCCCTGTGTCACAACTAGAGCATTGGGTCTTTTTTCCGGGTACAGTTGCCAACAACGGCTAATAGTGTGGTTTGGACGATTACAGTGACCACAAAAACGTCGGGGAGAAGAGACATTACTAACAGAATTACCCTTCGGTTCACCCTTAGGTGCCGTGGGGCTAGACACTTTAACAGGGTTAGTTATGTCTGAAACAGAAGGTGCATTAGGTAAAGGGTTAGAATGAGCTGGTCTGGACTGGCTGTGGGTATAAGTTTTGCTACTCTGTGGGGTATAATTATTTTTATTGGGCCTTTTGCCCGCCAATTGGTAGTTTTCTGCCAACTTGGCCAAATCCCCTATTTTAGAATTTAACTCTATCCTTCCTTTAATGTACTGTGAAACATTCTCTGGCATAATATCTATAAAATGCTCCATTAAAATTAAGTTCCTGAGAGCCTCGTATGTTTCGGCTTTCGCCGAGCGAATCCATCTATCAAACAATCTAATTTGATCACTAACAAATTCAGTGAGCGGTTGGTTGTGAGTAGGCCTAAGGTTTGCGATAAACTTGGCGGTGAGCTTCAGGAGTAATTTCATATGCCCGCAAAATACATTCCCTGACTTTATCATATTCAAAACACTCGTCGTCAGGCATGTTATAAAAAATATCTTGTGCTTTACCCCTAAAGTCTTCCCCTGTTAGGATTTTCACCCACTCTTCCTTTGGCCAGTTTCATGGATGTGGCCAATCTCTGAAAATAGTTGAAAAACCTTTCAGGGTCTGACTCGGAAAATTCAGGCAAATTATGCTTTTTCCTCATAATGCCTGGGGTTTGAATCCCCGGCAGGTGGAGGTCCAGTGGCATTCGCTCTAATTCTAGCCTCCTCGGTTTTGAGTCTTTGCTCCTCTAATTTTATTTTTGCTAACTCTAAAAGCTAATTCTCTATCCCTGAGTTGCACTTTCTGCTTGGCTAGGCTGGCATAAAGGTGTATCACTTGCCAATAGTTCTTCATCAATACAATGTTGTAATATTTCATTCACCAAAGTCCACTTTTTATCTGCGCCATTTAATTCTAGGCCAAATTCCTTGCCTAACAATACTAAATTAGACTTTTTAAGTTTCTTTATCTCTACCACTGAAGGGCTCCCCTGCCAGCTCTCTGCATTTCAGATGACATCACTAATAATTTTAGCTCCCAGCCAAAGAAAAAATTAAAAAATAAAAATTTGGAAAAAAAACAAAAATTTGCACGGCCCCTAACACAAGGCCACACTAACCTTAATCATGAAGGGATCCAGCTGGGTGTTCAGTCAGTGCAAGAATGTCCTTAGCTAGATGAGCTGGACCCTAGGCTAGCACACAACCGTTTCTGCGGAAAACAAAAAATTTTAATTTTGGCACTCAAGAATCTAATTTTTTACACTTATAATGTTCATCCCGGACAGGCCCCACTTGTTATAAATAATGGTGTGTGGGGCTTCTATGGGGTACTGGTACTATTAAGGGGTAAGGGTAGTTTAGAAGACAGAGTATCAAATATGGGAGAGCTAAAAGGCCCGGCCCCCAAAATAAACTATTCCACAGTAGTAATAACTTGCTACTAGACCATATATGTTAGTCTAAGGGTTGATCAATGCGCTCCCACACAGGAAGAAGGGATACTCTGTAATTCATGTACTTATTTATTAACCCCTTAACAACCCCCCATATACACTCACACCAATAACAATAATAACTTTACCACACTATCTTACGTTAAAAGCCTTGGTCCACGTAGGCAGGATACAAGGTTTACACTAAGAACAAGCTAGGGTAAAGTACTACTGGATAAGCACTGAAGCTGGATGCAGCTTAGGGTAGGGAAACCACGTGGGACCCTAATACAAAACACAACACTTAGGGGTACCCAAAACACTGGCAAATACTACCCCCAGGTCTCACCAATCGTTACTACCAGAGTAGGTACACTTAATAATGCCCGTACTTAACTTAAGGGTACAGGAACTTCAGGTAAGGGAAATAAGTAAGAGGAGAAGGGAGAAGAGTAGGGGTGCAGCCACAGAGTAGGTCTCGTCCGCACGAACGCCAGCCAGAGAAGGAACCTCCTAGCGACCAGCTAGGCCTCCCATGTCGTGGTGCCGGAAGGAGCCTAATTGATCGTGCAGCTAAGCACATTAAAGATCTTCCCCTATGCAACGTATTGTTACTTTACAAATGATTAGAAAGTATTAGTAAGCAAAGTTGGTGCTTATGTTATTATTTAATAATCAACCCCCAGCTCAGTCTTTAAATGCTCTTTGAGAAACAATAATAGTCTTACGTCTGGCAGGGAAGATACAAACAATTGCCGCTCGAGATGCACCCAACTGTACTACCAGAAAGTTTAATAGCTCAATTTTGACCTCTGGTTTCCACTGGAGAACCCAGGGTCGTAACAACGCTAAAACATTGTTTACATCATGTGCTGTGTAATATCTGCAATTTTGATCATTAAGGTGCTGATTGTCATATATACTAAGATAAGAGGTTAAGGTCTGGATCTATAATAGTTTGCATAAGAGGGCTGTTTTACAGAAAAGCCAAAAGACAATGATAAAAGAACTAGCTATGAAAAAATATATATATAAAACTATATACAAAAATGAGGTAGGTTGCTTAAAAGTACTTTCAGGTACACTGTAGGTAATTATTTGCACTAATGATCAAAATTGCACAGGCACAATGGAGCAATTGTGGTTGGGGCTAGGCAACCTGGGTTACAAAGAAAAAGTAGAATAAAAATTTTAAAGTAATATAAACTTAATGGTAATTTAAGTAATAAAACTTAATGGGAACTTAGGAATGTAAAAAATGAACTAAAATAATTAATAATAATAGATGACCAAAAAAGTCAAAAAAACAATTATGAAATCTATAAAATGAAAAGCTTGTTTACTTTACTATTATAAGTACACTATAGTTGAATACTAAAGTTACACTAAAACAAAATGAGGTAGTTTAAATAGAGATACACTGAGGTACAGTGGATAATGAAGTTTATACTAGAGGACACAGGCAAAGCCAGTGTACTATGGAACATGGGAGTAAAAAGAAAAAAAAAGACAATAATAAAGATAAATTTTTTTTCTGGGGGGAGCCCCATCGGCTCCCTGGAGCTATCCAGGCTGAATGGATATGTATAACTTTCTGGCATCAGTCAAAGTGCTAGGAGTTCTTGCCTACCGGGGACTACGAGCCAGAACCTGGCCCCCTCAGAGAGGCACGAGGAGCAATGGCCTATAGAAACCCCCTTGTGATTGGGAGCATTCTATGTCTGCCATCGACCGGGACAGGCACCCAGAAAGGTAGGCGCCCCAAAACAAACCCCTATTCTGGTGAAATTATTGCTACCAAAAGCCGAATGAGTGGACAGAACTCCCCAAACAAAATTATCAAACTAGCATGACGTGATCACGTCGCAGCACCACTGTCTGCACAACCCCTCCCCGAGAGGGGGAAGGGGAGCCCCAGACCCTCCATGCCGGCGATCCAACTGGCAGTTCTTGGCTGATGGTATTACTGGCTGGTCGAGTGCTTCTGACTCCGGTTTTTGTTTCAGTTCTGTGCCTTGTGGTGTGGACTGTCTCTACCAGTGGGGTGTGAGTCAGGAGTAAGATTCCACGGTACTCGGGCTGCATGTGCCTAGGGCTATCTTTCCTAGGTGCCCTGTAAGTACTGCCTTTGGGGCTTAGTCACCTTGGGTTCTACCTCCGCTGTGTCCTTTACTGCTCGGTACTGGGCCGCCCTTGGAGTCGGCTGGGGTTTTGTTGCCCTGATTTGTCTCTGGGTAGGTGGTAGTTTTCGTCACTGGTAGAGGCGCGGGGTACTGCACGGCTAGTTTTCAACATTAACAGCGGCTGGCTCTGTTCCGCCTGGGTACGTTGTCCTCTTGCGGGCTTTTTCTATTGTTTTTGCCTGGTGGGGGGTCTGCCTTTACTATGGTCCCCTTTCCTGTTGTAGGTGAATTTCTTTCGAATTCTTCTGTTGGCGGTACTCCCTGCTTGGCCCCTGTGAGTGGACATGTCCCGGGGGTTCAGCTTTAGCAGTTTGTTGATAGATTTGGGCGCCGGTTCGCGATACCCTGCCTGGGCTTCCCTTAGCGTGTATCAAAGGCTAAGGGCCCTGGGAAACCCCACGGGGGCTCCATGGTCCTCCTAGGTGTGTTCCCAGAGTCCCCCTCGCGTCCTGCGAGTTGATGGTTGATCTGTCCCCTTGTCTCAGGGTGACACTCACCGGTTGTGCCTCCGCCATGCTGCCTGTTGGGTCCTTGTTCTTGTGACCCGGAGTCGTCCGATGTTTGTTGTCGGTACACGCTCTCCTTCACCCAGGCCACTAGTCTTGATAATCGGGTGCAGGCGGCGCGGCATTGCTTGCTGGGTGTAGGTTGCTGCAACGCTCTTGGTTGTTTGCAGCCCCAGATGCCCGAGGTTGCCCCGTTTTGGTGGTTGGGGTCTGGACTTGGGGGTGGGGGTCGCTTCGGCTCTGGCTCCTTCCGCTTCTTGTTCCTCCCCTTCTGTTCTACTCACTTCCTCCCTTGCTTCCTGCTCTGAACCTTAGGCGGGTTTCGGGGTTGGGGCGGGGTCTGGTTGGGTTGAGACTCTGGCGGTCTCGGGGGTTTTCCTCTTCCGGGGTGGCGGCGGAGGTATTCGAGTCGGTTCGTCCAGCCGTGCCGTATGGGTCTGACCAGTGGGCTCCCTTCATTAGTGTTTGCACGGTTGCCCCGGCTTTTCCTTGTTAAGCTGGGTCTTTGGGGGTGCAGCTCGGCCCTGGGTCATGCCGTAGAGGTTCCCGGGGTTAGGGAGGGGTTGCCTGGGGGGCCTCGGCCCTGTTTGCTCCTCTTGGGTCCTTGTATCTTTGGTGTGGGGCTGGCAGTTTCTCAGTGGGATTGTTCCTTCCCTCTGTGTTCCTGTTGTTTTCAGGTATACCCCTCCCTGGGTTTGGTTCCGTGTTCCTTCGGGTTCGTCGGTCCCATCATTCCTGGGGGTGTTTTTCACCCCCTTTTCCTTAACCTTTTTGCTCTTATGTCGTGATTCTGTTAAAAAAAAAAAAAAAAAAAAAGTGTTCAGGTAAGGTACAGCCATACAAGGTGTGAAAAAAACATTGATGGATTTCTATATTGACCTAGTACATAGTGCCTAAACCGCTTCGTATCGTTGTACCTGCATGTTCCTTGGTCAGGGGTGCTTGTCGTGGTTCTAAATACATAATACAAATAAATGAATGTTATTTGGGTAAGGTATATACATAAGAGATTTTACACAGAATGATGGATTTATAGATAGGGCTAGTACATACAATGCCTGGGGCCACTATTACGCAAAGCGTTTCGGGCAAAACGTTCTCGTTGGTTAGCGAGTCTCTTCGTACCTTCCAATATTATTGAAACGTCTGTTGATTTTCGATGTGGTTTCCATCGGGTCTTTTGTCGGCCTTGTTGGTTCCCTTCCATCATCTGTTTTCTTTTGCTTCGTTTTCGCCTTGTTTTGATTTCGCGTCGTCTCTACTTCCAGTTTCGGCGTTCTTTGTCTTCATTCTGCACGCCTTCCTGGTGTTTGTACGTTGTGTGTACGATTTGTGTGTCTGCCTGGTGTACGAGCCACGCCTCCCAGTGGATGGGTGGTGCGTTTCATACCTCGTGTTCTGGGGCTGCGGTGTGCATTTTGTTTACGGGCGGTATGCTCGTGTGTTCGCGCCGTTTCTCGTGGTTTTTCTACCGCTTCTTGCTCGTTTCTTTCTCCAGTCGTGGCCCTCTGGATGCTGAGGGTGTTTTGGATTTATATCTGGGGGTGTCACTTTGTTCTCCCTCTGTACTGCTTCGTCTTCTGCAGCGCACGTACCTTTGGCCTTATTTCTCCTTCGACCTCGCATTTTATTCAGATAACGATACACACTATGCCTACTGCCTCGCGTCTGCATGACTTTCGGGCACACCTTTAGCGCTGCTCCTGGTATGTTACTTGGCTCGCCTATGTTGTGGCATGGTCGTGTGTCTGCTCTGCAGGTGAGGTTGTCTTGTCTGGCGCTTCTGTCGGCCTAGTTCTGGTTCTCACTTTTGGTGGGGTGCTTGCCTAGTAGTGCTTGCGGGGTTGAGCTCTCGCTCTTGGGCCTTCTTCACGTTTGCTCCTGTGGGTGGCGTCTCCCTCCTCCACATGGCTTTTTGGTGCTTTTCGCTTCCTCTCCCTCTGCCATTAATCAGGTTCTTTTTAGTGTCTGTGGTTCCTTTGGGTGCTTACTACCTCCTGTGTCACCTTGTGCGTACCTGCATACGGACATAAATACAGTGGACCTGCGGAGGTCCTCTTGGCCCATGCGAGGCTGCTACTGTTTCTTACCATCCACTCCCACTCACATACGTGTCCAACCCGCCCTTGCACCAATCGTGGGGCCCCACCTCCACGTTACGTTGTAATTGGTTCAGCTCATCGCCGGGCCTGTTACCGTGCCGGTCGTTCCTCCAGTCTTTCCTGATTCTGCACTTATCCCTTTTATGCCCATTGTTTCGTGCCCACAATGTGCCGCAAGGGTGGCGTGTGCCATTATCCCAGTTTCTATTGTTTCGTGGAGATTGGTCAATAACCACAAATCCTAAGGAACTGCTTATCTTTTGTTGCGTATACAGTAGTTGCGGGTGATAATTGGTGGGTAATGGTGCAGGTTGGGCGCACTGAGTGTCGGTACGGTGTCTCGCATGTCTGTTCGGTAGACTAGTTATTATTCGCTACTCTGCTGGTTATATGCTTGGGCGCCGCCTCAGTTCTCCACTGGTTGGCAGGACTTTTCGTTCGACGTACTGAACGGTTTGAGTTCCATCGTTGGTACTTTGTAGAGCTTTGCTTCTCTAGTTAGGCTCATGCATTTGGAGCAAGTATCTTCTTGGGATACTCTACTCACTCCGCCACCCTTGTTCACTGTTCCATCCTTGTTTACTCTTCCCCGCTTGGCGGGATTGCGTCGATGGCTCCTGACTGGGGTGTTTGGTGTGGTATTTGGTCACCTTGCATGTGTCTTTAGTGCCTTTTGTCCATCTTTTGTTCTTTGTTGTCCTGTGGGGCTCTGCCCCGCATTTCGGTGCTTTTGTTTTCGTTGTAGACCCTTGGGTCTTTTCCCTGTCTGGACACTTCCTTGCCTATCTTCGGTGCCTGACTGCACCCTGCTGTCCGTGAGGTCCCTCAGGTATGTACGCGCTCCTCTACACATTTTGTGGTTGGTCGTGTGCGTTACTTCCCGGCCGCTCCTTGGGCCATATTCGTGGTTTTCCTTACCTATTTTCGTTTTTCCTCCCCCCATGCTACACTTTTCTAGGGGGAGCCCTGTCGGCTTCCCGGAGCTATCCCAGGCTGATATGCTAATGTCAGACTTTGGCATCAGTCATGTGTATGGAGTTCTTAGGCCTACCGGGGACCACGGCCAGAACTGGGCCCCCTCAGAGAGGCAAGGGGAGCAATGGCCTATAGAAGCCCCCGTGTGGTTGGAACCATTCTATGTCTGCCATCGACCGGAACAGGCACCCAGAAAGGTAAGTGCCTCAAAACAAACCCCTATTCTGGTTAAAATTGCTACCAAAAACCGAACTAGTGGATAGAACTCCCCAACCGAAAACAAGCAAACTAGTGTGACGACACACACCGCCGCGCCGCTGTCTGCGCAGCTCCCCCCTCCCCGGGAGGGGGAAGGGGGAGCCCCAGACCCCCCGCGCCGGCTACCCACACCTCAGTTCTTGAGGCTAATGCTATAGGCGATGGTCGTGTGCTCTGGCTCCGGTGTCGCTACTGCTCTGTGCTTTGCGTGTGGTGTTGGTTTTGTGGGTGCGAGAGCCAGGAGTTATCTTCAGTACTCGGGCTGCATGCGCCTAGGGCTGCCTTCCCTAGGTGCCCTGTAAGTACTGCCCTTGGGGCTTGGGGCCACCTTCCACAGGCTCCTCGGGGTCTGCCTCTGCTGGTCCGGTTTACCTTTCGGTTTTTCGGCCGCCTGTTGGGCTCTTGGGTGTTCTGTTCTCCCTTGTTACCGGCAGGTAAGAGGCAGTTTGCACTGGTAGGGGCGCAGGGTGCTGCTCAGCTTGTATTTCCCGACATCGCGGCCGGCTCTGTTCCTTGGGGTTCGCTGTCCTCTTGCGGGGTTTTGTTTTTCTTTTTCTTTTTGCCTGGTGGGGGGTTCTGTCATTTTATTCAGTTTGTTTTTGCCCTTCCACTGTTCTCCTAGGTGGCGCCCCCTGCTAGGTCCCCGTGAGTGTACACGTCCCTGGGGTTCAGCTTTAGAAGTTTGCTTGGTAGTTTTGGGTGCCGGTTTGCAGCACCCTGCCTGGGACTACCTGAGCGCGAGTCCTCTTAAAGTAAACGCTCGGGACCCTGGGAATCCCCTAGGGGGCGCGTGGGTCTGATGGATGTGACCCCGGAGTCCCCACTCGCTGTGCGTGAGTTTGAGGGTTGCTCGGCCCCCTTGTCTCAGGGTGACCCTCATTGTTTTTGCCTCTGCCACGCTGCCTGTTGGGTCGGTGATACTTTCGACCCTGAGTCCTGTGAGTGTTGCTGCTTGCTTGTGACTCAATTTACCCAATCCCCTGATGATTCTATTCGGGTACAGGCGGCGCGTGCGTTGCAGTCTAGGTTTCGTCTGTTGCAACGCGCTTGGTTGGTTGCTTCCCCGGATGCCCCGGGGCTGCCCCGCTTTGCTTTTCGAGACCCGGACTTGGGGGTGGGGGTCGCTTCGATCCTGGTTCAGTCCGCACCTCCTCGTCCTTCCCCTTCTGTTCGTTCTGGTCCCCCGCCCCTGCTTCCGGCCCCGAAGCGTCTGAGGGTTTCGGGGTCGGAGCAGGGGTTACTTGATCTTGAGACTTGGGCAGCTTCGGGGGGTGCCCCTTCCGGGGGGGGCGGCAGAGGCATTCGTGTCTTGTCTCCCGGCCGAAGCTTCAGGTTCTGACCGGTGGGCCCCCCTTCCTCCAGCTTTTCCGGCTGCTCCGTCCTTGTCTTGTGGGGTCGGGGCTTGGGGAGAGGACTCGGCCTCGGGTCCTGTGGTGAAGGACCTCGAGGCTGGGGAGGGGCTGACTTGGGGGCCTTGGGCCCCGCTGGACCCCGCCTGGGTTTTTCTTCCCACTGAGCGGGGCTTATTGTTACAGGGAGTGGGGTTTTCTTTTCCCCCCTCTGCGTACGAGTTGGATTTGGTGTCGGCCCCTTCCCGGGTTCGGTTCCATGTTCCCCGGGTACGTCGGTTCCGTCCTTCCGGAGGTTTTCGGCTTATCGCATCCAACCTGGTGTGGTGCGAGCGGCCTTTGCAGCTTACCTCCTGCGTGACCCGGATTATTCCTCGGAAATGGATCCGTCCACGTTCAGGTTAGGGACTTCGTTCCCTTTCTGGCTCCGTTACGAGGTTCCGGAGTCGTCCTGGCTAGCAGACTGCCCCTTGTTTGGTCCGGATTCCTGGCATTCCTTCTGTCGTTCCCGCACGCTGGAGTGGCGGGAAGCTTCCACGGTGCTTCAGGTTTTCCTGGGGGGCGAACTTGAGTACTTGAATGAGTGCTTGTTTGCCCCTGCCCTTCCCCACGATGTGGGCGTTATTCAGCTCCATGTGCAGGTTCCCTCCCTTTCGGCGGCGCTCGTTGCGGAGGACTTGCGTGCCCGGGGCTCTTGAGTTCGGCCTTGCGGTTCTTTTCCCTCCTGGAGCTGTCTTTGGATTGGCTCATGGAGGATGTGGGGACGCTTGGGTCCGTCCCGGGGTCCGGCACCTTGTCCTCGGCTGCGCGTTCGTCGGCTGCCTTGTTGAAGCTGTTCACACCGATTTTGCGGGATGCGGTTTCCCTGTTTTATGCTAACAGTCTCGCGTGTCGGAAGGCGGTGCTGGGTTCCTCCGTGGAATCTGCTTGGGCTCTGGCTCTTAGGCGTTCTTCACCTTTTTGTCCTCTCCTGTTTGCGGAGTCGGCCGTGGCGCAGTTTATTCAGGCTGCGTCGGCGGCTTGTCGTCCGATGTCGGACTTGTTGGTTTTCCGGGGGTCCCGGGGTGGGTCTTCCCGAAAAGGTCGTGCCAGGGCTCGGGGTTCCTCTCGTCGTGGTAGGCCTCTGGTGTCAGGTTCGGGGTTGGCTCCTCCTGCGGACCCTCCCTCGTCTGGTCGGCGCGGTGTTCGCGCTGTGCGGGGTTCTGGGTCTTGTAGGGGTCGCCGGCCCTTTCGCGGTTTGCCCCCTTGACGGGGCGATGGGGGGGCGACTTGCACTGTTCGCCCGCGCCTGGTCCCATGATTCGTGGGCCTTTCGGGTCGTGTCTCGCGGCCTGCGGTGGCGTTGGGTGGCCCCTCCCCCCTTTGGGGGGTCGGGGCTGGCAGAGCAGGTTTCTTCCCCTTTGCTCTGTCGAGTCGTCTTGGAGTGGGTACGCTTGGGCGTCGTCGAAACGACGTCGTCCCTCAGATGGGTTTCCCGTCTGTTTCCGGTTCCGAAACGGGACTGCGCGGACCTGCGGTTCATTCTGGACTTGTCCCGTCTGAACCCCTGGGTTCATTGCCCCTCCTTTCGGATGACTACACTGTCTCGGGTTCGGCTCCTCTCGGAGCCGGGAGCTTGGATGGTGTCCCTGGACCTCCGGGACGCTTATTGGCATGTCCCGATTCATCCGCGGTTCAGGGACTGGCTCGGTTTTGTTGTGGGGCGTCTGAGTTACCGCTTTCATTGTCTCCCGTTCGGGTTGAACCTGGCACCTCGCGTGTTCACGCGCCTTACATGGGTTGTGGTGGCTCGTTTGCGTCTCCTAGGTGTTCGCGTGTTGGCCTACCTCGACGACTGGCTGGTTTGGGCTCCTAGCCAATCAGCTTGCTTGCTAGCCAGGGATTTGGTTCTTTCCCAGCTCGCCGGGTTCGGGTTCTTGGTGAACTGGAGGAAGTCCCATCTGGTTCCCTCTCAGGTTCGGACTTGGCTGGGTCTCGTTTGGGACTCTCGAACCGCCTCCTTGTCTCTCCCTCCGGAGTCTCTCCTATGGCTGCGGTCCCGCCTTCGTCTGTTTCTGGAGGGCCCTCGGGTCACCCGGTGGTTGCTCGAGGGGCTGTGCGGGAGCCTGAACTTCGCGATGGTGGTCTACCCGCCGGGTCGGGTTTGGCTTCGACGGCTGTTCTGGTTCCTTCGGGGTTCCCCCTTCCGCCTCTCTCGCGATCGCAGAGTTCGACCCCCGGGGGACTTGCGTCGGTTGCTGTGTCACCGGCTTCCTCTTTGGGTTTTTAGGGGTTCAGTGCCTTGGCGCCTACCCGAGCCCTCGCTCGATGTGTACACGGATGCGTCGTCTCTCGGCTGGGGTTTTGTGACCAGTGCTCACCAGGCCGGCCAGGGGCGTTGGGATCCGTCCTTCCGTCGAGCTCACAGCACGGTGCGGGAGTTCGCGGCAGTGTGGTTTGCTCTGGGGAGGATTCAGGTGGCCCGCGGATCGACGATTCGGCTCCATTCGGACTGCTCTCCGGTGGTTCATTGCCTGAACCGCGGGGGTTCGATGCGGTCCTTGTCTCTTTGGGGTTGGTCGCTTCGGGTGACTCGTCTGCTGAGTTCTCGGGGTTTGGCTCTCCTGGCGGTTCACGTACGGGGCGTGTCCAACGTCTTGGCCGACACCCTGTCTCGCTTCGTTCCCCTCTCCATGGAGTGGACGGTCGACGACGAGTCCTTCCATTGGCTTTGCCAGACGTTCGGGCGCCCCGAAGTGGACCTCTTCGCCTCGGCGTGGTCGCGGCGTCTTCCCGTTTATGCGGCGCCCTTCCCCAATCGCGAGGCCGTCGGGGTCGATGCCTTTCGGCTAGACTGGCCGAGGTGGGGGTTCCTGTACCTCTTTCCCCCGTTTTGGCTGTTGCTCCAGGTCCTGACTCGCTTGGAGACTTACCAGGGGAGAGTTGTCCTTCTGGCCCCTTGGTGGCCGGCCCAGCCTTGGTTTCAGGCGCTGGTTGCTCGGTGTCCGAACCCGAGGGTTTTCCCGCGGCTCCGCCTCTTTCAGCAGATCGGGCCGGTACGTCACGTGGCTGGTTCGATGAGGGGGCCCGGTTCTGGCCGTGGTCCCCGGTAGGCCTAAGAACTCCATACACATGACTGATGCCAAAGTCTGACATTAGCATATCAGCCTGGGATAGCTCCGGGGAGCCTCCGGGACTCACCCAGAAAATGGCGTTTCATTACATTCAACGCTGGTTTTTTGTGTATCTGGGTCAGTACGACTTGATTATCCTGTTTGGTGCTCCAGTGGACCTCTGTCCATGTTCCACGTCCTGCTTTTGGACTTCTCCGGTGTTCCGTTTTGGTACCGAGTTCCTGCGATTTCTGTGTGGTTTTCTGCAGGCTTTGGGTTGCGCTGTCTGTGGGGGGGTGGGGGGGTGGACTTTTCAGTCTGCCGCTCCTGCTGTGGGACATTTGGGGCTTGACTCTCTTTATTTAAATATTAATGTAATGAAATTATATTACGAAGGACCACCCGCTTTTATAGTAAAGAGGGAAACTAAGAATATGATCATTAGATAATTCCTAGATGAACTAGTAACTATGGATAAAATACTAGAGAATATGATCACTTATATAATTAATGGGCTGTATAATTAATTGAATCAAAGCCTCAAAGACCTACATTGGGGGGTTATTACTGGAACTTCATATATGACCAGGAACTAGTGTGGTTCGTGCACCAGTCCATAATGCAATAATCTAATCCTATGACCAATTATAGAATCATTATATTTATCACCAATAAGAACATAGATTATAACATGAGAAATTAATAATTATAATAAACACATGTCAATCCAAAGAAACAGTGCTCTGCATGAATAATACTACAGATAATGGAATTTAAGGAATACGGAAAGGGTCTTAGCTTGAAGACGATTTCCAAGAAGTCGGTCACGACTCATTCTCGGAATCTCCTGGACTCATCATGGAACACTGGGAGATGATTAACACGGGAAATGACAGCTCGTGGAATTCTTCACACACGCTGTAAATCAAATTATATTCAGTAGCAACAGATTAAGCTGCTAGACATCTATGTTCAAGAAAATTAAGTTAAATAATGAAGGTAAATAATAACCTGTGGTTTTTTATAGTCGCTCTGCGTAACGACAAGCTACCCAGCTATAACCCCCTCCTAGATGATGCATCAAATGGGAATAAAGGTACTTAGCTAATAGGGCACTGTGTAAGTTAAGGCTTGCCGAAGTTCGCGTCCTAGGGTCAGGCGTTGTTGTAACGAACACGTGTTGGCGAGCCTAGCCTAGATGTTGACTCGCTTCACTGGCCGGTCACGTTTGGCTACACTGAACCAAATTTAACAGGTTCCTGGCTGAATGTCAAATTAAATCTCTTGACAATTCAACACGATGTGTAAGTGACACTGACACCAGCTAAGTTGTTGTCTGCAAAGGTTCTTCACACCTCACAGTGGCGACTTTCCTCTGGAGCTCTTGATGGCGTCTACCCTGGTGGCTTGGGTAATGGCGTCTCTCTCTGAGCGCGTCACCTCGTGTACTAGCGTCTCCTCTGCCCCGCTCCGCGTCCCGCGTTTGATACACAAATTATTTACTACGAATATTATCATTTCTCGCAGTTGTGATTGAAATGCTCGGATAAGGACGGGTTTATTATTCAGAGGAGTTAAATATTATTATTTGCCCGTTTTACGATGGTAAACGAGCAATGGAGATGAATTAAAGTCTCTCCAGGGCATTCACGCGTGACGTTAAATTTATTACCAGATAACAGTTATAACTATAAACGCTCTATTTGGCATTAGTTGGGGATCAGTTTATCTGTAAATAATTATCACACAGAACACCGTTGTTTTATAGAGAATCAAATTCAATTCTCAGACACACTGGATATAGTTGTGTTTATTATAATGGAATCTGACGCAATACTGGCGTCTGGTGACGTAAGAATTCTAGCCTTATTGTACAGATGTAATTATTAGTACATGTGAACTCTACGTTTGGTTAATTTTAATTACTACAGTGATTAATGGATTTAGTAATAATTAATGATAATACAACAGTGTTGTATTTAGTGTTGGAAATTTCCAACACCTGCCTTCCTGGTTCCTTTTCTTGGTACCAGGTTTGCTGGGTTCCGGTCCTGGTTTCGGTTTTTCTTTGTTCCTTTTCCGGACCTGGTGTGTTTGCTTTCCTGCGGTTCTCGTCCTCGGTAGTTCTCCTCTTGGATGCCTCGGGGATGCGTGTCTCATTCTTCCCTGCTGGAGCTGGTTCTCTTGCTCCAGCAGGGTTGCGCTGTTTTTAGATTCGCGTTTCGCGCTTTCGATCGTGGTGTTCGTTTCTCCTCGTTTGTGTCGGCACAGGTTTGTGTCGTTATTGGTCTCCCACCTGCATGTTTCGTCTCGGGGGCGGTGTGTGGTTTTCCTATCACTGCGAAGGGTCCTTTGGTTTTTGATAGGGTTGGCTTGTCTTCCCTTTGGGGTTGTTCTGGGACCGTTATCTGGAATTGTCCTGTCACCTCATGTTGGGTGGTGCTGGCAGAGCCGCTCCTTCTTGTGTTCAGTGTTGTGGTTCCTTCTGCTCTATTCCACTTGCTGTCCTGGGCGTTGTTCCCCTCTGGCCTGCTCTTGAGTTTTGGGGCCATCCTGGTCGTTGACCTGGGTGGTCTTTTTCTTCTCGTTTTGGTCTTTGTTTTGTCAATGGTTTTGATTGGTCAGTTAGGACGTGTGGTATCCGCCTCCCGGTTCCTTCCCTGTTTTACTTATCTTTGGTGAGGTAGCTCCGGGGAGCCGACGGGGCTCCTCCCAGAAAACCAGCGTTGAATGTAATGAAACGCCATTTTCTGGGTGAGTCCCGGAGGCCCCCCAGCATCCCTCCCTCCTTCCAGTCGGCGGCGTTTTTCGCGTATTTTGACATCCAGCCTAAGAACTGCCAGTTGGATCACCGGCGTGGAGGGTCTGGGGCTCCCCCTTCCCCCTCTCGGGGAGGGGGGGGGTTGCGCAGACAGTGACGCGGCGACATGATGACGTCATGCTAGTTTGATAATTTTGTTTGGGGAGTTCTGTCCACTCGTTCGGCTTTCGGTAGCAATAATTTCACCAGAATTGGGGTTTGTTTTGGGGCGCCTACCTTTCTGGGTGCCTGTCCTAGTCGATGGCAGACATAGAATGCACCCAATCACAAGGGGGTTTCTATAGGCCATTGCTCCTCGTGCCTCTCTGAGGGGGCCAGGTTCTGGCTCGTGGTCCCCGGTAGGCAAGAACTCCTAGCACTTTGACTGATGCCAGAAAGTTATACATATCCATTCAGCCTGGATAGCTCCGGGGAGCCTCCGGGACTCACCCAGAAAATGGCGTTTCATTACATTCAACGATGGTTTTTTTTAATAAAGTTAAAACCTTTTGAAAGGAAAGGCAGAGCTAAAGTACACAATGGCAGTTAAATGAGATTATAATTTGAATTCTGGCTATACAGCAGCTCTCCCACAGTCACTCAGGAAAGAATTAAGGTGAGCTTCAGTGGTTATTGAATAGGTTTTTCCAGTGTCAGTCCTCCTACGTAACATAACAAAGATAAAGACAATGGGCCACAGATTAGGATTTTTTAAAATAGACAATTTAATACATGAAAATACGTAATAATCCAATACTATGGACTCACAAAGTTTATTACCAAATAATGCAAAACTCAGGAGCTGGGAAGCCAATGCCTTATAATAGTTCAACTCAATATAAAAAATAATAAATACTGGACTGTGACTGTGATGATATAAATTTACAATAATTTAGTACATAATAAATAACGACAATAAGCCACGGGGAAAAATGCGGATACTATGTAGAGTCGAACTGAAACAGTCAAAGTGCAAAGATAGGATTGGATAATAACTAGAGAGCAGGATTACAATTTATAAGCAATAAATAGTACATTACAAATATAACGTGAAGGTTCCACTAAGAAGAGTGTAAAAGAGAGACATAAGAACATAAGAACAAAGGTAACTACAGAAGGCCGATTGGCCCATACGAGGCAGCTCCTATTTATAACCACCTAATCCCACTCATATACATGTCCAACCCATGCTTGAAACAATCGAGGGACCCCACCTTCACCACTTTACGTGGCAATTGGTTCCACAAATAACAACCCTGTTACTGAACCAGTATTTACCCAAGTCTCCTAAATCTAAACCCTTGCCAATTTATACCCATTGTTTCGTGTTCTCTCTTGTGTTGATACTTTTAATACCCTATTAATATCATCTTTGTTATGTCCATTCATCCACTTGTAAACCTCTATCATGTCACCCCTAACTCTTCGCGTTTCCAGTGAATGCAACTTAAGCTTTGTTAATCTTTCTTCATATGAAAGATTTCTAATTTGGGGAATTAACTTAGTCATTCTACGCTTGACACGTTCAAGTGAATTTATATCCATTCTATAGTACGGCAACCAAAACTGAACTGCATATTCTATATAGGGCCTAACCAGAGCTAGATATAGCTGAAGAACCACACCAGGTGTCTTGTTACTAACGCTTCGATTAATAAGTCCCAGTGTCCTATTTGCTTTATTACGAACATTCATGCATTGGTCCTTTTGTTTTAAATTCTTACTAATCATAACTCCCAGATCCCTTTCGCAATCTGACTTCGCAATCTCAACACCATCTAGCTCGTATCTTGTAACTCTTATCATCATTACCGAGCCTCAAAGCTTTACATTTATGAGCATTAAACTGCATCTGCCAATCCTTTGACCATTTCAAAACCCTATTTACACCAACTTGAAGTGATAGTGAGTCGTCTTCCGTATTAATTTCCCTACCGATTTTTGTATCATCGGTAAATTTGCAAATGTTGCTACTCAATCCTGAATCTAAATCATTTATATTAATTATAAACAACAGAGGTCCCAGGACAGAGCCTTGAGGCACTCCACTTAAAACATTTTCCCACTCTGACTTGATTCCATTAATACTAACTCTGTTTCCTTTGGTATAGCCATGCCCTAATCCATTTTAATATAGCACCTCCAATACCATGAACCTTTATCTTTTTAATCAGTCTTTCATGTGGCACTGTATCAAAAGCTTTGCTAAAGTCAAGGTACACATCATCACAATCCTTACCACTATCAACTGCCTCAACTATGCTAGAATAAAAAGATAATAAATTTGTTAAACATGAATGGCCATTTATAAAACCGTGTTGCAACTCAATTATTAATTTATGTTTTTAAAGATGAAGACGAATTTTATTTGCAATTATCGATTCGAGTAACTTTCCCACAATAGACGTTAGGCTAATTGGGCGATAGTTTGACGCAAGCGATCTATCTCCTTTCTTAAAAACTGGCATCATATTAGCAACTTTCCATAACTCTGGCACTCTGCCTGACTTGATTTATTAAATATGGTAGACAGTGGGTCGCAAAGCTCCTCTTTGCATTCTTTAAGCACCCTGGCAAACACTTTATCCAGCCCTGGGGATTTGTTTGGTTTGAGTTTTACTATTTGTTTAATTACATCCTCCCTGGTAACTGCTAAACTAGTCAACCTGTCCTCGTCACCACCCACATAGACTTGTTTGGCTGAAGGCATATTGTTAAGTTCCTCTTTAGTAAATACAGATATAAAATATTTATTAAAAATACTACTCATCTCTTTATCACTATCTGTTATTTGACCTGTCTCAGTTTTTAATGGACCTATCCTTTCCTTAATCTTTGTCCGGTATAATTGGAAAACCCTTTAGGATTTGTCTTCGCTTGTTTGCTATGCGAACTTCGTAGTTTCTTTTTACTTTCCTTATCTCTTTTTTAGTATTTCTAACCAGTTGTACGAATTCCTGTTCTAAACTGACTTCCCCATTCTTAATCCTTTTGTACCACGCTCTCTTTTTACCTATTAAGGTTCTTCAGATTCTTTGTTATCCACTTTGGATGATTAGTATTCGATCTATTCAATTTATATGGTATACTACATTCCTGGGCTTTGCTTAGAATATTTTTAAATAGGTTATATTTGGAATCCACATCGAAAACCCCTTTTATGTCACCTATCGCTGGGTTCACGTCTAGCTCCATGACCGGCCCACACCCCATACCCAAGACTTTCCGATCTATTTGACCCCAAAAAATTCTTATGCTATTGACATCAGCTTTTCGAAAATCAGGCACTTTAACAGAATTTTCTCCTACAGATCTATTCCATTCAATGCTAAATCTGATTTCTTTATGATCACTGTTCCCTAGCTCACTCCCTATTTTGATGTCCTTAATTTGTTTCCCTGTTAGTTAACACTAAATCTAAAATATTATTTTCCCGCGTTGGTTCCTTAACCCTCAAACCGCTAGGGGCCCAAATGGAATTCACACCCACAGGCGCAACAAAAAAAAAATCCAAAAAATTCTTTCGTCTTATAGAAGTGTTCATTTTTGTTCCCTGATCGCGGAAAAAATAACAAAAAAATCGTAGGTGGCATATTTTAGCCGCAATAGGGTAGGGAAGTGTGGCAAAAAAGGGGCGTTGGCAGAGCCTTCGCCAGATGAGGTCTACTCCGCCCGAGCTGTCAGACGGCAGTTGCCACAAATATATTATTACCTAATTATTTCAATGTCTCTGATTTTTTCTTAGTTTTTTTGCAGTAATATTATTCCATACAGTGAATTGTGGTATATTTATATTATAAAATGTGTGAACCATCGCTGTACTCAAAATTATGGTGTGCATATTAGTGATTCAATTATTATGTTCATAAAACAATAAACAAATAGTTTTGCTGTTGTTACACTATATACACAGGTTATATATAAGTATTTGCATGTTTTGTACACCATAATGAACTACTACGTTGGTCTTGTGAGTCAAAAAGCAACGAGGAGTGACCGCCAAACACCAGCGAGCCACTCACTGCCACTCCCTCCCTCAACACCACCTCACTCACCTCCTACAATACTATTTCTGTATTTATTCACTATACACAGACGTTATATATACGTATTTACATGTTTTGTTCACCATAACTGTACATCTAAGCTTGTATGGTGAGTAAAGGCCACAAAGACGTAGCTACTCTCACAGTCAGCTGATTGGCGGCCGCCCTCAAGGCCAGACGCACTAATATTTGTCCTTCAACAATATTGTTTGTGGTGTTATTACGCTATATACACATATATAAGTATCTACCTGTTTTATTCACCATACCTGAACAAATAAGCTGGTATGGTGCCCAAAGACCATAGTGGCCATCAGTAAACACCATGCCAAGACGTGCAGTCGACGCTCTTCCCTCACCAAAATGGCGGCTCCCAACCTCCTACTCTCGCTGTTATCACACTCTATACACACGTTATATATAAGTATCTACATTTGTGTTCACCATGGCGAACCACTAAGCTGGTATGGTGAGTGCAGTCAATAAATGGTGGCCACACAGAGTCGGAAGACGACGCCACAACCCTCCCTCGCACTGCCTTACACCTCCCTCCATGGAGCACAGCGCTAAATATCACCACAATCCTGCTATTATCAGAATCCTGGTCAGTTTTATCACAGTCAGGGGGCTTCAGTAATACTATCACTGCTAAATAATAGCAGTATCATTTATATTATGGTATTTGTAGGCGATGCTGTGGTCACAAGCTGAACAGCGGTGCTGTGAGCTCGTGCTGCGTGCGCCAGCCTTGGTGGCTTGCTCAATACTGACGCTGTAACACCCAAAAATGTTGGCCTGGATTTCTTTTCTAGGTGGCATCTGGCAACTATCGGTCGTGGCTGTACTATAGCTGCCCCTATCCCAGGCGGGGAGTTTAAATTATAGCGCTAGACACGAAATCATATATAAATGATGTGCGCGGTTTCGGTTTTGTCACCGATATCATTTATATATGATATGCGCGGTTTGAGGGTTAATGTGTTGTGTAAGAAAGCAATCGTTAATTAATTCTAGAAAATCTGCTTCATTATTCCCTGTTTTGTTCAACCAGTTTATTCCACTAAAATTAAAATCACCCATGACATAAATACTGTTAGATCTAGATGATCTAGATATTTCATCCCATAGATGCTTTGCTTCCATTCTGTCTAAATTTGGTGGCCTGTATATAACTCCTATTATAATAATATTTGCTTTTTCGTTCAATGCTATCCAAATAGTTTCTGTATGTGGCTCAGTTTTGATTCCCTCTTTGAGACTACATTTCAAATTGTCCTTTATACTAGAAATAAGCACTAGAAGGATAAGGTTAAGTGCAAATACTCCTTCCAAAGTACTAGGTCGCAGGACCGTTAGCCCACTAACAGGGCGGGCCCATTCAGGTTAAGGCTCCACTGGGGTTCCAGCTAAGGGCTTAACGGACTGTCCCAGCTAAGGGGCCTAGGACAGGGCTGTCCGAGGGGCATGACTGATGTGCCCAGCTTAGGCCCGTGACTACGGATGCCTTTGACTAAGGAAAAGGCAGGACTGCAAAAAGTGCCTCACGAAAGGGGAGGCAAGTCGGTAAAGAAAGGGAAAGTAATAATATAGTTTGAGAACTAATGCCGCCAGCATAGCACTCATTGCCGTAAAGGCCAAAGACCGTTATGCTAAATAAGCATAAACAATAACAGAGCCGTGATCCAGAGAAAACGATAATAACAAATAAAGCAGAGGGAGGGTAGAAATAAGGCAACTAAAACCCGGACCGAATAATAAAGAACTTAAATTAGTAGTAGTATGATACAATAATAACAACATTCATGGCGTTATGCGAGGCCGGAAGCCGAAAGGGGAATTGACATGAGATTAATAACACCAAAAAGTGACTATAACTAACATCAATAGCAAATAGTAACAAGTTCAAATTCAAAATTCAAATGTTTATTTAGGTAAAGTACATACATACAAGGGGTGATACAGATATTGATGAATTTATAGATAGAGCTAGTACATACAATGCCTAAAGCCACTATTACGCAAAGCGTTTCGGGCAGGAAAAACACTAAAGACTAAAACATTATACTAATTGAGATTAAAGTATAAAATGTGTTGAGAAAATATAAAAATAAAAACGGGGGGAAGATGGCAGGAAAACAGCAAAATATAATTTGGTCGACAAACAGCATTGTTTAAAAATAACAGACATGGGTTGACATTATAGGGGTAAGGTAGGTTACATGGAGTTAATTAGGTAGTGCTTAGTTTTTATCTTAAACTGGTTGAGAGAGGTACAGTCTTTAACCCTTAACCCTTAAAGTGCGCATCACTTCATATGAAGTGTAAATCGTTTTACCAGTCAACTGCGCTTCACTTCATATGAAGTGTATGGCTACCGCGCACGATTTGAATGGCCCGCGGTGTAGCTGGGGGTCCCATACGCTGCCCAGGGGCTCTAGTAAACAGCGGCCATTTTGAAAAAAAATCCAGCTCACGCTCCGATGGCATGGGAGGCCTCAGTTTAGCGAGAGTCACCATGGCGAGCGCACGGTCAAACGCCTCACGAGCACGCATCACTCAGTCCCTCACCCCAGAGCAAATAGCCCACGAATTATTCTCTGAAGGTGAAGAAAGTGTGTTTGACGATTCAGACAACGATGAGGATTATACACAGTTGTCGGGAGATAGTAGCAGCAGCAGTGAAAGTGAGAATGACCGCCATGCCATGGCGAGGCCTATACGCTCCCATGCCTCCTCGCCCATTTTCTACCCCAATTCTACCACGACCTCACAGTTCCTGTGGATATTTTCTGTTTGAGGGTGACGAGTCAGAGGGAGGTGACTCCTTTTCTGGGTTTAGTGACTCAGATCAAAGTTTTATTGAGCCTGTGGCTGGTACCAGTGGTGTAACTGGGCGAGAAATTGTCGCGTCAGCAGCATCTCGCCCAGCCAAGCGCCACCGCATGGCACCACATGAGGCACCAAGACCCTCGTGTTCACGTACACCCACCTCACGTGCACGTAGCCGCCGTGCTTCTCGCAGACGGTATTCAGCTCCTGGTCGCCGGTATGCATCGCTTCCTCGCCGTCTTTCCTCTGCATCTCGCAGGACGCCTGGTGTACTTGAGTGGAGTGATGGTGACGATTTTATTCCTAATATTCCTCACTTTGACGATAAAGATGTAGGGATTACAAACCTTTTCCCTAATCAAGGTGAGGACATGGCTGAGATGGAATATTTTACAGCATTCTATGATGAACCACTCATGGAATACATTGTACACCAAACGAACCTGCATGCTGCTTACCTGATTGAGAGGGAAATCACAGAATTTTCACGACTGCAGCGTTGGAAAAATACCACAGTGGCGGAAATGTATGTGTTTTTGGCACTCTGTTTGTTGATGAAGCACTGCCACAAACATGCAATAAATGACTACTGTATTGGAGCAAGGACAAGACAATACCAACACCTTTATTCGGGAAATATATGTCACGAGACAGGTTTCAGATACTCCTCAGGTGTCTACATTTTGGAAGTGTTCAGGACCGAACACCTGATGATAGACTGTGGCGAGTGAGGCACTACATGAACGATGTTATTGGAAAATTCAGAGATTTTTACGTACCAGCACAGAAGCTGGTGGTTGATGAATCTCTCATACTTTTCAAGGGACGTGTTCCATTCAAACAGTACATTCCCTCAAAACGAAACCGATTTGGCCTGAAATTTTTTGTTCTTTGTGATTGTGAGACAGGATACGTGTTACACATGATTCTGTACTCGGCTAGTGATGTAGACATTCCCGGTAACGACGAACATGGATTCTCGGGGAGTGTAGTGAAGACCATCATGGCTCCGTGGATGAACAAGGGACACATTTTATACACAGATAATTACTATACAAGTCCCTTGCTAGCTCGGTTCTTGCTAGAAAATAGAACCGGATTGGTTGGTACAGTAAAGCTACAACGAAGGGAAATGCCTGTGTTTGACAACGACATTGCAGTTGGTGAGTGTCAGAGAAGGAAAAGTGATAACATTCTGTCAGTTCGGTGGAAAGACAAAAGAGAGGTGAACTTGTTGACAACAATTCATGATGGAACAATGGTGAACAGTGGGAAAGTGAGCCATAAAACAAACGCACCACTATATAAGCCAGACTGTGTTTTAGACTATAATATCAACATGCGGTTGATTGATAAATCAGACATGATGATTGGCACTGCAGAGTGTGTGCGGAAGACATGTAGGTGGACGAAAAAAGTGTTCTTCCATCTTGTGGACATGAGCATGCTGAACTGTTTCAACATGTACCTTGTGAGAACTGGACGTAAGCCCACTTTCCGTGACTTTGTATTTGATGCTGCAATACAGTTATTAGGAAAGTTTGCAAAAGATGTCCCAGGTATTCAGCGGCCCATCATAAACCCACTGTTGCAGCATGCTGGTACTCCACGCCTCGCTCACACTGAAGGCTTCCTAGCACACAAACTTAAGTATTTGCCACCTGGTGTGAAGCGTGCAATAGCCCAACGTGATTGCTTGGTGTGTAAAACAACGACACGTAGAGACAAGAAACGGAAGCTTGTGCAAACATTGTGTGAAACGTGTGGTATCCCATTATGTGCTGTCGACTGCTTCAATGACTACCACAGTCTAGAAATCTTCTAAGTGTGCTTCAAAGTGTGTATAGCGTGTGCGAGTGTGTAAATATGTAAACATATAAGCAGAACATATAATATAATAGACTGTAATGACATATTATATTGCCGTAATTGAAAACATTTGTGTGCGCCTGTGTATACTCAAATATGCAACAATTATTGATACAAACTATGTTCAAACAGTATTTGAAACACAATTAGTGAAAAAAAGGGTTAAGGGTTAAGCTGCGCATCGCATCATATGATGCTTTGACCGACTTGCAGTAAATTGTGCATTGCTTCATATGATGCTTTGGAGTACTACGCAAGATTTAAACGGCCCGCGAACACACGGGGTTCACCACACCTTCATCAGGGCTCCTGTAAACAGATGCCATTTTTTTTTTTAAATCGTGGGCCAAATTCCCGGGTGTTAGAGGCCTCAGTATTGAGTGAGCTATCAAACCTGATGCACGCAGCATGAGCTCACAGCACTGCTGTTCAGCTTGTGACCACAGCATCGCCTAAAAATGCCATTATATACTTGTTCATGCTATTATGTAGCGATGATATTATTACAGAAGACCCCTGACTGTGATAAAACTGACCAAGGTTCTGATAATAGCAGGATTGTGGTGATATTTAGCGCTTTGCTCCATGGAGGGAGGAGTAATGCTGTGGGAGGGGAGGGTTCTGGCGTCGTCTTCTGACTGTGTGCGGCCACCTTTTATTGACTGCACTCACCATACCAGCTTAGTGGTTCGCTATGGTGAACACAAATGTAGATACTTAAGTATAACGAGTGTATAGAGGTTATAAACAGCAATAGGAATAGGTTGGGAACCGCCATTTTGGTGAGGGAGGTGGCATCGTCTGCACGATTTATCATGTTTACTGGTGACCACTATGATCTTTGGGCACCATACCAGTTTACTTGTACAAGTATGGTGAATAAAACTGGTAGATACTTATATATAATGTGTGTATATAGCGTAATAACACCACGAACAGTATTGTTGGAGGAGAAATATTAGTGCGTCTGGCCTTGAGGGCGGCCGCCATCAGCTAACTGTGCGAGTAGCTACGTCTTTGTGCCTTTACTCACCATACTCAAGCTTAGATGTACAGTTATGGTGAACAAAACATATAAATACCTATATATAACGTCTGTATATAAAAGCAAAAACAGTATGGTGGGAGGAGAATGGTGGCGCGTCAGGTGAGGGAGGGAGGGAGGGAGAGGCAGCCAGTGGCGGGCTGCCACTGCCTGCCACTGCCACTCAACATACCAACTTATTGGTTCGTTATGGTGAACACGAATGTAGATATTTATATATAGCGTCTGTTAATAGTGAATAAAAGCAAAAAAAGTATTGTGGGAGGAGAATGTGGGTGAGTCAGGTGTCTTGAGGGAGTGAGGAAGTAGCAGCCAGTGGCGGGCTGCCACTGGCACTGCCACTCAGCATGCCAACTTAGTGGTTCGTTATGGTGAACAAAACATGCAGATACTTATATATAACCTGTGTATATAATTTAATAACCGACAAAGTATTTGTTCACTGCTTGATGAACATAATAATTGAATCAACAATATGCGCACCATTTTTTTGAGTACAGCGATTATTTACTCATTTTATTATATAAATATATCACACTACACACTATTGAATAATATTACAGCAAAAAAAACTATGAAAAATCAATCAGAGACATTGAAATAATTAGGTAATTATCTCTTTGTCGCAACTCCGGCCTGACAGCTGGGGAGCAACAGACCATCTGGGACGCACGCTGAGTCAACGCCTGTTTTTTTGCCAAACTTCCCCGCCCTATAGCAGGCAATATATGCCACTTACGATTTTATTATTGTTTTTCCCATGATCAGTGAACACAAATTAACAGGTTAGGAAGAAAAAAAGTTTTTTTTTTTTTGTATGCGCCTGTGGGTGTCAAATGGTATATAGCCATGCGCCATTTAACCCCCTAACTGCGTTGCCTCCAAATGTGACACCCTCGCAGTGCGCAGGAAATAAATTCTCTGGAAAAAATTCTTTTTTCTTTTTAAAGTGTCAAAAACCCTTCCCTGAGTATGGGTATGTAAAAAAAAATTCGAAATTGTACTTACTTTGGCTGCTATGGGGTCCGGAAGTTGGGGGCGTGACGTCATCGTTCCCTGTGCGCCCGTGGCGTAAGCTCTCGGAGGCGGTGGGGCGCTCGGGGCGGGGCGCGCGAGTTGCCGCGAATATATTTTCGTTCATTTATTGCGCACATTTCCCAATACATTTTCATTGTTTTTATGTGCCAATCCAATGTATAATGAACACATGCACTATAATATCGCAGTACAACATCCATTCTGTCCGTAGACACTGTGTTACGTGCATCGCAAACAAGTTCACTTATCCTGCACAATTTCCAATGTATCATGCCAAATAAATTTATATTTACACTTTATATACACACTGTACAGTATCACACACTATATACACACACCATAAACACACTCAGTGCTCCGCGAGTGTGTGATATGCTGCGAAACAGCCAACGGGGCAGAGTGGCACCTTGCACCCCACGCACCAGGTGCTGATACATCTTCGTTTCTGTTCTCTGCGGGTAGTGTTCCTGCATACTATACACGCACGTTTACCCTTCTCCCGTGATGCTGTGCCTGGCATATACTCGAGCATATGTACTCTGAAGTTCTCATTACCCCTCAATCTGTCTGGAGCTGCATGTGGCATTGTTGCTTGCACTCTGCGCGGTACAACAGAACCCTCCTTGCCATACTTTACTAGCAGCTGTGACACAACACCAGCACTGAATGTACGTATAGACGGTCTCCTGCCAGATTTTACTAAGTACATATTGAAGCAGTTGAGCACTGCAACATCCATGAGGTGGAAGAAGAACTTTTTAGTCCACTTCACAGACTTGCGCACGCACTCCACTCCACCAAGCATCATGTCACACTTATCGACGAGGCGCCTGTTCACGTTATAGTCTATGACACAGTCTGGCTTATACACTGTGTTGCGTGTCTGAAAGTGGACTTTCCCACTGTCCAACATGGCACCGGTGTGAATCGTACTCAGCATATTCACCTCGCGTCTGTCCTTCCACCGCACTGACAGCGTATTGTCACACTTGCGCAGCTGGCACTCACCCACAGCTATAGCTATACCGAACACTGGCATTTCCTTCCTGTGGCTCTTCACAGTGCCACATACGCCGGTGTTGTGGGCAAGGAGGTATCTGGTCAATAAGGGGCTGGTGTAATAGTTGTCGGTGTACAGTACATGCCCCTTGTTCGGCAACGGTTCCATCAGGGTTTTTACAACACTGCCAGAGAACCCGTGTTCATCTTGAGCCGGTATGTCGACGTCTGTACCAGAATATAATATCATGTCCAAGACAATACCAGTCTCACAGTCGCATAGCACAAAAAACTTCAGTCCAAATCGGTGCCGCTTTGATGGAATGTACTGCTTGAATGCCAGTCCCCCCTTGAACAGTACAAGCGACTCGTCAATAACCACATTCTGTCCAGGTACAAAATAATCCCTGAACTTCCCTCTCATGTCACTGAACATCTTCCGTACTTTCCACAGTCTGTCGTGTCTGTCCTCATTTGCATTATTCTCAAAATGCAGGCACCTGAGAATCAAGAGATACCTATCACGCGACATGTACCAGTTGAACACAGGCGATGGAACAAGGCTGTCTTTGCTCCAATAATCCTGGATGACAGCTTTCTCAGAGTCCTTCATCATCATACAGAGTGCCAGAAACACGTACATTTCGTCGATTGTCGTGTCCTTCCATCGTGTGAGCCGTGAGGCAGGTAAAATGCCTTCGTCTATGAGGCTGTGAGCGAACCTGTTTGTCTCAGTCACAAGATGCGTCATGAATACATTGTCAAAATATGCCTGAAAATATTCCATGTCTGCCATATCATCACCAGTATATGGGAATAATGGTGTAACACCAAAATCGCTATCATCAAATGTTGGTATTTGAGGGACAAATGTGGTGCAATCCTCCCACACAAGTACACCAGGGGGTTTGGTGTTGGCGTCAACACCACGGCCAACACCACCACGAGCACCAAAACTACAGCTACGTCGTCCGCTGCTTCTGCTGGAGCTACGTGAGGGTATGCTAGGCGCTGAGGCAGATTTACGTACTGTAGACCTACCACGAATAAATGATGTTGAGGGGCCACTGTCGTTGTCCACATGCTGTGAGGCACGCTGCCGCCTGCTGCGGCGTGTTGCTGAGGTAGCAAAACCCCGTCTGGTAACACCACCACTGCTCGTACTTGGGTCGTCCACACTACTCGTATCGGAGCCAATGTCACTGAAGCCCGAGAAAGATTCGTCACATGTACTATCACTGAATAAACTACTAGCGTCTGGGGACATACATGATGGTGGTGATGATAACGGTGTTGACCCAGGGCGGCGAGGCAGGCCGGGCGAGGCACGAGTACCCCACACACTCGCCACATCTTCCAATTCTGTCTCTTCCTCACTCGTATCAGATCTCTGAGTTAGGTCTTTATCTGGATCATAGTCCAGGTCATCATCCAGAGCACCGTCATCATACAAAATATCGCGTATTTCCTCCTCAGAGAGTCGTTTTCCATGACCGCGGGTCACCGTGGAGTGGGAGCTCGTAGAGGATGCGTCAGACATGGTTGCTGCCGTGAAACTGAGGCTCCCCACAGCCGCAGAGCATGCTGGGATTTTTTTTTAAGATGGCGGACGATCACTGGGGCCCCCACCCACCCATACCATACCCGCGTCACCGCGCGCCAGTTTTGAATGGAACGTGAAAAATCAAAATACCTGGAGGCGCGTTGTGCAAACCAGACGCGAGCCTGCAGGCGCGTTGCGCAGTTTAAGGGTTAAGGGTTAACATGATTGGGAAGGCCATTCCACATTCTGGGTCCGATGATTTGTAGAGCATTTCTAGTTTGATTAAGTTGTACTCTTGGAATATCAAAAAGGTACAGAGTTGGATATTGTTCTAATATTGTCCTTCTCCTAAGTGGAGAATAACTCAGCCAAATCTGCCAGTGAAACCAAAGACTATAAGCAAAGTAGGCTTAAAACAATAATATAGTAGCAGAAAAAAACAGAATAAACTCAATAATTACAAATACTAGCAGAGGGAGGGGGGGGGGGTGAAGGGAGGAAACCAAAAACCCGAAGTGAATAGAAAAGAACTTGAATAAATATATAACATAATGTAATAAATAATATATTGCCACCAGTCAACATGAAAAGCAGCTAGGAGTCGTCTGGGATTCATCCTGAAGTCGTCCTGACGCCAACTGGAGATCATCTTGTAATCATCCTGGAACAGGAAGGCGCCAACAAGAAGGCATCGTGCAGGCATCAAGAAGTCGTCTTTTAGTCAACACTAAGTCACCTTGCTGGTGATCGCAGACATTCACTACTACAGGAAGACCTGGATAAACTGGAGGAAAGGTCTAGAAAAAAGGCTGCTAAAGTTCAACTCAGAAGACATTGATAAACTAAAAACATATTAACAAAGTTTTCGATTGGGCAGCAGAAAATAACATGATTTTAACGGTGATAAATTCTGGGTACTCGGATACGGCAAAAATGAGGATCTTAAACATAATACAGGGTACAAAACACAATCGAATCTGCCCAAAGTAGGAAAACAGCATGTCATGGATTTGGGAATAATCATGTCCGACGACCTAACGTTTAGGGAGCATAACCAAGCAAGTATTGCGTCGGCCAGAAAAATGATAGGATGGATTTCGAGAACCTTCAAGTCCAGAGATCCCATCACAATGGTTGTACTCTTCAAATCACTTGTGTTGTCCTGTCTTGAGTACTGCTCAGTACTCACTTCCCCCTTCAGAGCAGGCGAGATTGCTGAAATTGAGGGAATACAGAGAACATATACGGCATGCATAGACAAGATAAAGCACCTAAATTATTGGGATCGTCTCAAAGCTCTCCAAATGTACTCACTAGAAAGGAGACAAGAGAGATACCAAATAATATACACATGGAAAATACTGGAGTGACAGGTCCCAAATCTGCACAGTAAAATAACAACGTACTGGAGTGATCGACATGGAAGAAAATGCAGAATAGAACCAGTGAAGAGCAGAGGTGCCATGGGCACAATCAGAGAACACAGTGTAAACATCAGAGGTCCACGGTTGTTCAACGTCCTATCAACGAGCATCAGAAATATTACGGGAACAACCGTGGACATCTTCAAGAGGAAACTAGATTGTTTCCTTCAAGGAGTGCCGGACCAACCGGGCTGTGGTGGGTATGTGGGCCTGCGGGCCGCTCCAAGCAACAGCCTGGTGGACGAAACTGTCACAAGTCAAGTCTGGCCTCGGGCCGGGCTTGGGGAGTAGAAGAACTCCCAGAACCCCATCAACCAGGAAAGTGGTTGATGGTTGAAAGTGGTAAAGAAAATAGGCAAAGGCTGCAAATTCACAAGGCAAGACAAGAAATATGAGTTAGAATTAAATATATGAATATAGTAAATAACATCAACGGTGCACTAGGAGAACCGCAGCAGAAGTAGTATGTCCAACTGTAAGCAATTGTGCTCAAAATAAGACTGGAATAAACTGTCAATTAAGAATAGTCAAAATTAAACAAAAAATTGTGTAATAAACCAATACTACAAAATTGCAAAGTTAATACAGCACAAAGCTTAGGCTGGAAAGGCCAATGTCGCGTGATAATTGCGCTCATAATAAAGAAACTGGACATTAACTGTAATATGACAGTATTAACAATACCACGTAAAATTTAGCAGCACTGGAGACTGTCATTAAATGATAAATCCAAGACGTGAAACATTGAATTTGTTAAATAATAAATTTAAAACCGCCGAACAGGTCCAAACGGGAAATGACAAGAGTAAGGTCAAGCACAACATAGAAATCACTGTATAAATAGATAGATAAGGAAACGTCCCACACTGGGGCCGGGAAACCTTAACCTTAACATTAAACCAACATTAACGTAGCATGTATAACACAAACACCAATGGCAAAAAGCGGCAAAATAAGGGATTAATATAAACAACCGTTGCCAAATGTAAACTGCAAAATCCTGCTGCAGAACATCAGCAGCTGTACACCGCAGCTGGAACACCTGCAGCTGGACATTGGCAACTGGAGCATCAACATCTACTGAAGATAAATAAATAGCGGCAACAGGCTACCAGGAAAATCTTCAGTGGTAAGTAGAAGTCCAACTGCAAGACTATTAGGGGCCATTAGAACCTGGGAGCTAGCGTTAAGGGAACGCCGGGAACGAACTGAAGCTAAAGCTGAAACTTTCCCTTGCCAAAAGGGGCGAGAATATCAGCAGCTAGCACGTCAGCAGCTGGAATAACAACGCTGAAACAGCAACAGCTGTAACATCGATGGCTGGGACAGCGACAGCTAGAACGTCAGCAGCCGGCACCTCAGCAGCTGCTGAAGATACAAAATTAGTGGCAACGTGCCAACGGGGAAACTGCCGTAGTAAGGAAAGGCAACTGCAAAACAATTTATGCTCAAAATAAGGTTGGAATATAACTCGTTAGAGAACAGGATGAATACATGAAGCTGAAAATAAAATGCAATCAAATACAATAAACTGAAAAGGAGTAATAATAATAGGCACGATAGCAGGAACGCTTCAGCTGGAACCCCGCACGCTGGAACTTCAGGGGCTGGAATGTCAGCAGCTGGAACAGGAGCAGGAACGTCCACGGCAGGAACCTCGATACCTGGAACGCAGTAGCATGGACGTTAACAGTTGGTACCGCATCAACTGGAACATCAGGAACAACTTCAGCCGGAGCATGGCAGACAAAACGTCTGGATAAACCAGTAGCCTGGGAGGCCGCAGTTTCTTCCGGACACACAGGGAACTGGTGGCCCAGCCAAGGGCGTAGGAACCGAAGTTGGCCTAGGCAAGGGCATAGAACTGAAGGGGCCCCAGCCTGCTGGGGCATAATCGGCAGTGGCCCCGTCCTGGGGCGTAACAACTGAAGTGGTCCTACCCTGGGGCATAATATACAAAACTGGCCTCGTCCTGGGCATAGAACTGAAGTGGCCTCGACCTGGGCCACGTTAAACTGAAGTGGCCCCACCCTGGACCACAGTAAACTGAAGGGCCCCAGCCTGGGGCATATAAACTGAAGTGGTCCCAGCCAGTGGCAGAACTGAATTGTGGGGCATAAAATGGGAGTGGCCCTGCCCTGGGTCATAATAAACTGAAGTGGCCCCTACCTGGGGCATAAGAAACGAGTGGCCCTGTCCTGGGGCATAAGAAACTGAAGTGGCCCCAGCCTGGGGCATAGGAACCGAAGTGTCCCTAGCCTGGGCATAGAAACTGAAGTGGCCTCCACCCTGGGGCATAAGAACTGAAGTGGCCCCAGCCTGGGGCATAAGAACTGAAGTGGCCCCAGCCTGGGGCATAGGAACTGAAGTGGCCCCAGCCTGGGGCATAGGAACTGAAGTGGCCCCAGCCTGGGGCATAGGAACTAAAGGGGCCCCAGCCTGGGGCATAGGAACTGAAGGGGCCCCAGCCTGGGGCATAAAAACTGAAGTGGCCCCAGCCTGGGGCATAAGAACTGAAGTGGCCGCAGCCTGGGCATAATAAACTGAAGTGGCCCCGTCCAAAGTAGCGCCAAGGGGGCCCCGAGGGTCACCTTGAAAGGAGTACCAGCACCCTGGGCCGCCGAGGGAGAGGCGGGCCAGGGCCCAAAGGGCCCACCCCATAAGGCTTGAAAGTCACGAGGGCCTGGGCCACGTGTATGGCTCCACCAGACAGAGCGTTGCCAACCCGCCGGCGGGAGAAAGCCCCACACAGGCGTGCCACAGGGGCACGCGCCAGGGCGCCATGGAGGGCAAGGAAGGACCTCACGGCTTGGCGCCCAAGTGAGAAGCAGCTAGGCCCTCCGGCCCGGCCAGGGAGGAAGCTAGCTAAAGCGGCCCGACGCGTACCACAAGGGACACGGCACTAGGGACACGCCAGACACTGGGGCAGTGTCTGGCGTGTCCCTACTTGAGATGACATACTCTCCAACACTATATCTGCGATTGCCCTGTTATTAGTGACTTCATACCAAATGGTGTGAGGTACTTTGAGCTCTGTAATTACTACATCCACTCAGGAATATTGGAAGATATTCTTGTGCTGCACCCAGATTTTGCCAGTGGAGGCTAATAGATCAGCCTTAAGTATTTTGTTCTCTCCTGATTCCATGTATGACTGGCCGTCCTGTGAGGTGGGGATGTTGGATGAGCTTGTAGCTGGTTTTTGATCTATACTGTGTGGTCCTTCATACAGAATAGGGAAGCAGCACATTGCTGTATATACCTAAGCATGTTAAAAAAAATACATTGTTTGAGAGGAGTCTTGTAGAAACTGGCAAGAGTAGTTATAATATAATGTTCCCATGATTCAATGCTTACCTCTTGTGAAAATCATGAAATTGTTGTTTAGAGTCGATTTGTTTTCTGGGGGGAGCCCCGTCGGCTCCCCGGAGCTATACCAGGCTGATATGCTAATGTCAGACTTTGGCATTACCCATGTATGCCTATCCATCCTGTGAGATGGGAGTATTAGATGAACTTATAGCTAGTTTTTTATCGACACTGTAATCTTCCATATGAATAGGGGAGCAGCACATTGCTGTGTATACCTAAGCTTTGTAATAAAAATATCAGTAATAAAGATTTTAAATTATAGTTTGTATTATTGCAAGTATTATCCTTATTAAATCATGTTAACCATGGATCATTAAGATCTCATGTTGATATGTAATAGTTATATTTCTTTTGAATCATTCATTAAATTGTGCATTATGTCTCAATTTTTCATTTCCTTGGATATACTGTACAGTACAAAAAGATAGGATAAAAATAAACCAGTAACATTTCTTTCATTATATTTTTTATTTAAATAACTGCATCAATATTTTTACAGCTGACAGAATTTGTTTTACCACACAGGTGCATTGTTTATTAAAAAAAATTTGGTTTATTGTTACACAAAATGGTGCTACATAGCCTTCCCAGCTTGGTACCTTCTTTTAATACTTACTTATTGATTAATAAATAAATAATAAATAAATTTTATTCAGGAAAAGCACATACATAGTTGATTTACAAACATGATGTTGGATTTATAGACAGAGCAAGTACATACAATATCTAAAGCCACTAATACTCATAGCATTTCGGGCAAGGTGTGGGGGGAAAAACACTTTAACTAAAACTTAATAGTAATTGGAATTAGGTATAAATTGTGTTGAAAGAAGGAATAAAAAATAAAGAAAATGGGGGGAACATAGTAGAAATCAGCAATTGTACACGTTGGTGAACAAACAGCATTGTTTAAAAAATACTGTAGCAAGACATGGGTTCACATTTAGGGGGTAAGGTAAGTTACATGGAGTTAATTAGGTAGTACTTGGTTTTACTCCTAAATTGGTTGAGAGAGGTACAGCCATTGACATGATTCGGGAGGTCATTCCACATTCTGGGTCCCTTGATTTGTAGAGCACTTCTAGTTTGGTTACACACAGCCAAATTGTGTAACAGGAAGAGGTCTTGGACACAAATTTGTTCCATGCTAAATGTAAAGGAATCAGCTGAGTATTCCTCAAATAAAATAAGCTGCCTCAGCTTATAAGGTAAATAAAATAAGCATTCCTCAAATAAGTAGCTGCCTCACCTCACTGCCTTACTGCTACATAGCCTTCCCGGCATGGTACCTTCTTTTGATAATTACTTGTTCCACACCCAAGTTGTGTAACAGGAAGAGGTCTTGGACCCCTACTTCCCTCTCTCTTTTTTAATAGTCCATATAGTCATAATTATAGCTTTAGGTTTCAATGAGAAAAGTTTTGAAGTTTTTACCTTTCTCCTTACCTAACATCATTTGTGCAGCATATTTTTATTTTGTCGCACCCAGATTTAATTTCAAAATAAAACCAAACAATATAAATTAAAAATAGGGGGTGTACCTTAGCTATACATACCCATCTATACTTATTACTAGGTGAACTTGGTGATAGTAAATGCTCCCATCAGGCAGGGATCATCACCTTTTCTCATATTTCATGTTCATCAGTGTTTATTTACTTAATAACTACTGGTATAATATCTTTCTATTATGAAACTAATTCTATTATCATAATAGACATATTTACTATAAGTTTCAAGCAGAGAATGCATATATAACTAACACGAAGGACTCCACTTCACGAGATTCATCAACTAACAATCTTTTTGTTTACATTACAATCGATCCTCGTGTTGTGTAGTAGAGAAAAATTTACTTGTATCCAGTTTACGTAAAGTTACGAGTGGTTGACTTTGGTGACGGAGCAAACTTACGAAGGTTTTCCTTCTTAGTGTACCTGCCTGAATACCGACGTAGCCGCCACGAAGGCGCTAAGAAGGAAAAACATATGTAAGTTCCTTTGTGAATCTGGCCCCTGGATGGGTTCCCCATCTGACTTGTTGGTTCTCCGGGGGTCCTGGGCGAGGTCCTCACGGAGGGGTCGTGCCAGGGCCCGTGGTTCTGCTCGTCGAGGTGGGCCACAGGTGCCACTTTCAGAGCCGGTGCTACCTTTGGTCCCGTCTGCGCCTGGTAGGCGCGGTGCTCACTCTGTGCGCAAGTCGGGTTCTCGTAAGGAGCGTCGGCCCTTTCGTGGATCGCCCCATTGAAGGGGCGATGGGGGTGGGAGGCTTGCTCTGTTCACTCACGCCTGGTCTCTCAATTTGTGGGATTTTTGGGTCTTTCTTGCGGCCTCCATTGGCATTCTCTTCATTGGTGGCGGCTCCTCCTTTGGGGGGGGGGGGAGGTTCGGGGCTGGCAAGGCAGGCCTCTTCTCCTGCGCTCTGTCAGACTGTTTCAGTCAGACTATCCAGACAATTTCTTTATGCGGGGTATTCAAACCCCTGTAAATATAACTGATATCAACACGAGCGCACTAAATTTTGAAAGAGAAATTGAAAACATGCCCATGCACTCAGCCTCAGGTCCAGACTCATGGAATTCAATATTTATAAAGAAATGCAAAGTGCCGGTAGCACAGGCACTCAGTATAGTGTGGAGGAAGAGCTTGGACACGGGGGAGATACCAGATGCACTTAAAGTAGCAGACATAGCCCCTCTACACAAGGGAGGGAGCAAAGCATTGGCAAAGAATTATAGACCAGTTGCACTAACATCGCACATAATAAAAGTACAGTACTGTCTCCACTCGATCATCCGGAATATATGGGAAGGACCCCCAGCCGAATTATCACATTTTTCAGATAATGGTACTTTTTCACCTAGGAGTCCAAAAGTGACAATTTCCAACTACTTTTATACTACAAACAACATAATTTGAATTGCCTTGCCACATATAATTATTAAATATTCAACTAGAAACCTCAACTTACCTTGTTGGTGTTCGTCTTCTTGATTGATGCCACACATCTTGAAGTTAAGAATTCTTAACAATTTACGTAACTTATACTAACACATCACTAAAATTAACACTTAAAATTACTGTACAGTTCATTAAGCAAAGTTAGTTTTGACTGCCAGCTGCTGAAGCCTCACTGGTTGAAGGCATTTGGGTTGCCTGTGAGGCCTCGCTTGTTGAAGGCGCTTGCATGTGCCTCACTTGTTGAAGCGCTTGCATGCCCTCATTTGTTGAAGGCGCTTGACTTGCCTGTGACGCCTCACTTGTTGAAGGCGCTTGGCTTGCGCCTCACTTGTTGAAGGCGCTTGGCTTGCGCCTCACTTGTTGAAGGCGCTTGGCTTGCGCCTCACTTGTTGAAGGCGCTTGGCTTGCGCCTCACTTTTTGAAGGCGCTTGGCTTGCGCCTCACTTGTTGAAGGCGCTTGGCTTGCCTGTGGCGCCTCACTTGTTGAAGGCATTTGGCTGCCTGTGACGCCTCACTGGTTGAACAACACATAACTTGTCTTTAATTGCTAGGACAACCTTCTTCCTCTTAACACCTCCAGAATGATTGATGCTGCTACCAGACATAGTCTTGGCCAAAAATGTTCAAAGTTACTATGAAAATAAAAAAGTTATTTAAAAAAATATTTCACTAATGGAGCATGATTGATTGATGAAGATTAAGCCACCCAAGAGGTGGCACGGGCATGAATAGCCCGTAAGTGGTGGCCCTTTCGAGCCATTACCAGTATCAAAAGATGATACTGGAGATCTGTGGAGGCGCAACTGCACCCTGCGTGACGGGAGATGTCTCCCGGACCAAGTGGTGACCAAATGGTGTAATGGAGCAGCACTGTGACGCCGCACTGGTTGAGGTGTATAACAGTAACTTGTCATTAATTGTTAGGACAACTTTCTTCCTCTTAACACCTCCAGAACGATTGATGCTGCTACCAGACATAATCTTGGCCAAAAATGTTCAAAGTTACTATGAAAATAAAAAAGTTATTTAAAAAAATATTTCACTAATGGTGCAGCACTGTGTGTAACATGAGGGACGGATGCACATGGGTTGACCAGTGTTGGACAGGTCCACTTGGGGTGGGGCAGCTATAGCGCGTTACATAGGCCGCCAGGAGGAAAAAAACTCACAATATTTTTGAAGGAAACTTCAGCCTGTGCACATTAATTTTAGGAAACTTATTTATTTGTTATTACATAATTACTAGTACTTATTTCATTTGTTTTTGGCTATGATTAAGTGTTCTAAAATTAATGGTAATTCCTGTACCTAGGTCGTCCCTTCCGACGCACCCCTCCCACCCTCCCGACACCACCCACCCACCCCACTCCTTCCTCCACCATGCGTCTAGAGCCACAGATGGGATTAATACGGTATGGCCGAATATTCATCCAGCCAAACCAGCTTTTATCCGGTTCCTGTGGCCATTTTGGCCGGATATTGTGATAACTTTATCCAATCACGATTTTGGCCGTATAAGGGCGTTTTCCGGATGTTTGAATCCCGGATGTAATTTCATAGTAATTTTGAACATTTTTGGCCAAGAATATGTCTGGTAGCAGCATCAATCGTTCTGGAAGTGTTAAGAGGAAAAAGATTGTCCTAGCAATTAAAGACAAGTTACGTGTTGTTCAACCAGTGAGGCGTCACAGGCAGCCAAGCGCCTTCAACAAGTGACGCGCCACAGGCAAGCCAAGCGCTTTCAACAAGTGAGGCGCAAGCAAGCGCCTTTAACAAGGGAGGCGTCACAGGCAAGCCAAGCGCCTTCAACAAGTGAGGGCATGTAAGCGCTTCAACAAGTGAGGTGCAAGCAAGCGCCTTCAACAAGTGAGGCCTCACAGGCAACCCAAATGCCCTCAACCAGTGAGGCTTCAGCAGCTGGCAGTCAAAACTTACTTAGCTTAATGAACTGTACAGTAATTTTAAGTGTTAATTTTAGTGTTGTGTTAGTATAGGTTACGTAAATTGTTAAGAATTTTTAACTTAAAGATGTGTGGCATCAATCAAGAAGACGAACACCAACAAGGTAAGTTAAGGTTTCTAGTTGAATATTTAATAATTGTATGTGGCAAGGCAATTCAAATTATGTTGTTTGTAGTATAAAAATAGTTGGAAATGGTCACTTTTGGACTCCTAGGTGAAAAAGTACCATTATCCGAAAAATGTGATAATCCGGCTGGGGGTCCTTCCCATATAGTCCGGATGATCGAGTGGAGACAGTATTTATATTATAAAATGTGTGAACCATCGCTGTACTCAAAATTATGGTGTGCATATTAGTGATTCAATTATTATGTTCACAAAACAATAAACAAATAGTTTTGCTGTTGTTACACTATATACACAGGTTATATATAAGTATTTGCACGTTTTGTACACCATAACGAACTACTACGTTGGTCTTGTGAGTCAAAAAGCAACGAGGAGTGACCGCCAAACACCAGCGAGCCACACACTGCCATTCCCTCCCTCAACACCACCTCACTCACCCTCATTCACCTCCCACAATACTCTTTTGTATTTATTCACTATACACAGACGTTATATATACGTATTTACATGCTTTGTTCACTATAACTGTACATCTAAGCTTGTATGGTGAGTAAAGGCCATAAGATGTAGCTACTCACACAGTCAGCTGATCGGCGGCCGCCCTCAAGGCCAGACGCACTAATATTTGTCCTCCAACAATATTGTTTGTGGTGTTATTACGCTATATACACACATTATATATAAGTATCTACCTATTTTATTCACCATACCTGAACAAATAAGCTGGTATGGTGCCCAAAGACCATAGTGGCCATCAGTAAACACTATGCCAAGTCGTGCAGACGACGCTCCTCCCTCACCAAAATGGCGGCTCCCAACCTACTCCTCTCGCTGTTATCTCACACTATACACACGGTATATATAAGTATCTACATTTGTGTTCACCATGGCGAACCACTAAGCTGGTATGGTGAGTGCAGTCAATAAATGATGGCCACACACAGTCAGAAGACGACGCCACAACCCTCCCTCCCACAGCCCTACTCCTCCCTCCATGGAGCACTGCGCTAAATATCACCACAATCCTGATAGTATCAGAATCCTGGTCAGTTTTATCACAGTCAGGGGGGCTTCAGTAATACTATCACTGCTAAATAATAGCAGTATCATTTATATTATGGTATTTGTAGGCGATGCTGTGGTCACAAGCTGGACAGCGGTGCTGTGAGCTCGTGCTGCGTGCGCCAGCCTTGGAGGCTTGCTCAATACTGACGCTGTAACACCCAAGAATGTTGGCCTGGATTTTTTTTCTAGGTGGCATCTGGCAACTATCGGTCGTGGCTGTACTATAGCTGCCCCTATCCCAGGCTGTGCGTTTAAATTATAGCGCTAGACACGAAATCGTATATAAATGATGTGCGCGGTTTCGGTTTTGTCACTGATATCATTTATATATGATATGCGCGGTTTGAGAGTTAAACATAATACAGGGTATAAAACACAATCAAATGTACTCATAGTAGGAAAACAACATGTAAAGGATTTGGGAATAATGATGTCTGACGACATAATGTTTAGGGAGCATAACCAAGCAAATATTGCTACAGCCAGAAAAATGATAGGATGGATTACGAGAACTTTCAAATCCAGGGATCCCATCACAATGGTTGTACTCTTCAAGTCACTTGTGTTGTCCTGTCTTGAGTACTGCTCAGTACTCACTTCCCCCATTCAAAGCAGGAGAGATTGCTGAAATTGAGGGAATACAGAGAACATATACGGCATGCATAGACGCGATAAAGCACCTAAATTATTGGGATCGTCTCAAAGCTCTCCAAATGTACTCACTAGAAAGAAGACGAGAGAGATATCAAATAATATACACCTGGAAGGTACTGGAGGGCCAAGTACCAAATCTACACAGTAAAATAACATACTGGAGTGAACGATATGAAAAAAAATGCAGAATAGAACCAGTGAAGAGCAGAGGTGCCATGGGCACAATCAGAGAACACTGTATAAACATCAGAGGTCCACGATTGTTCAACACCCTCCCAGCGAGCATAAGAAATATTGCTGGAACAACCGTGGACATCTTCAAGAGGAAACTAGATTTATTCCTCCAAGGAGTGCCGGACCAACCGAGCTGTGGTGGGTATGTGGGCCTGCGTGCCGCTCCAAGCAAGAGCCTGGTGGACCAAACTCTCACAAGTCAAGCCTGGCCTCGGGCTGGGCTTGGGGAGTAGAAGAGCTCCCAGAACCCCCATCAACCTGGTATCAACCAGGTAACTGTGGACCAACGGTTCGTTCTGGACTTGTCCTGTCTGAACCCCTGGGTTTTTTGCCCCTCCTTTTGAATGACCACTCTGTCCCCAGGTCTGGCTTCTGTTGGAGCCAGGCGCTTGGTTGGTGTGCCTGGACCTCAAGAACGCGTATTGGTATACCCCAATTCATCTGGGGTTCAGGGACTGGCTCGGTTTTGTTTTGGGGCATCAGGGTTACCACTTTTGTTGTCTCCCTTTCGGGTTGAACCTGGCACCTCGCATGTTCACACACCTTATCCGGGTTGTAGTGGCCTGTCTGTGTCTGTTAGGTGTTCGGGTGTTGACTTACCTCGACGACTGGCTGGTTTGGGCTCCCTTTCGGTCCGTGTGTCTGCGCGCCAGGGGTTTGGGTTCCCAGCTTGCCGGGTTCGGGTTTCTGGTGAACTGGTGAAAGTCCCATCTCGTTCCCCTCCTAGGTTTGGACCTGGCTGGGTCTTGTGTGGGACTCTCGGACCGCTTCCTTGTCTCTTCCTCCGGAGTTTCCCCTTTGGCTGCGGTCCCGCATGCTCTAGTTTTTGGGGGGGCTCCTGGGTTACCAGGCGGTTGCTCGACGGTCTGTGCGGGAACCTAAACTTTGCGATGATGGTCTACCCGCCGGGTCGGGTCTGGCTTCGTCAGCTGTTCTGGTTCATTCGGGGACGTCCCTTCTGCCTCTTGCGATCGCTGGGTTTGACCCCCCGGGGGGGGGGGGGGGGCCTTGTGTCGGCTGCTTCGTCGCTGGCTTCCTCTTCGTTTCTTCGTTTTTTTCGGGGTTCGGTGCCTTGGCACCCACCTGAGCCCCTCGCTCGACGTGTTCACGGACGCATCGTCTCTCGGTTGGGAGATTAGGTGGTGGCCTGGTGAGCACTTTGTGACCAGTGCTCACCAGGCCACCCAGGGGTGGTGGGGTCCGTCCTTCTGTCGGGCCCACAGCATGGTGCGGGAGTTCGCTGCAGTGTAGTTTGTGCTTCAGAGGGTTCGGGTTGCCTGCGGAGCGACGATTCAGCTTCATTTGGACTGCTCCCTGGTGGTCCTTTGTCTGAACCGAGGGGCTTCAATGCAGTCTTTGGCTCTTTGGGGTTGGTCACTTTGGGTGACTCATCTGCTGAGTTCTTGGGATTTGGCTCTCCTGGCGGTTCACGTCTGGGGGTGTTCATCGTCCTGGCGGACGGCCTGTCCATGGAATGGATGGTTAATGCTGGTTCATTCAGTTGGCTCTGCCTGATGTTCAGGCACCTGGAGGTGGACCTCTTCGCGTCGGCGTGGTCGAGGCTTCTTCCGGTATATGTGGTGCCCTTCCCTGACTGCGAGGCTGTTGGAATCGACGCCTTCCGGCAGGACTGGTTGAGGTGGGGGTTCCTGTACCTCTTCCCCCCCCCCCCATCCCCGGTTCAGCTGTTACTCCAGGTCCTGGCTTGCTTGGAGACTTACCAAGGGTGGGTAGTCCTCTTGGCCCCGTTGTGGCTGGCCCAGCCGTGGTTTCAGGCGCTGCTTGCCCGGTGTTCGACTGGTGTTCGAACTCGGAGGTTTTTCCACGGCACCGCCTCTTTCAGAATATCGGCCCGGTCCGTTACGAGAGTGGTTCACTCTTCTCCTTGAGTCTTCGCATTTGGAATTTTTGACTCGAGTTTATCACCATCTGTATGGTGATCAGGTGGCTTCATTGATGGTGTCCCACCTGCAGGCTGTGTCTCTGTGGCAGTATGAAGTTTCTTGTCGGTCCTTCCGTTTCTGTTTGACTCTTCGTCGTTTTACTTCGCTTTCGGTTCGGGTGGTGTTGTCCTTTTTCTCGTGGTTATTCCAGGACTATCATCTTATGCCAAATACTGTCGCCTCGTATCGTGTGGTGCTGGCGGAGCTGCTTCAGCTGGCTTTCGGTATAGATATTACTTCTGCACCGTTTTGTGCATTGTTTCACCTCCGGCCTGCTTATGCGCCGCCTGAGCCGTCCTAGTTTTTGGATCGAGTGCTCTCCTATCTCTTTTCTCCTCGGTTTGTTGTGGCTCCTTCGGTTCAGGATTGTTTTTCGAAGATTTTTGCTGTTGGCATTGGTCTCTGGGGGTAAGGTCGGAGAGTGTCATGCTCTTCTCCGGCGCAGGGGTTTCTGCTCTTTCGGTCGTGGAAATAGGTCTGCACAACAGTCTCCTTCTTTTCTCCCAGAGCAGTCTCCTTTTCTGGCAAAGAATGAGCCTGCTGCTTTCTGGGGGATCCTTGGGTTGTTGATGCTTGGTTGGTCAGGCCGAGGGTGCATCATGTGTTGTGTCCGTTTGCGGGCCACCACCGTTGTTTGTGCCCCACGGCTTCTGTGTCCGTGGACGCGCTTTGGGTTGACCCGGTTTCCCTTCTTTCCTGTTCCAGGGTTCAGGTCTGCCAGGTCGTCCGCAAGGTTATTGGATCCAGCCAGCCTTCGGTCTATCCTCGTGCTCACAATGTTCATAAGTTTGCTGCACTGGCTACCAACTTAGGTAACATGTCTTGGGCTGACATTCGGGCACAGGGTTTTTGGAGGTCGAACAAGGTCCTGGCCGCATGCTATCTTGTCAGTGTTCCTGGGCCTAGTCGTGCCTTTATTGCGTTGGGTCGGTGATTGTAGCCAGTTGTTGACGTCGGGTTGAGGAATGAGTGCCGACCACCTCCCGGGTAGTCCCTCTTGTGTTGTCTTTGGGCAAGTAGCTCCGGAGAGCCAAATGGACTCCCCCCAGAAAACCAGCTTTGAATGTAATGAAACACCAGTTTTTGCATTAGACCTGGAGGTTCACCGGCAAACCTGTCCCTCCGGTCAGAGGTTTTTCGCGGTTTTCACATCCAGCCTCGGAACTGAGAGGTGGATTGCCAGCGCGGGGGATCTGGGGCTCAACCTTCCCCCACCCGGGGAAGGGGAAGGGGGGGTTGTGCAGACAGCAACATGATGACATCATGCCAGTTTGCTCATTTTCATTTGGGGAGTTCTGTCCACTAGTTTGCTTTCAGTAGTAGTTTCAACCAGAACAGGGGTTTGTTTTTACCTCTCTGGGTGCCTGACCAGGTTGATTATGACCTGGCCTCTGGGTCTCACCTAGAAACTTGCGTTTCATAACATTGTGTTGTATGTGGGTGCTGAATTTGAGTCTTGTGCTTATGTAGAGGCCAAGGAACTTTCATTATTTGTAATGCTAATTTTAACATTGTCTATCAGATGTTTAATTTGGTTTGATGATATACTTCTAAATTAAATGTAGTAGTTTTTTGTTTATTATGAGTTTGAAAAATTCGCATTTTAAACCAAAGCTGGGAACAGTGAAATACCACCCATGGTATATAAGTGTGTCCCCGCTCTTGCTCTACCCATAGCTCTGCTATTCAACAAATCTCTAGTGTCATAATTTTCCTGAAATATGACTTGCAGTAAATTGCGCTCCACATCATATGATGTTTTGGAGTACCGTATAAGATTTGAAAGGCCCGTGGGGTATAGGGGGTCTCTATGCGCTGCCCAGGGGCTATAGTAAACAGCCGCCATTTTGAAAAAAAATCCAGCTCACGCTACCATTGCGTGGGAGGCCTCAGCTACCCAGCAGCCACCATGTCGAGCGCACAGCCAAACGCTTCCCGGGCACGCACCACGCATTCACTCATCCCAGAGCAAATAACCAGTGAATTATTTTCTGATGGTGAGGAAAGTGATTTTGATGACTCTGACATTGATAAAGACTACACACAAGTGACCAATGAAGATAGCACGGACAGTGAAAATGAGATACAGCTGCCTCCCATGGCGAGGCCTATACGCTCACCCATGCCACCTCGCCCAGTGTCTACTCCAATTCACCCTCGACCACACAGTTCCTGTGCTTATTTAGAGTCTGAGGATATTTTCGGTGACAAGTCAGAGGAAGGCGACTCTTTTTTCTGGTTTTAGTGAAGTGGAATCAGAACAGTGTTACCGAGCCTGGTGCCAGTACCAGTGGTGTTACTGGGCGAGATTTTGTCGTGTCAGCAGCGTCTTGCCCAGCCAAGCGCCACCTCATGGAATAACATGAGGCACCAAGAGCCTCATGTTCACGTGCTTCCACCTCACATGCACGTAGCGGCCGTACTGTGCATAGACGGGCTTCAGCTCCTGGTCCACTGGGGTGCATCGCTTCCTCGCTGTAGTGCCCCTGTTGCGTCCCCTGCGTCTCGCAGGACACCAGGTGTACTAGTGTGGAGTGACGGTGCTGGTTTTATTCCTCGAACTCCCGCCTTTGACAATAAAGACGTTGGGATTACAGAGCTTTTCCCTGATAATAGAGAGGATATGAGTGAATATGAATATTTTACAGCATTCTATGATGAGCCGCTCATGGAATATATTGTACACCAAACAAACCTTCATGCAGCTCATCTCATTAGAAGAGAGATATCGGAATTTTCACGATTGCAATGTTGTAAAACCACCAATGTAGGTGAAATGTATGTTTTTTTAGCAATATGTATGTTAATAACACTGTCTCAAACACGCTATCACAGATTACTGGAGCAAAGATCTGACTATAACAACACCTTTCTTCGGGAAATATATGTCACAAGACAGACAATATATGTCACAAGACAGATATATGTCACAAGACAATTTCAAATACTCCTCAGGTGTCTGCATTTTGCAAGTAATGAGGACCGGACAGAGGATGATAGACTTTGGCGAGTCAGGCACTATATGAATGAAGTGATTAGAAAATTCAGATTTTTACGTACCAGCACAGAAGCTGGTGATTGACAAATCCCTTGTACTTTTCAAAGGACGTGTTTCATTCAAGCAGTATATTCCCTCCAAACGAAACAGATTTGGATTGAAATACTTTGTACTGTGTGACTGTGAAACAGGATACGTGTTACGCATGATTCTGTATTCAGCTAGCGATGTAGACATTCCTGGTAACAACGAACATGGTTTCTCGGGTAGTGTGGTGAAGTCACTGATGGAACCATGGATGAACAAGGGCCACATCCTATACACAGATAATTACTATACAAGTCCATTGCTAGCTAGGTTCTTGATTGAAAATAGAACAGCATTGGTTGGCACAGTACAGGCACAAAGAAGGGAAATGCCAGTGTTTGACGGTGGACTTGCAGTTGGTGAGTGTCAGGTACGGAAATGTGATCAAATACTCTTGATACGGTGGAAAGACAAGAGAGAATTGAACCTGCTGACAACCGTTCATGAGGGTACAATGTTGAACAGTGGCAAGGTGCACCGTGTAACGGGAGAACCAGTATATAAGCCAGATTGTGTTCTTGACTACAATATCAACATGCGTTTGATTGATAAGGCTGACATGATGGTTGGCACTATCGATTGTGTGCGGAACCTCAGATCCACAGAGTATATATATATATATATATATATATATGCGAACAAGCCTGAATGGTCCCCAGGACAATATGCAACTGAAAACTCACACCCCAGAAGTGACTCGAACCCATACTCCCAGAAGCAACGCAACTGGTATGTACAAGACGCCTTCGTTACGCCTGGTATGTACAAGACGTTAAGGCGTCTTGTACATACCAGTTGCGTTGCTTCTGGGAGTATGGGTTCGAGTCACTTCTGGGGTGTGAGTTTTCAGTTATATATATATATATATATATATATATATATATATATATATATATATATATATATAATATATATATATAATATATATATATATTGTTTTATATGTCTCAAGAAAGATAGAAATATAAGCTTCATTTTGAATACCTTACAATGGGCATATTTAAATTTAAAGCGAAGATACGTGTACTTTTATAATAGCCGAGCTCCGACCCCGGACAGATTGATTTACTGAGCAACTCTCTCTCAGATCAATGTTTATTTCACGTAAATTTGTTAATAAACATAAATGTTATATATGTCTTAAGGAAGATAGAAATAAGAGCTTCATTTTAAATACATTACAATATACGTATTTATAGCTCAAGTGAAGATACATATGTTTTTATAGTAGCGCTCAGTAGCTTGTCGGGCATGGAGTGCAGACGCCTACGCACTTGCCGATATACTGTATTGTATAATTAACAAAGATAACCTAATAAAGCCTAAAATCTTATATGCCTGCAGAAAGACCGAGATATGAACATTATTATGATTGCACCAAATGAAGTATATCATGTTCGAGAACAAAGATATATCAATTTTAAATTAAGTTTCGACTCTTGCTCGGGTGAGAGAGATGGGGGCGACTCTCGCCCCATCTATTGGAGATTCTGTCCACTACAGACCCAAAGCTATTCAAAACCTCCTAGCATTATTTAAGTAATGAGGTAATATGATATATTTACTCACTATAATGTGGGTGCTGAATGCAGAACATGAGAAAACATATATTTACTCCAAACTAATATAATTTCATTATGAAATAAGTAAATAAGTAGCATCAAAGGAAGTCGACGGTCCAAGCGTCAATGTTGTGGAGCGACTTATCCAAGATATATCGTTGTTTGGAAAGAGTTTGTTGGCATATCCAGTTGTCGCACTTCTCTGCACAAATTATCACAAATTTAAATTATAATGTTAACAAGTAGAATACGTATTTTTAATAAAATCAAACATAACTAGCCAGAAAACATTTAACATTTATTAAAAAATATATGTTTGGAAGTTAAATCGACTTCATAGGACAATAGTTTTGTTATATATACTCGTTATTCGTTGACATGCGTTCGCTACTTAAACTACCATGTACTGTACTTATGTAAAATCTCCCATGTCTCTTCGCTCATCTCACCGAACCCTACAGGCTCTGTGATATATTGTTTAATTAATTAAGATTCACAAATAAAGCTTGTAATTGTATATGTTATCAAAAAGGCAGAGCTTAGTTTAGTTCATTTATTATGCACCCCATACCCATCCTCTGGGTGATAGTGGAGTGTTACAGAGGCACATAATGAGCTCAGGGGCTGAGCCCCACAATTCATATAGCCAAGCAAGTTATAATCTTGATAAGCTAGTTACAAAAGTCAATGCACATTGTCACATCAACAATGGGCTCGAGACCGACCACAAGTACAGTTTATAATTTAAGCAACTGACATATATGGAGGGCTAGTGTCACAATTGATATGTTTATCCTACACATAACCCCCTCTCCCCCATCCAATGGGCAGCGGTGGATAGGTTACAATCAAGTCGTTTTTTGCGTTTTATTCAGAGATTAGATCTTATTGGGCGAGGAAAGATATTCATATTTTAAAGAAGGCTTCTTGGCTGATGCTCTCCATTGATGGAAAATATACAACCTTTTTGAAAATCAATGTTAGTTTGATCTAGATATTGTAATTAACGAAAGTATTTGTCATCAGAAAGGTAGAAATATAGGCTACATTTAAAATCCTTTGTCATATATATAACTGAAGTGAAAACGAAGATATATGCGTTTTGATAGTTACTTGATGGCTAGCTCTGAGAGTGTGAAGCCCTGCACACCAGCCAATAAATTGTATAATTAGTTTCCATATATTTTAATTAATCTTAAAAATCTATATGTCAGAAGAAAGGAAGATGTAGCCGTTAATGTGACAACATTTAAAAATATATCTCTCTTAAGTTAAATAAATAATACCACCTTATCGCCGGTGTCCGGACACATGAAAACTACCTAGGTATCAGGTATCCAGCCAGGCAGGGATCACAGGCTGCACAATACTGATAAATTATGTAATGCACTACTTGTGGTCCATCTCGAACCCATTTATGATGTGACGACTTATAGTGAATTTTGTAACTAGCTCATCAAGATTGTAACTTGCTTAGCTAAATGAATTGTGGGGTTCGGTCCATTCATTTTCTTTCTTTATTATGCACCCCATAATACACATCCCGTGGGCGGTGGTGTAAAGGATTACAGAGGCACATAATCGGTTCAGGAACTGAACCTTCTAGTTCGTTTAGCTAAGCAAATAACAATCTTTTGACGCTAGTTACAAAATTATTAATGTACACATACTTATGCATACATGTACATATTCATACGTATACATATATACATACACATACATATTTAATCACCCACACAAATACACACATCAGTAATCTTTTGTGTCACAAGTAATTCAACAAGAGGCTCACAACAGTCACTATACAAGGCACTTTACATCTATGAGGAGTCGCACAGTTACTAGTCTTGCTCCACACCCACCCAACTGGGCGGCAGCTTTACAGTCATGTGCTCCACACCTACCCAACTGGGCGGCAGCTTTACAGTCATGTGCTCCACACCCACCCAACTGGGCGGCAGCTTTAGTCATGTGCTCCATACCCACCCAACTGGGCGGCAGCTTTACAGTCATGTGCTGCACACTTACCCAACTGGGCGGCAGCTTTACAGTCATGTGGATGCATTACCTACAGTAAGCAAATTTTGGATACTTCGCTAAGATTTCGGGGAGCATATCATTATGAATGAAGTACTTACACATTTCATGGACACTATTGATGTTGATATCTTTAAATTCCGCAATTTTTTCACATTCCATTATATAATGACGCAAAGTATGCGAATAGTTCTGCTGACAGAGTTTACATTTAGTCAAATCTACATCATCAGATGTCACAAACTCCCAGAGGTACTTGTAGCCGAGCCTAAGCCTAGCAGTGGTAACATTTAGACGTCTGCTAACATTATTGGATGACCCATAGACTAGCGATTCATCAAAGTTTATACAATATTGTGAAATTGAGAGTCAGTGTAGTAACATGAATTGGTAAATCATAAATATTGTAAGTTAAGAATCTGATGCATGTGTGTGTGTTGGGGGGGGGGGGGGTTATACCCTTGGTAAGCGAGAGTGGAAAGTAACCTTAGACGTACTGCGGTCAATGTGGGGAGAGAGGGAGGGTGGGAGTCAAATCCACCCTCCAACATTGGGCACAGTACCAGCAGCCTCCACAACACTCCATCAGCCTCCAGCTGATGCTTGTAGATGCCTCATCTAACCTCACTTATGACACACATTAACCTACAGTTCCTGTGATATTTAAACTCATCACAGTGGCGTCTCACCAATATGAACTTTATTAGATTTTGTCCCGAAATAGCTATATGCTGACTGGACGTGTATGCATGCATGTATGCATGCATGCATGTATGTATGTATGTGTGTATGTATGTTTCATTGAATATGACCGCATATTCTGTATTTATTATTTTCTGGTTTAGGGCTTCTATCCCTCTAACTATTTTCTTAGCATCAGGGCTTAATTGAAATAGGAGTTCTCCAAAACTCATTTTCGTACTTTTAAGGTGAAGAAAAGAAGTGATTTACCATAGAGTGTATTACACTTATTTGTATAATTTGCACGACGTTTCGAACCTCCATGGTTCATTCTCAAGTGAACAGATCTTACAATACTAGTTGATTTTATACCCGCATTAGGTCAGGTGATAATACAATTAAGGTGAAAACATGGGGGGATACATAAGGGATAAACATAGGGGCTGCAGAAGGCTTATTGGCCCATACGAGGCATCTCCTATCTAAACACAAAGATTAATCCAGTGTAATTGGCCTGTTATGTTGGACATTGTCTTCTGTGTTGGCATCGATATGTTCTTGTCTTGTCCTTACTCTCATGGTGGGTAGAGTAAATAGTTCCGTGATTTGGGTGTTCATGGTAGGTCGCTCTATTCTTATGTGAATTGCCTCAAGAATTTGTAATCTTCTTGAATCTTGGGTTTTGTCTATTATGCAAGTATTCTTGTTCAACATTTCTCTTGTTAGAGTAATGTCATGGGCTTGTCTCATGTGATTCCTAGGGGCACCAGATTGAAGATGGCATGTCAAACGCCTCGTCAGCTTGGTCGACGTCATACCTATGTACTTACATTGAAGGTTACATCCTTCGTGGGGGCAAGTGTACATGTATACAACGCTTGACTGCTGTAGAGGGTTCTCCGTCGGCTTCGGGCTGTTTTTGATAAGGAGTTCGGAAGTCTTCTTGGTTTTGTAGAATATTATCAGGTTTATGTTTTGGTTAGGAGTAGTGCTTTTTACTCCTTTACGGATTATTTCTTTCATTATTCTTTCCTCTTTTATATGTTCACTGTGCATGGTAGATTTTTTATTTATAAGATGTGATTATATTATAATCTTTATATCCTATATCTAATTATAAGTAGTACTTGCGAGTACTACTGATTCTTATTAAGGATTCGATATAATCCCTACCGGATATTGACTAATCGTTCCAATAGTTTTTTGATTAAGAAATCCTTCTAGAAGTTTCTGGATCCTTGAGAAATCATGCACAAAGTCACGTAGGCACCTATAGGGCCCTATGGTGTACGTGATTATAGTGGCATTGTCATCAAGGATCAAGATGTATAATGAATCTATAGTGATTCTGATATTATTTAAATATGATATAGAAATAATACATTTCATGGATAATAATATTGATATAGTGGGTAAAAATTTTCCACAACCAGAACCGAGGCGCAACCCAGTATGGTGCAAAGCATCAAGACGGCAAAGAGAAGGAGAAGCAGATGAGTAAGCAGGACAACCATAATCGAGCTTAGACAGGTTGAGAGAGGAATGTAAAGGGAGTAGAGTGTGCCTATCCGCTCCCCAAAAAGTATGGGACAATACCCGAAGCAGGGTAAGGGCCTATAGAGCATTCAACATGGAGGTAAGATATATGGGGCGTCCAAGACAAACGAATGTAAAAAATCAACCCCAAAAGCTTAGCGAAATCCTTGTATACAATGGGGTGACCATAAAGCGACAAAGGATGAAGAACAAAACGCTTCCGAGTAAAAGTCATAGCACAAGTCTTAGATGAAGAGAACCTGAAGCCATGATCGGTGGCCCAAGATGGCACGGCATCAATCGCAAGTTGAAGCCGGTGTTGAAGAGAGAGGCGAATCATCACCCTGACAGCAAAGGTTAAGATCGTTGACATAAAGAGTGGAGAAGACGCCTGAAGGAAGAGAGAAAAGAAGACCATTGAGGGCAACCAGAAAAATAGTGGTGCACAGAACACTACCCTGGGGCACACCTTCATATTGCTGAAAAGAGGCAGAGCGAGCAGTACCAAGCTTCACCCGAAAAGAACGACAAGAGAGGAAGCTGCGGAGAAAGAGAGGGAGATGACCAAGAAGACCAAAAAAATGAAGCTAGGATAGAATATGATATCGCGAAGTGGTGTCATAAGCCTTTTCCAGGTCAAAAAGGACGGCAACAATGGATGTCTTCGCAGCAAAAACAGTACAAATATAGACCTCCAAGTTCACCAGGACATCTGTTGCGCTGCCGCACTTGCGGAAACAAAATTGAGAAGGGGAGAGGAGGTGGTGGTGTTCTAAGAACCACATCAGACGAACGTTAACCATACGTTCAAAGAGTTTGCAGACACAACCTGTGAGAGCAATAGGGCAAAAGTTCTTAGATGTTCCCAGAGACCCTGGTTTGTGAACAGGGAGGACAATGGCATCGAGCCAGTCCGCAGGGACTGACGATGACTCTCAGATCCGATTATACAGAATCAGTAAATACTGAGACGTGCACGGAGGGAGATGGCGAAGCATCTCATAATAAAGGCCATCAGAGCCCGCCGCCGAAGAACCGCAGAGGGCCAGGGCAGACCAAAGTTTAGAGAGAGAGAGAAGGGATCGTTATAGGGAAGGCAAAGACGAGTACAGAAATCCAAAAGACAAGATTCAAGGACAGGTTTACGAAAAAGGAAAGATTGGGGAAGATGAAAACCAGAGCTAACAGAAGAAAAGTGGGAACCCAGTTCGGTAGCGACCTGCAACGGCTACGCCACAAGAGTACCCGGAGGTGAGGACCGGTGAGATATCGGGAACGAACTTACCCGCTATCTTGGATACGCTTCCAGATCTGCGACAGAGGAGTTTCAGACGTAATGGTGAAGACATAAGATACCCATACCCATCCGCGAGTGCGGATGGCCCTACGGGCCACCGCACTCGCCTTCCGAAATAAAAGAAAAGAATCGGCCGTCTGCCGGCGGCGGTGTTTCTTCCAGGCTGCATGCTTATAGCAGACAGCCCGAGCACAGTCTGTATTCCACCAGGGAATGCACTTCTGTGGGCCCCGAGAGGAAGAGCGAGGAATAGAGAGGAGGGCCGCATTGAAGACAGTGTCATGAAAAAGGAGAGAGTGAGGGAGAGGTCAGAGAGAGCAGCACTGAGGGGTAAATAGGTTCCTGTCTGCCTTAGCAAACTGCCACCTAGGGAAGGAGAGGGGAGGGTGAAAAGAGAGAAAGGTAACAAGGATTGGGAAATGGTCACTGCCATGGAGGTCATAAAGAACCTGCCACGTGAAATCTAAGTAAAGAGAAGAAGAGCAAAGAGAAAGATCAAGACAGGAAAGGGTGCGAGTCCAAGAGTCCAAATGCGTGGGCTCACCAGAATTCAGAAGAGACAGGGAAGAAGAGAGGATGAATGGCTCAAGAAGGCGACCCCGGGTGTTCGTCAGAACATCACCCCAAAGGGAATGACGACAATTGAAATCGCCCAGCAGGAGCACAGGCTCCGGCAAGGAGTCCAGTAGGTGTTTCAGATCGGGAAGATAAAGCGGGACATTCGGCGGGAGATAAATAGGACAAACGGTGTACTATTTCCTCACAAAGATACGAGCAGCAGAACAATGGTGAGGTGAAGGAAAAAGTAAGGGGACAAAGAGAACATCAGAGCGAATCAAGAGAGCAGAAGAGTTGGGAGCCCCAGCAACAGCTGGGGGGGAGGGGAAGAGAGAAAGGAATAGCCACGAAAACGACCAGGACGAGCACCAAGCATCGACTCCTGGAGACACACAAAGGGGCGAAAACCGCAAAATCAGAAGCTGAAGTTAAAGGAAATAGGCGTAATAATCGTGAACATTCCATTGAAGGATGGACACCGACGAGAAGAGGAAGGACAGCAACAGAGAACAACGAAGAAACGAAGGTGAAAAGGGAACACAGCAAGTTAAAGAAGCACAGGATCAGGGTCAGCGAAGTCAGGGTTAGGGGGCATGGGTAAACTGAGTAAAGGAGGGAAGGTAGCTAGAGGACCGACCAGGGGCATACGAGTAGGGTCTGGAGGAGGAGGAAGAGGGGGGGGATAACCGAGGGTCAAGGACAGCAGCAGGAGGGGCAGAAACCAGGGAATGCACCTCAGCAAGGGCACCAATTGAAAGGGAAGCGGGGGCCAAAAAGACCTCCATAGCAGGAACAGGGGGCGCGACCACCGAAACGGGAGGGGATGGAGCGAGAGTGTCAGAAGTAGGGGACGAGGAAGAATGCAAAGCCTTTTTACCCGCCGGGGAGGAGGGAGAGGAGCCAGGCTTTCGCTTCTGACTCAGAGACACAGGTGTCCCAGCAACTACGTTCTGGGCAACGGATTCCAGCGTCTCAACAAGAGAAGCTGAACGAGAGCATATACGATGGCAGTTGGGAGAGCGTTGGACATCAGCCCGTACGGACAGGCTGCGAGGAGAGCTAATAGATGGAGGAGAAGGATGGGAAGGAGGATCGGAGGGAGACGAGGAAGAAGACACAGGAGACATGACAGACCGGGCAGAAAGAAGGGGAACCCGAGACTGAGGACCAGGAGGGGGACCCTTTGGGACAGAACTCAAAGAGGAGGGGGGCGGTGGGCGAATCAGGGTCCAAGGCCTGGAAACGGTATTGAGGCTGAGGAAGGTGGGAAGGACGAGGAGAGGAAGAGCGCAACACGTGAGCATAAGAAACATTACCATAAGGTGGGAGCCGGCGAACCTGGTGCCTTGCCTCAGGAAAGATAAATGCTCCCGGTGCTTCAAGTTGAGAATGGCGTCCTCAAGCTTGTAATGTATACACGCACGGGAGAAGGTAGGGTGGGCCTCACTGCAATTGAGGCAGCGAGCCTGGGGAGAAGTGCACTCCAACTTGGTGACCTTTGCCCCCCCCCCCCTCCCACACAAAGGACAGAGAGAGACCGTTCCAGAGCAGCGGAGGGCACCATGCCCAAACCTCCAGCACTTATTACAGAGCCGAGGAGAGGGAATGTACTCCTGGATGGAACACCTGGCACCAGCAAGAATGACAGAGGGCGGAAGGGTCCTACCATCAAAGGTAATCTTCACAACCCGAAGTGGTTGACACCATGAGAGACGAGTAAATGAAGTCGACCTGGAGGACAGAATGGCCCTGGGCATCAAGGATATGACGAATATCTTTGTGGCAGTCCTAGAGATTCCGAACACCGGTAACAACATGCGGTGGGAGGAGAATAGTGCCAACACTGGCATTTAACCGAGCATTCTTGGAGACCCAAACAGGGATCTCGTCAAGGCAGGACAAGGCAGCCAAGCGGGAGGCTGCATCCTGAGAAGGAGCAACAACGACACGTGTACCGAGATGGGTGGGGTGGAAAGTAAGAGACATCTACGGAATCAACAAGGTGCCTATGAAGGGAGAAATCGTCAGGAGGCGCAGAATCAAGAGGGAGGAGATCAAAGCATTTATCCCACGAAGCGGGATCAAACAAGGCTTGATACGCATCAGTATGGGAAGGGATCGAGTGAGTGCGGCCGTGTCGAGAACGGCGTTGAGAACCCCCAGCGAGAGAGAGAGATGTTAAAAGGCGCAGTACTCACAACGAGAGATTGAGCCATGCCAGGGAACGAGGTGCTCACCACTGCGGGCTTGGGGCTCGACCCAACCACAGAGGAGGGAGGGGAGTAGTCATGAGGGTCAAAGGAGGAGCAAGGTCGGGGTCCAATGCAATGGGGGCTACAGAGCCCGGTCTTTCAACATGGTCCAACTCGGGGGCTTGGTCGCCCACCCCAGGAGCCTGAGAAGATAGAAGAGGAACAGAATTAGCCATAAGTACGAAGAGAAAAACATTCATTCACGAATGTGCCCCCATACCCACCATGGAGCCACAATTAAAGGCAGGACACCCAACAAGAAGCTATTGCCGTTCATGCTGGGGCCTCCTAGGGGTGCATTGTGAGTATACACCCCCACAAACACCACCTTAAGAACCGTTAGTCTGTTGAGATCGGGTTCAGTGACGAAAGGAGGATTGACAATAAAAGGTTCCCCTCGCTCTCGACGTTGGGTACTACAGTTCTACGGGTGCAAGAGTATGCCTCCCGAAGCACCTGGGCATCAAAATAGAAGAAGTCCAAAACAATAACCAAAACAAGCAAAAGGTTGGCAGGAAACAACAAGCAGATAGGAGAAGAGGGGGGGAGAAAAACGAAATATAAGGGAAAGGAAAAGCGATCCAGCACAATTGGAGAAGACAGCAGCAGGAGCATAAGGTGACAAAAGGACAGAGGACTGTCCCATGGCGCATCACACTCCGTCACCCGACCACCAAGCCAACTCACGGCGCCAGTGGGCCAGATGGGGAGGGGGCAAAGAACATAAGAAAACCTACAATTGTAGGGACAAGAGTTACACATACTAATGAAGACACTATTACGAAAAGCATTTTGGGGAAAACTTAAAAATATTGGAGGAAATCTAACTAAGTGCATGAGGGGCAGGGTAAACACTTTATACTAAAAGAGATCTAAACTAACAAAATAAGAACATTCCAGGAAAATAAATGAATACAAAAAAGTGTTGAATGTAATGAAATGCCATTTTCTGGGTGAGACCCAGAGGCTCCCCGGAGCTATACCAGGCTGATATGCTAATGTCAGACTTTGGCATCAGTCATGTGTATAGAGTTCTACGGCCTACCGGGGACCACGGCCAGAACCTGGCCCCCTCAGAGAGGCAAGGGGAGCAATGGCCTATAGAAACCTCTGAGTGGTTGGAAGCATTCTATATCTGCCATCGACCGGGTCAAGCATCCAGACAGGTAAGCATTCTAAAACAAACCCCTATTCTGGTTAAAATTGCTAACAAAAGCTGAACTAGTGGATAGAACTCCCCAACAGAAAACAAGCAAACTAGTATGACGTCACACGTCACCGCGCCGCTGTCTGCGCAGCTCCCCCTTCTGTGGGAGGGGAAAATGATAGCCCCAGACCTCTCACGCCGGCTATCCACCCATCAGTTCTGAGGCTGGATGTCAAAACACACGAAAAACCGCCGACCGGAGGGAGGGAAGGTTGCAGGGGAACCTCCAGGTCTCACTCAGAAAATGGCGTTTCATTACATTCAACGCTGGTTTTCTGGGGGGAGCCCCGTCGGCTCCCCGGAGCTAACTACCCACAGAGGAAGGTCAAAGGGACGAACCAGGAGGCGGACACCACACACCCCTCAACTGAAGCGAGACATCCGACTGCAAACGGCAATGCCAACCCAAGGCGACATAGCCCCGAAAGGGCCTGGGAACAACACGAGACAATGAGCAGCTAGATCCCTATACGATCACCAAAAGATCCGTGCCCGAATGACAGCAAGGACACGCCGCCCAGACGGCAGCAAGAGCAGCAAAGCCAAAAATGTCACGGGCATGGGGAAAGAACACAGGCAGGCCAGTCACAATAACACGGCGGATAACCTGGGACACCATTACCCGCAAACAGGGAAGAGCGGAACTGGATCAACTCAAAGCGCGCCCCGGACATAGAGGCCGCGGCAAGCAAATACCAGCAGAGGGCCGCCACTGAACATAAAACCCGAAACACCCCCGGCCCGACCAACCAAGGACCCGTCCGGAACGCAGCAGCCCCATCCCGTGCCAGAAAAGATGGAGACGGCTGCCACCGAACAATCAAAATGCCAAGACAGAAGGAGCAGAAACCCCTGCGGAGGAGAGCAAGAAGCCCAGTGACCCCGACCCCCAGAGGCAAATACCAACAGGAAAAAGAGCCGTCGAAAAGCAAACCTGAACCAAAGGGGCACCACCAACTGAGGAGAAGACAGAGCACGCTGACCAGAGACCAGGACGGTGCAAGCGGCGCATGAACAGGCCGGAGGTGAAACACATGAGACAGCTCACTAACGGCGCAGAAGCAACACCAAGACTGAAGGCAAGTCGAAGCGGCTCCACTAATGCCGCATGAAACGAGGCGACAGTATGTGGCAAGATGACGGCCCCCAACCCGCACCAGAAAAATCAAGCCGACGCTAACAACTGCAGCCACCTAAAAAGGCACATGAGGAAATGGAAGGACCGCCAAAAGACCCCATACTGACGCCAAGAAGCACGCAGGTGGAACACCAACAACGAAGCCTCCAGACCACCAACCAAAGGCGAGACACGCGAGGCAGAACGGAATCAGCCCTGACAAGGCTCACCTGAGCCCAGGAAGAGGTGGAGTCGTGGAAAGATCTTGGGCGCTACCCCCAAAGAAGCCCAAGCCGGCAAATAAGGAGAGGGAACGTCTGCCGAACAGAAAGCTCCCCAATGCGACCCAGCAAACACAAAACGTTTTGGAAACCTTCACCAAAGTTTCAACATGGTTGTGGGGAGAGATAAGTTTCATGTGTGGTTGAACAAGCACATGAGCAACCTTTAACCCAAGAATGGTAGAAGTATTTCTTTATGTAATACAGCAAATGCTGCCTTTTCTTACACTAGTTTCACCTTTATTTACTAAACAAATATTTTGTTCATGTTAAAATATTAAATTTATGTACATTATACATATAAATTGTGAATGCTGTGACTTAGTTGTATGATAGGTGTGCGAAACATTTACTTTTTATTTGGATCTTGCTAAAAAAAAACAGCGTTGAATGTAATGAAACGCCATTTTCTGGATGAGACCCGGAGGCTCCCCGGAGCTTTACCGGCTGATATGCTAACGTCAGACTTTGGCATCAGTCATGTGTATGGAGTTCTAGGGCCTACCAGGGACCACGAGCCAGAACCTGGCCCCCTCAGAGAGGCAAGGGGAGCAATGGCCTATAGAAACCCCCGTGTGGTTGGAAGCATTCTATGTCTGCCATCGACCGGGTCAAGCATCCAGAAAGGTAAGCATTCCAAAACAAACCCCTATTCTGGTGAAAATTTCTACCTAAAGCCGAACTAGTGGATAGAACTCTTCAACAGAAAACAAGGAAACTAGTATGACGTCATACGTCACCGCGCCGCTGTCTGCGCAGCTTCCCCCTCCCCGGGAGGGGGAAGGGGGAGCCCCAGACCTCCCATGCCGGCTATCCACCCATCAGTTCTTTGGCTGATGCTATAGGCAATGGTTATGTGCTCCGGCTCCAGTGGTTGTTTCAGCACTGTACCTAGAGTGTGGTGTCTGTTTTCTAGGTGGTGCGTGAGCCGGGAGTGATTCTTCAGTACTTGGGCTGCATGCGCCTAGGGTTCCCTTCCCTAGGTGCCCTGTAAGTACTGCCCTTGGGGCTTGGGGCCACCTTCCACAAGTTCCTTGGGTCCTGCCCCTGCTTGGCCATTTACTGCTTAGTTTTCGGCCGCTCTTTGTGTGCTCGGGTGTTCTGTCTCCCTTGTTCGCCTTAGAGTAAGGGGCAGTTTTTGCACTGGTGGGGCGCAGGGTACTGTGCAGCTTGTCTTTACCAATCATAATGGCTGGCTCTGTTCCGCTTGGGTACGCTGTCCTCTTGCGGGGTTTTCTTTTTCTTTTTGTTTATCTACCTGGTGGGGGGGTCTGCCTTCGTTCTTGCCCCTTGTGTCCCGAGTATTTTCTGGTGGTACCCCTGCTAGGTCCCCGTGAGTGTACACGTCCCGGGGGTTCAGCTCTTAGAAAGTTGTTTGGTAGCTTTGGGTGCCGGTTAGCAGTACCCTGCCTGGGATTACCTGAGCGCGAGTCCTCTTATAGTAAACGCTCGGGACCCTGGGAAACCCCTGGGGGCGCGCGGGTCCGATGGATGTGACCCCAAAGTCCCTCCCTCGCTTCCAGCGAGTTTGAGGGTTGCTCTCACCCTTTGTCTCAGGGTGACTCTCTGTTTTGCCTCCGTCTGCTGCCTGTGGGGTCGGTGACACCTTCGACCCGGAGTCCTGCGAGTTTGGTTGCTCGTTGTGGCTCGGTTACCCAGTTGTGCTAACAAAGCGGGCGCGGGCAGCAGGGGCGTTGCACTTGAGCCTTGGTGGTGGCAACGTTCTCGTGGTTTCCTCCCCGGGAGCCCCGGGGCTGCCCCGTTGTAGTTCGTTTTGGGACTTGGGGGTGTTGGTTGCTTCGGTTCCATCCACGCCCCCTTGTCTTTCCCCTGGATCACCCTTCCTGCCTGCATCCGGTTCCTTACCGTCTGTAGGTTCGGGGCGGGGTTTTTGATGTGTTGAGACTCGGGCAGTCTCGGGGAATTCCCCTTCCAGGGTAGTGACGGGGGCATTTGAGCCTGTTCCTCCAGCCGTGTTGTACGAGTCTGCCAGTGGGCTCCCTTCATTAGTGTTTTCACGGCTGCCCCGGTTTTCTGGTACGGCCGGGGCTTTGGGGGAACGGCTCGGCCCCAGGGCCTGTCGTGTAGGTTCCCGGGGCTGGGAAGGGGCTGACTTGGGGGGCCTTGGCCCCGTTGGACCCCGTGGGGGTTTTCATCCCCACTCGCCGTACGTGCTGTTGGGCGTCGGCCTCTCCCCGGGCTCGGTTCCTTGGCCTTTGAGTCGGTTGGTTCCGTCCTGTGGGTGGAACACACACACCCCTTTTTGGGACGGTGTTTTCGTCATGTTTCCCCGTTCGATGGGGTTCTGCGTGACTTCTGATCTCGGGTACGCCTGCGCCTTCGTGTGCCTTCGGGACTAGTGTTGGCTTGTGTGTTCTCGAGGGTATGAAGGTTTTTCGCTACTTCCCGCATTATTGGAACGTCTGTCGGCTCCTCGTCCTTGTCGCCCTGTTGGGCTACTTGTCGCCCTGTTGGGCTGCTTGTCGCCCTGTTGGGCTGCTTGTCGCCCTGTTGGGCTGCTTGTCGCCCGGTTGGGCTGCTTGTCGCCCGGTTGGGCTGCTTGTCGCCCGGTTGGGCTGCTTGTCGCCCGGTTGGGCTGCTTGTCGCCCGGTTGGGTTCCTTTTTGGGCTCTTTGCTTCTTTGGCCGGTTTTATTGTTCCTGCTTCCTCTTTTGGCTACTTTTCTCGTGCAGTAGTCCTGGCTGGCGCCTTCCCGCTCCTCGCCCTCCTCCTCCTCCTCCTTCACCCTCCTCCTCCTCCTTCCTCCTCGCCCTCCTCCTCCTTCACCCTCCTCCTTCCATCTCGCCCTCCTCCTTCCATCTCGCCCTCCTCCTTCCAACTCGCCCTCCTCCTTCCTCCTCGCCCTCTTCCTCCTCCTTCCTTCTCGCCTTCCTCCCCGCCCTCCTCCTTCCTCCTCGCCCTCCTCCTTTCCTCTCCCTTCTCCTCCTTCCTCTTCGCCCTCCTAGCTCCTCCTTCCTTCCACGCCCCCCTCCTCCTTCCTCCTCGCCCTCCTCCTCCTTCCTCCTCGCCCTCCTCGCCCTCCTCCTCCTTCCTCCTCGCCATCCTCCTCCTTCCTCCTCGCCCTCCTCCTCCGTCCTCGCTCTCCTCCTCCTCCTTCCTCTTCGCCCTCCTCCTTCCTTCTCCTTCATCCTCGCCCTCCTCCTTCCTCCTCGCCCTCCTCCTTCTTCCTTCCTCGCCCTCCTCCTCCTTCCTTCCTCGCCCTCCTCCTCCTTCCTTTCTCGCCCTCCTCCTCCTTCCTTCCTCGCCCTCCTCCTCCTCCTTCCTTCCTCGCCCTCCTCCTCCTCCTTCCTTCCTCGCCCTCCTCCTCCTTCCTCCTTGCTCTCCTCCTCCCTCCTCGCTCTCCTCCTCCTCCTTCGCCCTCCTCCTTCATATTCACCCTCCTTCTTTCTTCCTCCCTGCCCTCCTCCTTCCATTTCGCTCTCCTCCTTCCATCTCGCCCTCCTCCTTCCTTCTCGCCGCCCTCCTTCCAACTCGCCCTCCTCCTTCCTCCTCGCCCTCTTCCTCCTCCTTCCTTCTCGCCCTCCTCCTTCCTCCTCGCCCTCCTAGCTCCTCCTTCCTTCCTCGCCCTCCTCTTCCTCCTCCTTCCTCCTCGCCCTCCTTCCTCCTCGCCCTCCTCCTTCCTCCTCGGTCTCCTCCTCCCTCCTCCCTCCTCGCTCTCCTCCTCCTCCTTCCTCTTCGCCCTCCTCCTTCCTTCTCCTTCATCCTCGCCCTCCTCCTTCCTCCTCACCCTCCTCCTTCCATCTCGCCCTCCTCCTTCCTTCTCGCCCTCCTCCTTCCTTCTCGCCCTCCTCCCTTCCTTCTCGCCCTCCTCCTTCCTTCTTGCCCTCCTCCTTCATCCTCACCCTCCTTCCATCTCGCCCTCCTCCTTCCTTCTCGCCCTCCTCCCTTCCTTCTCGCCCTCCTCCTTCCTTCTCGCCCTCCTCCTCCTCTTTCCTGCTCGCCCTCCTCCTTCCTCCTCGCCCTCCTCCTCCTTCCTCCCCGCCCTTCTCCTCCTTCCTCCCCGTCCTTCTCCTCCTTCCTCCTCGCACTCCTCCTCCTTCTTTCCTCGCCCTCCTGCTCCTTCTCGCCCTCCTAGCTCCTCTTCCTTCCTCCTCGTCGTCCTCTTCCTTCCTCCGCGCCCTCCTCCTCCCTCCTCGCTCTCCTCCTTCCTCCTCGTTCTACTCCTCCTCGCCCTCCTTCATCCTCATTTCTCCTCGCCCTCCTCCTTCCTCCTCGCCCTCCTCCTTCCTCCTCCGCCCTCCTCTTTCCTTCTCGCCCTCCTCCTTCCTCCTCCGCCCTCCTCTTTCCTTCTCGCCCTCCTCCTTCCTTCTCCTTCATCCTCGCCCTCCTCCTTCCACCTCGCCCTCTTCCTTCCTTCCTCGCCCTCCTCCTCCTTTCCTCGCCCTCCTCCTCCTTCTTCCTTCTTCCTCGCCCTCCTCTTCCTTCTTCTTTCCTTGCCCTCCTCCTTCTTTATTCGCCCTCCTTCTTTACTCGCCCTCCTTCTTTACTCGCCCTCCTCCTTCTTTACTCGCCCTCCTCCTTCTTTACTCGCCCTCCTCCTCCTCGCCCTCCTCCTTCCTCCTCGCCCCTCTCCTCCTTCCTCTTCGCCCTCCTCCTTCCTTCCTTCCTCGCCCTCCTTCTCGCCCTCCTTCCTTCTCGCCCTCCTTCCTTCCTCGCTCTTCTCCTTCCTTCCTCGCCCTCCTACTCCTGCTTCCTCGCCGCCCTCTTCCTCCTCGCCGCCCTCTTCCTTTCTCCTCGCCCTCCTCTTCCTTCCTCCTCGCCCTCCTCTTCCTTCCTCCTCGCTCTCCTCTTCCTTCATCCTCGCCCTCCTCTTCCTTCCTCCTCGCCGCCCTCTTCCTTCTTCCTCGCCACCCTTTTCCTTCCTCCTCGCCGCTCTCTTCCTTCCTCCTCGCCCTACTCCTTCCTCCTTGCCCTCCTACTCCTTCCTCTTTGCCCTCCTACTCCCTCCTCCCTCGTTGCCATCTTCCTACCTCTTCGCCCTCCTTCTCCTCCTTCCTCTTCGCCCTCCTCCTTCCTTCCTCGCCCTCCTACTCCTCCTTCCTCCTCGCCCTCCTCTTCCTTCCTCCTCGCCGCCCTCCTCCTTCTTCCTCGCCCTCCTCCTCCTTCCTCCTCGCCCTCCTTCTCTTTCCTCTTCGTCCTCCTACTCCCTTCTCCCCCTCTTCCTCCTTCCTCTTCGTCCTCTTACTCCTTCCTCCTTGCTCTCCTCCTCGGCCTTCACCTTCCTCCTTAGCCTCCTCCTTCCTCCTTACCCTCCTCCTCCTCGCCCTCCTCCTTCATCCTCATTTCTCTTCGCCCTCTTTCCTTTTCCGCCCTCTTCTTTCCTTCTCGCCCTCCTCCTTCCTTCTCGCCCTCCTCCTTCCTTCTTCATCCTCGCTTCCTCGCCCTCCTCCTCCTTTCCTCGCCCTCCTCCTCCTTCTTCCTTCTTCCTCGCCCTCCTCTTCCTTCTTCTTTCCTTGCCCTCCTCCTTCTTTATTCGCCCTCCTTCTTTACTCGCCCTCCTTCTTTACTCGCCCTCCTCCTTCTTTACTCGCCCTCCTCCTTCTTTACTCGCCCTCCTCCTCCTCGCCCTCCTCCTCTCCTTCCTCCTCGCCCCTCTCCTCCTTCCTCTTCGCCCTCCTCCTTCCTTCCTTCCTCGCCCTCCTTCTCGCCCTCCTTCCTTCTCGCCCTCCTTCCTTCCTCGCTCTTCTCCTTCCTTCCTCGCCCTCCTACTCCTGCTTCCACGCCGCCCTCTTCCTCCTCGCCGCCCTCTTCCTTTCTCCTCGCCCTCCTCTTCCTTCCTCCTCGCCCTCCTCTTCCTTCCTCCTCGCTCTCCTCTTCCTTCATCCTCGCCCTCCTCTTCCTTCCTCCTCGCCGCCCTCTTCCTTCTTCCTCGCCACCCTTTTCCTTCCTCCTCGCCGCTCTCTTCCTTCCTCCTCGCCCTACTCCTTCCTCCTTGCCCTCCTACTCCTTCCTCTTTGCCCTCCTACTCCCTCCTCCCTCGTTGCCATCTTCCTACCTCTTCGCCCTCCTTCTCCTCCTTCCTCTTCGCCCTCCTCCTTCCTTCCTCGCCCTCCTACTCCTCCTTCCTCCTCGCCCTCCTCTTCCTTCCTCCTCGCCGCCCTCCTCCTTCTTCCTCGCCCTCCTCCTCCTTCCTCCTCGCCCTCCTTCTCTTTCCTCTTCGTCCTCCTACTCCCTTCTCCCCCTCTTCCTCCTTCCTCTTCGTCCTCTTACTCCTTCCTCCTTGCTCTCCTCCTCGGCCTTCACCTTCCTCCTTAGCCTCCTCCTTCCTCCTTACCCTCCTCCTCCTCGCCCTCCTCCTTCATCCTCATTTCTCTTCGCCCTCTTTCCTTTTCCGCCCTCCTCTTTCCTTCTCGCCCTCCTCCTTCCTTCTCGCCCTCCTCCTTCCTTCTTCATCCTCGCCCTCCTCCTTCCTCCTCGCCCTCCTTCCTTCCTTCCTCGCCCTCCTCCTTCATCCTTCCTCGCCCTCCTAGCTCCTCTTCCTTTCTCCTCGTCGTCCTCTTCCTTCCTCCTCCCTCCTCGCTCTCCTCCTCCTTCCTCCTCCTCCTTCCTCCTCGTTCTCCTCCTCCTCGCCCTCCTCCTCCATCCTCATTTCTCCTCGCCCTCCTCCTTCCTCCGCCCTCCTCTTTCCTTCTCGCCCTCCTCCTCCTTTCTCCTTCATCCTTGCCCTCCTCCTTTCCTCGCCCTCCTCCTCCTTCTTTCCTCGCCCTCCTCCTCCTTCTTTCCTCGCCCTCCTCCTCCTTTCCTCGCCCTCCTCCTCCTTCCTTCCTCGCCCTCGTCTTCCTTCTTCCTCGCCCTCGTCTTCCTTCTTCCTCGCCCTCCTCTTCCTCCTTCTTTCCTCGCTCTCCTCCTTCTTTACTCGCTCTCCTCCTTCTTTACTCGCCCTCCTCCTTCTTCCTCCTCGCTCTCCTTCCTCCTCGCCCTTCTCCCCCTTCCTCTTCCTTCCTTCCTCGCCCTCCTTCTCGCCCTCCTTCCTTCCTCGCTCTCCTCCTTCCTTCCTCGCCCTCCTACTCCTGCTTCCTCGCCGCCCTCTTCCTTCCTCCTCGCCGCCCTCTTCCTCCTCGCCACCCTCTTCCTTTCTCCACGCCCTACTCCTCCTTCCTCCTCGCCCTCCTCTTCCTTCCTCCTCGCCCTCCTCTTCCTTCCTCCTCGCCGCCCTCTTCCTTCCTCCTCGCCGCCCTCTTCCTTCCTCCTCGCCGCTCTCTTGCTTCCTCCTCGCCCTACTCCTTCCTCCTCGCCCTCCTACTCCTTCCTCTTTGCCCTCCTACTCCCTCGATGCCATCTTCCTACCTCTTCGCCCTCCTTCTCCTCCTTCCTCTTCGCCCTCCTTCTCCTTCCTCGCCCTTCTCCTTCCTCTTCCTTCCTTTTCGCCCTCCTTCTCCTTCTCGCCCTCCTCCTTCCTTCTTCATCCTCGCCCTCCTCCTTCCTCCTCGCCCTCCTTCCTTCCTCGCCCTCCTCCTTCTTTCCTCGCCCTCCTGCTCCTTCTCGCCTTCCTCCTCGCCCTCCTCCATCCTTCCTCGCCCTCCTCCTCCATCCTTCCTCGCCCTCCTAGCTCCTCTTCCTTTCTCCTCGTCGTCCTCTTCCTTCCTCCTCGCCCTCCTCGCTCTCCTCCTACCTCCTCCTCCTTCCTCCTCGTTCTCCCCCTCGCCCTCCTCCTCCATCCTCATTTCTCCTCCTTCCTCCTCGCCCTCCTCCTTCCTCCGCCCTCCTCTTTCCTTCTCGCCCTCCTCCTTCCTTCTCCTTCATCCTCGCCCTCCTCCTCCTTCTTTCCTCGCCCTCCTCCTCCTTCTTTCCTCGCCCTCCTCCTCCTTCTTTCCTCGCCCTCCTCCTCCTTCCTTCCTCGCCCTCGTCTTCCTTCTTCCTCGCCCTCGTCTTCCTTCTTCCTCGCCCTCCTCTTCCTCCTTCTTTCCTCGCCCTCCTCCTTCTTTACTCGCTCTCTTCCTTCTTTACTCGCCCTCCTCCTTCTTCCTCCTCGCTCTCCTTCCTCCTCGCCCTTGTCCTCCTTCCTCTTCGCCCACGTCCTTCCTTCTCGCCCTCCTTCCTTCCTCGCTCTCCTCCTTCCTTCCTCACCCTCCTACTCCTGCTTCCTCGCCGCCCTCTTCCTTCCTCCTCGCCGCCCTCTTCCTTTCTCCACGCCCTACTCCTCCTTCCTCCTCGCCGCCCTCTTCCTTCCTCCTCGCCGCCCTCTTCCTTCCTCCTCGCCGCTCTCTTCCTTCCTCCTCACCCTACTCCTTCCTCCTCGCCCTCCTACTCCTTCCTCTTTGCTTTACTACTCCCTACTCCCTCGATGCCATCTTCCTACCTCTTCGCCCTCCTTCCTCTTCGCCCTCCTTCTCCTTCCCCTTCCTTCCTTTTCGCCCTCCTCCTTCCTCCTCCTTTTCCTTCCTTCTTCTTCCTCCTCGCCCTTCTTCCTCTTTGCCCTCCTCCTTCCTTCCTCGCCCTCTTCCTCCTCGCCCTCCAACTCCTCCATCCTCCTCGCCCTCCATTTCCTTCCTCCTCGCTCTCCTTTTCCTTCCTCCTCGCCCTCCTCCTTCCTCCTCGCCCTCCTCCTCCTTCCTCCTCGCCCTCCTCCTCCTTCCTTCTCGCCCTCCTCCTCCTTCCTTGTCGCCCTCCTCCTTCCTTGTCGCCCTCCTCCTCCCTCGCCCTCTGTGCGGAAATCTGGCTCCAGTATAAAACTAATAAAACCAACATTGAATGTAATGAAACGCCATTTTCTGGGTGAGACCCGGAGGTTCCACAGAGCTTTAACAGGCTGATATGCTAATGTCAGACTTTAGCATCAGTCATGTGTATGGAGTTCTAGGGCCTACCGGGGACCACGGCCAGAACCTGACCCCCTCAGAGAGGCAAGGGGAGCAATGGCCTATAGAAACCCCCGTGTGGTTGGAAGCATTCTATATCTGCCATCAACCGGGTCAAGCATCCAGAAAGGAAAGCATTCCAAAACAAACCCCTATTCTGGTTAAAATTGCTACCTAAAGCCGAACTCCCGGATACCAAAAGCTACCAAAAAGCCGGATAGAACTCCCCAACAGCTCTACTCCTATCTCGTAAAATTCGACATTCTTAGTCCCTGTCAGTTTGGCTTCCGCTCTCAAAAGAGTACCAACGATGCAATAATTAGTCTCCTCGATATAATTTACTCAGCCCTTGACAAAAATGAGTTTCCAATTGGACTCTTCATTGACCTGAGAAAGGCCTTTGATACTGTTAATCACGATTACCTCTTATGTAAACTCCATTATTATGGAATCCGAGGCCATGCACTGGACTATATCCAATCCTATCTTAGTGATAGACACCAATGTGTAGCCATCAATAATATAATCTCTCCCATTCTACCGATAACCGTTGGAGTGCCACAGGGCAGCATCTTGGGACCTCTTCTATTTCTTATATACATTAATGATCTGCATAATGTCTCTAACATTCTGAAACCTATTTTGTTTGCTGATGATACTACCCTCATCTACTCTAACCCCAACCCACATACACTAAATGATGTTGTTATTAATGAACTAAAAAAAGTCCACTTATGGATGTCAACCAACAAACTAACACTTAACATAGAAAAGACCTACTACATCCTATTTGGAAGCAAATCTACAAATGCAATTCAGCTTCAGATTGACAATGTAAACATTAGCAATAAAAATGATGGAAAGTTTCTTGGCCTATTCCTAGACAAGAGACTCAACTTCAGTACCCACATACAACACATAACTAAGAAAGTCTCTAAAACAGTTGGTATACTCTCCAAAATCAGATATTATGTACCTAACTCTGCTCTCATCTCTCTATATTATGCACTAATCTATCCCTATCTCAACTATGATATCTGTGCATGGGGTTCAACCACTGCAAACCACCTCAAGTCCATCATCACCCAGCAAAAATCTGCTATCAGAATAATATCAAATTCTGCTTTCCGACAACACACAGCCCCCTTGTTTAACTCCCTAAACATGCTAAACATAATCTCACTCCACAAATTCTCTTGTGTCAACTACATTTACAAAACCCTGTTCTTAAATGCAAATCCTTGTCTGAAACTCTTCCTGGACAGATGTAATAGGACCCATTATCACCACACCAGAAATAAATATCTCTTTGATATCCCCAGAGTTAAACTTAATCTGTGTAAACACTATGCAAATAAAGGGACCCAGTTTATGGAACTCACTCCCTACTGAATTGAAAAGCTGTCCAACTTTTACATCATTCAAAATCAATACTAAAAAGTACCTAATTTCATCTTCATAGTTTTTCACTTTTTGCCTTAAAATTGCACTGTATCAATTGCTACCCAATCTCCAAACCTTTATGTTCCCAATTTGAACATCTTTACCATTGTGACCATTGCTGTTTTCTTATATGTGCTGCCAATCTGCTGTTTGGTGTTTATAAATCTTGTTTATCTGTATCTTTTGCTACCCAGTCTCCCAATCTTTATGTACTCAATCTGAACATCTTTACCATTGTGATCATTGCTGTCTTATATGTGCTGTCAATCTGCTGTATGGTGTCTATTAATCTTGTTTAAATTACTAATCAAGCTGTCAATGTAATCAATCAGAGCTTTAATATAACAATGTGCTTTAATATACTTACTTAGCTCTCTCATCTCATTTTTCTCTTGCAATGTATCTTATCATTTATCAATTCTGATAGAAATTACCTACTTAAAATTATCTGCTAGATTAAGGACCTGCCCGAAACGCTGCGCGTACTAGTGGCTTTACAAGAATGTAAATACTGTACTATCCAATGTATTCTCACAAACCCAATGTACCTTCTTGTATATATATATAAATAAAATAAATAAAATAAACAGAAAACAAGCAAACTAGTATGACGTCACACGTCACCGCGCCGCTGTCTGCGCAGCTTCCCCCTCCTCGGGAGGGGGAAGGGGGAGCCCCAGACCTCTCATGCCGGCTATCCACCCATCAGTTCTAAGGCTGGATGTCAAAACATGCGAAAAACCGCCGACCGGAGGGAGGGAGGGTTGCCGGGGGAGCCTCCGGGTCTCGCCCAGAAAATGGCGTTTCTTTACATTCAACGCTGGTTTTCTGGGGGGATCCCCGTCGGCTCCCCAGAGCTAAATACCGACAGAGAAAGGTCAAAGGGAAGGAACCGGGAGGCAGACACTACGCACCCCTCAACGGAAGCGAGACAACCGGCAGCCAACGCTAACCCAAGGCGACACAGCCCGAAGAAGGGCCTAGGAACAACACGAGACAACGACCAGCAAGGCCCCTGCACGAACAGCAAAGATCCTTGCCCGAATGACATCAAAGATACGCTGCATAGACGGCAGCTCGAGCAGCGAAGCCACGAACGCCACAGGCATAGGGAAAGAACACAGGCAGGCTAGTCGCAAGAACACGGCTGACAACCCGGGACACCGTCATCCGCGAACAGGGAAGAATGGAACCAAATCAACTCAAAGCACGCCCCGGACATAAAGGCCGTGGCACGCAAATAACAGCGGAGTGCCGCCACTGAACAAAACACGACACACCCCCGGCCCTACCAACCAAAGCACCAATAACCCAAGGACCCCTCCGGAACGCAGCAGCCCCCTCCTGTGCCAGAAAAGATGGAGAATGCTGCCACCGAACAACCAAAACGCCAAAACCGAAGGAACAGAAAAACCCCTGCGGAGGAGCAAGAAGCCCAGCGACCCGACTCCCCAGAGGCAAACGCCAACAGGAAAAGGAGCTGACGAAAAAACAAACCGTAATCGAAGGGGCACCACTAACCGAGGAGAAGACAGAGCACGCTTAAGAGACCAGGATGGTTCAAGCAGCGCACAAACAGGCCGGAAGTGAAATAACGCACGAGACAGCGTACTAATGGTGCAGAAGCAACACCAAGAACGAAAGAAAGCCGAAGTGGCTCCGTGAGCGCTGCACGAACGAGGCGACAGTACGTGGCAAGACGACGGCCCCCAACCCCCACCAGAAAAAACCAAGCCGACGCTAACAACTGCAGCCACCTAAGAAGGGACAAAAGGAAAAGGAAGGACCGCCAAAATACCCCATACTACCGCCAAGAAGAAGTACACAGGTGGGACACCTACCACTAAGCCACCCGACCACCAACCGGAGGCGAGACACGCGAAGCAGAACGTAAGCAGCCCCAACAAGGCACCTCCGAGCGCAGGAAAAGGCGGAGTCGCAGGAAGATCTCGGGCGTGACCACCAAAGTCCAGGTGGCACAAAGGAGATGGAATGTCTGCCGAACAGAAAGCTCCCAATGAAAGCAAGCCCGCCAGGAGATCAGAAATAACGGGTCCAATGCAAGACATGGCAAGACCCTGAAAACCAACCGGCAGGGCAAGCCAGGAAAGCCGAAGAAAGCATAAGGGTTGCCACCAGAACAGTACCCGAACCAAAGGGTACGAGCAATAAAAACAGACCAAGACACATAAGTGCACTATAGGACACAGGCTGAAATAACGCCCAAGAAGCCAAGGAACGCACGAAGAACACCCCTGCGGCAGAGGAGGAAACAAAGGGAATGCACAAGGAAAGGAAGCGGTAAAAACCGACCCCCCCCCCCCCATAGCAGGAAGAGCAGGCAAAACCGACCAAAGGAGATGCCAGGGAAGCGAAAAGAGCCAAACCTCAAACCCCAGGAAACAACCAGGGGTGGATAATCAGGCAGGGACAGGATCCCATGCACATGAAAGGTCCAAGCCAGGGACCCGAAGACCACGAAAATTAACAAGCAAATCCCCAGACGCAAACCCAAGGCACAAAACAGCAGCAAAGTGCCACACCACAACCGGACACAGGAAAAAGGACACCCCACCACAAAACACGTTAGCAATGCACACGTGCAGCAGCAACGTACACCACCGCAACACGCAACATGTAAGTAGCAACCTGCTTCTGCAAAGGCAGAGAACGGTGTAGGCAGACCCCAGACAGGGCCAACGGAGACACGACAGAACCCAGCAGGCCCAAGAACCAGCACACCCGGCGACCGACGGCGGAGATACCAGCCCGATACCTGCTGGATGGGGTTCAGGGAGTTCACTTACTCCTCAAGCCCGGCCTGAGGCTAGACTTGACTAGGGAGAGGTTGGCCCACCAGGCTGTTGCTTGGAGCAGCCGGCAGGCCCACATACCCACCACAGCCAGGATGGGCCGGAACCTCTATCCGAAAACAGGCTAGTGTTCCTTGGAAGTCCACGGATGTACCGGCAATACGGCGGATGCTCGCAGGTAGGACGTGTAACAACTGCAGACCTCTGATGGTTATACAGTGTTCCCCGATTGTGCCTATGGCACCACTGCACTCCACTGGAACTATCCCGCAAGTTCTTCCAGATAGGCGGGAACCACATACCGGAAAACAGGCTAGTGTTCCTTGGAAGTCCACGGATGTACCGGCAATACGGCGGATGCTCGCAGGTAGGACGTGTAACAACTGCAGACCTCTGATGGTTATACAGTGTTCCCCGATTGTGCCTATGGCACCACTGCACTCCACTGGAACTATCCCGCAAGTTCTTCCAGATAGGCGGGAACCAAGACCCAGAGCTCAAACCCCACAAGCACAACCAGGAGAGCCCTACCAGGTGAGTACATAACCAGCACCACAACCCACACACCTCGTAATACGAAAGATGTGGGTCCCCTGAATGACACTAGCATGGATACGTTGGACATGCACAAGAGTGGGACTGGAAGGGTTGAAAAGGGACAGTCACTGGTGTGCTAACGGTCTCATTCGTACATAAATATACCTAAATAAAGACAGGTATATAAACATCGCATCCATGCAGCGCCCAGCCAAAAGACGCCAGACCACAGAAACTCACCTGTCAAACGGAGGAACGAACGTGTCACGACCCAACATTGTCCAAAAGATCCTTTGAGCACCACTAGGTAAAACAGCCAGAGCCGGACACGCAGGAGAGCAGGGTGGAGGCGAAGGAGGAGGCCCACACCCATGACACAGGGAAAACTGCGGCGTCCTCCCCACAGCTGGAATCTAGGAGACCCCCGGAGCGAAGGGGCACATACCGGAGAAAGGGAGAAGAGCGAGAGGCAAAGCACCCGAGTAAAAAGGGCGCAAAACACCAGCACTGAAACACACCGCCCAGACCAAAACAAACTCCACAGCGCATGCGCATGACACGCTGGCCGAACCGCACAACCCGCTCTGCGGGAAGGCGCCAACCAGGACAACTGCACTAGAAAAGTAGCCATAAGAGGAAGCAGTAACAACAAAACCGGCCAACTAAGCAAAGACAAAGAGCCCAAAAGGGAACCCAACTGGGCCACGAGTAGCCCAACTGGGCTACAAGTAGCCCAATACGGCGACCCGGACTAGGAGCCCACAGACGTTCCAATAATACGGGAAGTAGCGAAAACATTCCCAAACCCTCAAGAAGACAGAAGCAAACAGCAGTCCCGAAGGCACACAAAGGCACAGTCGCACCCAAGACCAAAAGTCATGTAGAACCCCAAGAACGGGAAAACATGACGAAGACACCGTCCCGAAAAGGGGAAAGCATCCACCCACAGGACGGAACTAACCGACTCAAAGGCCAAGGAACCGAACCCGGGGAGGAGTTGATGCCCAACAACAACACGTACAGCGAGTGGGGAGGAAAAACCCCACTCCGCGTAACCACAAGCCCCGCCTAGAGGGGGAGAAAACCCCCCCACGGGGTCTTACGCGGCCAAAGCCCCCAAGACAGCCCCAGGAACCCACACGACAGGCCCCGGGGGCCAAGCCGTCCCCCCAAAGCCCCGGCCGTACCAGAAAACCGGGGCAGCTGCATTTTTACAAGAAATACTAAGGAAGGCAGCCCACTGGCAGACTCTTACAACACAGCTGGAGGAACAGGCTCAAATGCCCCCGTCACTACCCCAGAAGGGGAATTCCCCGAGACTGCCGGAGTCTCAAAACCATCGAACCCCGCCCCGAATCCACAGATGGTAAGGAACCGGATGTAGGCAGGACGAGGGCATCCAGGGGAAAGACAAGGGGGCATAGAAGAAACCGAAGCAACCAACACCCCCAAGTCCCAACACGAACCAAAACGGGGCAGCCCCGAGGCTCCCGGGGAGTAAACAAACGAGAACGTTGCCACCACCAAGGCTCAAAGTGCAACGCCCCTGCTGCCGCTGCCCACACCCGCGTAGTCAGCACAACTGGGTAACCGAGCCACAACGAGCAACAAAACTCGCAGGACTCTGGGTCGAAGGGGTCACCGACCCCACAGGCAGCAGACGGGGGCAAACAGAGTCACCCTGAGACAAGGGGTGAGAGCAACCCTCAAACTCGCTGGAAGCGAGGGGGGGGGACTCCGGGGTCACATTCATCGGACCTGCACGCCCCTAGGGAATTCCCAGGGTCCCGAGCATTTACTATAATAGGACTCGTGCTCAGGTAATCCCAGGCAGGGTACTGCTAACCGGCGTCCAAAGCTACCAAACAACTTTCTAAGCACTGAACCCCCGGGATGTGTACACTCATGGGGACCTAGCAGGAGGAACCACCAGAATAATACTCGGAACACAAGGGACACAAGAGGCAAGAACGAAGGCAGACCCCACACCAGGTAGATAAACAAAAAGAAAAAGAAAACCCCGCAAGAGGACAGCATACACAGGCGGAACAGACCCAGCCGCCATATAGGTGAAAACAAGCTGCGCAGCACCTTGCGCCCCACCAGTGCAAAACTGCCCCTTACCCGAAGGCGAACAAGGGAGACAGAACACCCGAGCACACAAAGGGCGGCCAAAAACCAAGCAGTTGTTAAATAATGGGGTAGTGACTGTACTATGGGGGATCTATTATAACATGGGTGTAGGGGCAGTAGGTAGCATTCAGAGTTATCAAATATGAGAGAACTAAAAGGCCCGGCCCCCAAAATAAACTATCCACAGTAATAATAACTTGCTACTAGACCATGTCAGACTAGAGATTGATCATAGCACTCCCACACAGTGTAACACTGTAAAAGTGTTTGGTTTAGTTTAATACATACATAGAGTACATGAGTCAGAGACAGGGATTAGAGAAGACGCCAGTTTGTCCACCGGAAAGTCACACCTCAAAGCGTTAATGACCTCAAGTGACCTGAGGTCAGATCATGAGAATTTCACCTTGCTTCCGCTAAGCTTATAATTGGAGCCGGGTAGCCTTCAAACATGCCGACGTTTAAGGAGTGGCTTGGTAGAGTGCCGGAGGCTATCTACTTGTGGGCGAAGTTAGCTACTAGGTTCCCCAATATAAACTCGGAGAGCTATCGAGCATGAAGCATTAACAGACAGAACGGCAGTCAGCAGAGCAGAGGAGACGGCCCTAGCAGGGAGGCTGTCGGCCGGCAGGGCGGGAGTCTCTGTCAACTACAGACCCCTCCCCCCCTCTCTATCCAGCTATAGGCAGAGACACTTGGTGAGTTGAGCAGTAAGGTGACTTGGTCGTGTTTACATATGTTGTGTGATGATCAGGGGCAGTCAAGTTGTAGGGTTCTCGAATTCTTGGATGATGACTCACTTTGCATATTAAACTGGAACATTTTAATTGAATTGCTAAATTATGATACTTCATGTGAAATATAATTATGAATTTATTATTTAAATTGTGTTTAACTTTGTTCCCTAGAGCTTTGAGTTGAGGTGAGAAAGCCTCTGTGGTTACTGGTTTCATGATATTAATGAGTACATGTTTGGAGTTGATACATGGTAATAACATCTTTTGAGAATATTTTGATACAGACAAGTTCCATTCCTTGTCTTGTATGTAATGGTCTAGAATGGATGGTGGCAGCATTTCGTCTTCTACTATCTACTTCTACTAGCTACTCTTCTACTTCTACCTATCTACACCTCTCCCTCCACCCCTCTCTGAACTCTCACTTTCAACTAATGACCCTCCTCGCTCCTCCCACCTCCCTACCTCTCACCCCAAACCCTCACTAATTACTTCACTATTCATTTCTTTCCTTTCGCTTTCTCTTATACGTTTGTGGCAATGATTCTGTATTCTAGAGTTCTCTCTGGAGTTTCGGGTAACTGATCAAGTGACGGCGCCTTGTAGTCTTAGCACCTAGGTAGTCAAATACCTAGGTTACAAGGTGTTGGACGAGAGAGGTTGCCTTAGGATCTCTGGGAGTGCTCTAGAATAGTTAGCTAACTGGGGACGGGATAACGGACTAGAGAGAGCTGTTTCCCCCGGCCTCGTTAGTTAACTGGGGGGGTGGAATAATGGACAAGATAGAGCTATTTCCCCCACCACCCGTTACAACAGGAAGAAGGGATACTCCGTTACTACTTACTTATTTATTAACCCCTTAACAACCCCCCACATACATTCACCCCAATAACAAAAATAATAACTACTTTACCGCACTATCTTACGTTAAAAACCTTGGTCCACATAAGCAGGATACAAGGTTTTACACTGAACACAAGCTAGGGTAAAGTTCTACTATGGAAACACTTGAAGCTAGAGTCAGCTTAGGGTAGGGAGACCACGTGGTTCCACTGGGACCCCCTTTAGAATAACTAGTAATATGAACTCTAAAAACACCTACTACACACAAAGTATACTACTCTACACATAGAACACGTGTATGCCAGAAATTGAATAATGTACACAGTATATACTTAGCTTGAACAAGACACAGAAATAAGGAAACGAGGAGGAAGGGTAGGAGGATCCTATCCACCCAACGCCAGCTCAGAAAAAGAACGACTCATTCTCCTTTCCCCCAGCTGGCTCACTGCCAGCAGACTGCTAAACTAATCGTACCACAGCCCTATACCAAGTTTACTCAGGTTTACTTTACAAATGATTAGAAAGTATTAGTAAACATAGTTGGTGCCTATGTTATTATTTAATATTAATAATCATCCCCAAGCTCAGTCTTAAATGCTCTTTGAAAAACAAGAATAGTCTTACGTCTGGCAGGGAAGATTCAAACAAGTGCACCTCGTGATGCGTTTTCAATACTAAAAGGCAGTTTATTAGCTCAGTTTTGACCTCTGGTTTCTACTGAGGAACCCATGGTCGTAACAGCAGTAAACGGCCTAGCAGGGGCAGAAACCAAGGAACTTGTGGAAGGTGGCCCCAAGGGCAGTACTTACAGGGCACCTAGGGAAGGGAACCCTAGGCGCATGCAGCCAGAGTACTGGAGACTCCCGGCTCACGCACCACCTAGAAGACAGACACCATACTAGGTACAGTGCTCAAACAACTAATGGAGCCGGAGCACACAACCGCTGCCTATAGTATCAGTCGAAGAACTGATGGGTGGATATCCGGCGTGAGAGGTCTGGGGCTCCCCCCCTCTCCAGACAGCGGCGCGGTGACGTGTGACATCATACTAGTTTGCTTGTTTTCTGTTGGGGAGTTCTATCCACTAGTTCAGCTTTTGGTAGCAATTTTAACCAAAGGGGTTTGTTTTGGAATGTTTACCTTTCTGGATGCTTGACCCGGTCGATGGCAGACATAGAATGTTTCCAACCACACGGGGGTTTCTATAGGCTATTGCTTCCCTTGCCTCTCTGAGGGGGCCAGGTTCAGGTCGTGGTCCCCGGTAGGCCCTAGAAACCCATACACATGACTGATGCCAAAGTCTGACATTAGCATATCAGCCTGGTATAGCTCCGGGGAGCCGACGGAGCTCCACTCAGAAAGGGATGATACCTAAAGATGGCAAGCATAGACTATTACATTATGGAGTCAGTAGTTCTAGCAATAGTATGGTAGTTTAATTGCATTAAGCAGAATAAAAATATTAAATTGAAATATAACAATTTATTTTTATATTTATTTATTTAAAAACAAGAAGGTACAGTGGGGTCTGAGAGCACATAATAATAATAATGTTGTTATTCTTATATTTTTGGAAAGCCACAAACATGCATTCCATCTTAAGCAGTTACTTAATCTAACAGATAAGGCCAAGACTATCAATAGGTACATTGTAGCAAAATTTGAGTTCATCATAATAACTACAATATAAATTGAAGGTATTGATAACACCGGTGAAGTTGCATGTCTTAAGTACTAAAATGCTTTAATACTCTTAGTTACAGTTAGTAAGTAAGTAATTATCAAAAGAAGGCACCAAACCGGGAAGGCTATGTAGCACCATCAAATACGCAAAATAATCAGAGGGCGCTAAATATCACCAAGGATGCCAATACGAGAACAAAAACGCATAAGGCGAACGATATCAAAAGTATCCGAGTCACCAAGAATTCTATCGAGGGACAGGTGACCGCGAGGGGCGGTCGGAAAGCAAGACACACGCTCGTCCTGGAAGTCAGGACATTCAAGAAGGACATGCACGACCGTAAGAGGGACAATGCAACTAGGACAATAAGGAGCAGGGCGGCGCTCCATCAAGTGACCATGGGTTAAGCGAGTATGGCCAATACGCAACCTCGCTAGAGCTGTTTCCCACCGCCGGTTACGGTGGAAGGAGGACGGCCACGAGGAAACACAACATTTAAGAGTACGTAGCTTGTTACCAGTAACAGACAACCAAGAAGCCTGCCAACGGGTAAGGACTGAGGAATGGATAACCGGGTAAAAGTCGGAATACGGAATGCCTTTACGAGAGATGGGACAAGAGCGGACAGCTTCCTTAGCGGCAGCATCCGCACGCTCATTTAAAGACACGCCAATATGGCTGGGAACCCAACAAAACTCAACCGACTTAAATTTACTGTGAACGAGAAACAGCCAATGCTGGATCTCGACAACTACCGGATGAACTGGATTAAAGCACCCGAGAGCCATGAGGGCACTACGAGAGTCAACAACAACCACAAAGGAAGACTGACAACGAGAAAGCAGGAGACGAAGAGCATAGAGAATAGCATAAAGTTCCGCTGTAAAGATGCTAGTCTCCGGAGGCAAGCGACACATATAAGTGCGATCAGGAAAAACAACAGAGTAGCCAACACCGTCCGCTGACTTAGACCCATCGGTGAAGACAGAAACGGAGCGGGAGTGAGAAGAAAAGTGCTCGAGGAAAAGGCGTTTTAGAACTGTAGGAGGGGTAAAAGCTTTAGTGATACGAGTCAAGGATGTACAAAACCGCGGAAGAGGGACCCTCCACGGGGGCAAAGAAGGAACAACACGAGGAGAAACATCAGAAATACGAACGGAAAGAGAATCCTGCAGGCGAGATAACCGGACAGAAAGAGGGAGGTGGTGAAGAGGAACAGGAACCGCAGGAGGGGTAAAAGTTAAAGCACGACAGAGACGAGAGGAAGGATGTTGCAAGGACCGCGCAAGATAGCGAAGACAGTAGCGATCACGGCGGTCCTGGAGAGACAGGAAGCCAGTGTCAACATACAAGCTAAGGACGGGAGTCGAACGAAAGGCACCAGAACTGAGGCGCAACCCAGTATGGTGCAAAGCATCAAGACGGCGAAGAGTAGAAGGAGAAGCAGACGAGTAAGCAGGGCAACCATAATCGAGCTTAGACAGGACGAGAGAGGAATGTAAAGCAAGGAGAGTGCGCCTATCTGCCCCCCAAGAAGTATGGGACAAGACCCGAAGGAGGGTAAGGGACTTAGAGCACTCAACACGGAGGTAAGAGATATGGGGAGACCAAGACAAACGAGTGTCAAGGAATAACCCCAAAAGCTTCGCGGAATCTTTGTATTCAAGGGGATGACCATAAAGTGACAAAGAGGGACGAAGAACAACCCGTTTCCGCGTAAAAGTCATGGCACAAGTCTTAGAAGTAGAGAACTTGAAGCCATGACCTGTGGCCCAAGACGACACGGCATCAATCGCAAGTTGAAGCCGGCGTTGAAGGAGAGGCGAATCATCACCCTGACAACAAAGGGTAAGATCATCGACATAGAGAGCGGAGAAGACACCAGAAGGAAGAGAGGAAAGAAGACCATTGAGGGCAACCAGAAAAAGAGTAGTGCTCAGAACACTACCCTGGGGCACACCTTCGTATTGCTGAAAAGAGGGAGAGAGAGCGGTACCAAGGCGCACCCGAAAGGAACGACGAGAGAGGAAGCTGCGGAGAAAGAGAGGGAGATGACCACGAAGGCCAAAAGAATGAAGTTGAGATAGGATATGATAACGCCAAGTGGTGTCGTAAGCCTTTTCTAGGTCAAAAAGGACGGCAACAACGGAGGTCTTCGCAGCAAAAGCAGTACGTACATAGACCTCCAAGTTCACCAGGACATCTGTCGTGCTGCGGCACTTGCGGAAACCAAATTGAGAAGGGGAGAGGAGGTGATGGTGTTCCAGGAACCACATCAGACGAACGTTAACCATACGTTCAAAGAGTTTGCAGACACAACTTGTGAGAGCAATAGGGCGAAAGTCCTTAGGGGAAGTACCCAGAGACCCCGGTTTGCGAACAGGGAGGACAACGGCATCGAGCCAGTCCTCAGGGACTGACGACGACTCCCAGATCCGATTATACAGACTCAGTAAATACTGAGACGTGCTCGGAGGGAGATGGCGAAGCATCTCATAATGAATACCATCGGAGCCCGCCGCCGTAGAACCGCAGAGGGCCAGGGCAGAACGAAGTTCAGAGAGAGAGAAGGGATCATTATAGGGAAGCTGAAGATGAGTGCAGAAATCTAAAGGACGAGACTCAAGGACAGGTTTACGAAGAAGGAAAGATTGGGGAAGATGAAGACCAGAGCTAACAGAAGAAAAGTGGGAACCCAGTTCGGAAGCGACCTGCAACGGGTCCGCCACAAGAGTATCATGGAGGTGAAGGACCGGTGAAACATCGGGAACGAACTTACCCGCTATCTTGCGGATACGCTTCCAGATCTGGGCCAGAGGGGTTTCGGACGTAATTGTCGAGACATAAGATGCCCAACATTCACGTTTAGCCGTACGGATGGCCCTACGGGCCACCGCACTCGCTTTCCGAAAGAAAAGAAAAGAATCGGTCGTCTGCCTACGGCGGTGCTTCTTCCAGGCTGCACGCTTACAGCGGACAGCCCGAGCACAGTCCGCATTCCACCAGGGAACGCACTTCCGTGGACCCCGAGAGGAAGAGCGAGGAATAGAGCGGAGGGCAGCGTCGAAGACAGTGTCATGAAAAAGGAGGAGAGCGCGAGAGAGGGGCAGAAGGGAGAGGTCAGAGAGAGTAGCACTGAGGGAAAATAGGGTCCAGTCCGCCTTAGCAAACTGCCACCTAGGGAAAGAGAGGGAAGGGCGAAAAGAGAAAAAGGAAACAAGGATGGGGAAATGATCACTTCCATGGAGGTCATCAAGAACCTGCCATGTGAAATCTAAGTAAAGAGAAGAAGAGCAGAGAGAAAGATCAAGACAAGAAAGGGTGCGAGTTCGAGAGTCCAAATGAGTGGGCTCACCAGAATTCAGAAGAGACAGGGAAGAAGAGAGGAGAAACGGCTCAAGGAGGCGACCCCGGGTATTCGTCAGAACGTCACCCCAAAGAGAATGACGACAATTGAAGTCACCCAGCAGGAGCACAGGCTCCGGCAAGGAGTCTAGGAGGTGTTTCAAATCAGGAAGAGAGAGCGGGACACTCGGGGGGAGATAAATGGAACAAACTGTGTACCATTTCCCCACAAAGATACGAGCAGCAGAACAATGGAGAGGCGAAGGAAAAAGTAAAGGAACAAAGGGAACATCAGCCCGAATCAAGAGAGCAGAAGAATTAGAAGCCCCAGCAATGGCTGGGGGGGGGGGAGAGAAAGGAATAGCCACGAAAACGACCAGGACGAGCACCAAGCATCGGCTCCTGGAGACAGACACAAAGGGGCGAAAACCGCGAAACCAGAAGTTGGAGTTCGAGGAAATTGGCGTAATAACCTCGAACGTTCCATTGAAGAATGGACAACGACGAGAAGAGAAAGGACAAAAACAGAGAACAAGGAAGAAACAAAGGCGAAAGACCAACAGAGCACGTTAAAGAATATCAGGGTCGGGATCAGGGTCAGCAAAGTCAGGGTTAGGGGGCACGGGTAAACTGAGCAAAGACGGAGGGAAGGAAACGGGAGAACAGATCAGAGGTGGGCGGGCAGGGTCCGGAGGAGGAGGAGGAGGAGGAGGAGACAACGGAGAGGAGCAGTCAAGGACAGCAGCAGGAAGAGGGGGAGTAGAAAGAGAGGAGCGCACCCCAGCAAGAGCAGCAACCGAAAGGGAAGCAGGGGCCAAAGAAACCTCCATAGCAGGAACAGGGGGCGCAAGCACTGAAACGGGAGGGGAAGGAGCAACAGAGCCAGAAGGAGGAGCTGAGGAAGAAAGCGAAGCCTTCTTACCCGCCGGGGAAGAGGAAGGAGAGGAGCCAGGCTTACGCTTCTGACTTAAAGAGACCGGTGTCCCAGCAACTACGTACCGGGCAACGGATTCCAGTGTCTCAACAGGAGAAGCCGAACGAGAGCACACACGACGGCCGTTAGGAGAGCGATGGACATCCGCCCGCACCGACAGGCGGCGGGGAGAGCCGATAGATGGAGGAAGAGGATGGGAAGGAGGGTCGGAGGGGGACGAGGAAGGAGACACAGAAGACACGACAGACCGGGTAGAAGGAAGGGGAACCCCAGACAGAGGACCAGGAGGAGGATCCTTCGGGAGAGAACCCAAAGGGACAGAGGAGGGGGCAGTGGGCGCATCAGGGTCCAAGGCCTGGAAACGGTTGTGAGTCTGAGGAAGGCGGGAAGGACGAGGAGAGGAAGAGCGCAACACGCGAGCATAAGAGATATTAGCATAAGGCGGGAGCCGGCGAACCTGGCGCCTCGCCTCAGGAAAAGATAAACGCTCCCGGTGCTTCAAGTTGAGGACGGCTGCCTCAAGCTTGTAATGGACACACGCACGGGAGAAGGTAGGATGGGCCTCACCGCAGTTGAGGCAACGAGCCTGGGGAGAAGCGCACTCCGACTTAGAGTGACCTTCGCCACCACACAAAGGACAGAGAGAGACAGTCCCGGAGCAGCGGAGGGCACCATGCCCAAACCTCCAGCACTTGTTGCAGAGCCGAGGAGAAGGAATGTACTCCTGGACAGAGCACCTGGCACCAGCAAGAATGACAGAGGGTGGAAGGGTCCTACCATCAAAGGTAATCTTCACAACCCGGAGGGGTTGACGGCGACTACCACGAGGGGGACGAGTAAACGTGTCCACCTGGAGAATAGAATGGCCCTGGGCAGCGAGGATATGTCGAATATCGTCGTGGCAGTCGCGTAGGTCCCGAACACCGGTCGCAACATGGGGCGGGAGCAAAATAGTGCCAACACTGGCATTCAACTGAACGTTCTTCGAGACCCGAACGGGGGTCTCGCCAAGGCAGGATAAGGCAGCCAAGCGGGAAGCAGCATCCTGAGAAGGAGCAGCAACGACACGTGTACCGAGACGAGTGGGGTTGAAAGTAATGGAGGCATCCACGGAATCAATGAGATGTCGATGGAGGGAGAAATCGTCAGGAGGCGCAGAATCAAGAGGGAGGAGATCAAAATATTTGGCCCACGAAGCGGGACCAAACAAGGCTTGATAGGTAGCAGAACTGGAAGGAATCGAGCGAGGGCGGCCGTGACGAAGACGGCGGTGAGAACCCCCAGAGAGAGAGGGGTTAAAAGGCGCAGTAGTTACAACTAGAGAAGGAGCCACGCCAGGGGACGAGGTAGTCACCACTGGGGGCTTGGGGCTCGACCCAACCACAGAGGAGGGAGGGGAGCCAGAGGAAGGAGTCAGAGAGGCCAAAGGAGGAGCAAGGTCGGGGCCCAATGCAGCGGAGGCTACAGAGCCCGGTCTTCCAATACGGACCGACTCGGGGGCTTGGTCGCCCACCCCACGAGCCTGAGAAGGTAAACCAGAAGAAGCCGAAGCAGGGGTAATCATCTTGACGAAAGAGAGAATTCACTCACGAATGTGCCCCCACACCCACCATGGAGCCACAATTAGAGGCAGGACACCCAACAAGAAGCTATCGCCGATCTTGTCGGGGCCTCCTAGGGGTGCGTCGCGAGTATACGCCCCACAAACGCCACCTTAAGAAACCGACAGTCCGTCGAGATCGGGTTCAGTGACGAAGTGGGGATTGACAATAAAAGGTTCCCCTCGCTCTCGACGTCGGGTACTGCAGTTCTACGGGTGCATGAGTATGCCTCCTCAAGCACCCGGGCGTCAAAATAGAAGAAGTCCAAGGGAAGAACCAGAACGAGCAAAAGGTCGGTAGGAAACGGCAAGCAGATAGGAGAAGAGGGGGGAGAAAAACGAAACAGAAGGAAAAGGAAAAGATGCCCAGCAGAATTGGAGAGGACGGCAGCAGGAGCACAAGGCTAGAAAAGGACAGATGACCGTCCCAAGGAGCATCACACTCCGGCAGCCGCCCACTAAGCCCCCACACGGCGACAACGAGCTGAGCGGGGAGGGGGTTTACAGTTAGTAGTGGACAGTGACCTTGAAAGTTCAGACAATTGTCAAGCAAGTTGTATATAATAATTACCAAGTCATAAGTATGAGCCAAGTATTACACCTTAATCAATTAACAATTAAAATAAATATATTTATTTAAGCTCTGTCATTAGTTTATTTATATACAAGAAGGTATATTGCGTCGAGAAAGTGCATACATTGGAGTTTAAGTATAAAATTCTTGCAAAGCCACAATCATGCATAGCATTTTGGGCAGGTGCTCGAGGTAACTTTAAAGGTAACAGAATTAATCATTATAACTTTATTACAAACTGATATAATTGATTATAAACAATATATTTACCAAGTAAACTCTGGTAAAAGTATTGTTGGAGTTGAATGTCTCATGCTACCTCACTCACCGAGTTTAGTACTTAAGTAAATATCAAAAGACGGAATATAGCCGGTGAGGTTATGTAGCACTGTCAAAAGTGTGGGATATTCAAAAGGCGCTAAATATCACTAAGGATGCCAATACAAAAACAAAAGCACATAAGGTGAACAACGTCAAAGGCATCCGATTCATCAAAGATTGTATCAAGGGATAAGTGACGGCAAGAGACTGTCAGGAAGCAAGACGCGCACACACATACTCGAAGTTAGGACATTCTACAATGATATGCACGACCGTAAAAGCCACAATGCATTTTGGACAATAAGGAACAGGGTGGTGCTCTATTAAGTGCCTGCACGTTAACTACCATGCTGCGCCGAGTTTACAGTATTGTAAAATTCCCCCAGTGCGCATGAAATAAAGTGTTCCCAAAAAATTATTTTTCTTCGTAAAATGATAAATTCCCTTCCCTCAACATGTCTATGTAAAAATAAATACCAAATTCCACTTACTTTGGCTGTGGGGACGTGGACAAGGTGCGTTGTGACATCATCAGGACCTGGTCGCCCAGACACAGTCGCGCGGGCCATTCAAGCACCGGGTGTTGCCACAAATATATTTTCAATTATTTGTTTTATGTAAACCAATGCGGTTTTAATTTATTTTTTTTTATTGTATATGATGCATATTTGTGTCCTTTACAATATGTATACAGTAAAACGTTCATAATGTTCCATGGAACTGTGATACATGTGTCAGTAATGTGTCCACAGTAAATGTTTATTGTCGCAATATTACCTGTTAAAAATTCACTAAAATTACAATATGTACAGTTTCACACACTATTTACACAGTAACATACTGTATTACACACTCAGTACATCGGAAGTGAGTAAGTAAGTAATTATCAAAAGAAGGCACCAAACCGGGAAGGCTATGTAGCACCATCAAATACGCAAAATAATCAGAGGGCGCTAAATATCACCAAGGATGCCAATACGAGAACAAAAACGCATAAGGCGAACGATATCAAAAGTATCCGAGTCACCAAGAAATCTATCGAGGGACAGGTGACCGCGAGGGGCGGTCGGAAAGCAAGACACACGCTCGTCCTGGAAGTCAGGACATTCAAGAAGGACATGCACGACCGTAAGAGGGACAATGCAACTAGGACAATAAGGAGCAGGGCGGAGCTCCATCAAGTGATCATGGGTTAAGCGAGTATGGCCAATACGCAACCTCGCCAGAGCTGTTTCCCACCGCCGGTTACGGTGGAAGGAGGACTGCCACAAGGAAACACAACATTTAAGAGTACGTAGCTTGCTACCAGTAACAGACAACCAAGAAGCCTGCCAACGGGTAAGGACTGAGGAATGGATAACCGGGTAAAAATCGGAATACGGAATGCCCTTACGAGAGATGGGACAAGAGCGGACAGCTTCCTTGGCGGCAGCATCCGCACGCTCATTTAAAGACACACCAATATGGCTGGGAACCCAACAAAACTCAACCGACTTAAATTTACTGTGAACGAGAAACAGCCAATGCTGGATCTCGACAACCACTGGATGAACCGGATTAAAGGACCCGAGAGCCATGAGGGCACTACGAGAGTCAACAACAACTACAAAGGAAGACTGACAACGAGAAAGCAGGAGACGAAGAGCATAGAGAATAGCATAAAGTTCCGCTGTAAAGATGCTAGTCTCCGGAGGCAAGCGACACATATAAGTGCTATCAGGAAAAACAACAGAGTAGCCAACACCGTCCGCTGACTTAGACCCATCGGTGAAGACAGAAACGGAGCGGGAGTGAGAAGAAAAGTGCTCGAGGAAAAGGCGTTTTAGAACCGTAGGAGGGGTAAAAGCTTTAGGGATACGGGTCAAGGATGTACAAAACCGCGGAAGAGGGACCCTCCACGGGGGCAAAGAAGGAACAACACGAGGAGAAACATCAGAAATACGAACGGAAAGAGAATCCTGCAGGCGAGATAACCGGACAGAAAGAGGGAGGTGGTGAAGAGGAACAGGAACCGCAGGAGGGGTAAAAGTTAAAGTACGACAGAGGCGAGAGGAAGGATGTTGCAAGGACCGCGCAAGATAGCGAAGACAGTAGCGATCACGGCGGTCCTGGAGAGACAGGAAGCCAGTGTCAACATACAAGCTAAGGACGGGAGTCGAACGAAAGGCACCAGAACTGAGGCGCAACCCAGTATGGTGCAAAGCATCAAGACGGCAAAGAGTAGAAGGAGAAGCAGACGAGTAAGCAGGGCAACCATAATCAAGCTTAGACAGGACGAGAGAGGAATGTAAAGCAAGGAGAGTGCGCCTATCTGCCCCCCAAGAAGTATGGGACAAGACCCGAAGGAGGGTAAGGGCCTAGAGCACTCAACACGGAGGTAAGAGATATGGGGAGACCAAGACAAACGAGTGTCAAGGAATAACCCCAAAAGCTTCGCAGAATCTTTGTATTCAAGGGGATGACCATAAAGTGACAAAGAGGGACGAAGAACAACCCGTTTCCGCGTAAATGTTATGGCACTAGTCTTAGAAGTAGAGAACTTGAAGCCATGATCAGTGGCCCAAGACGACACGGCATCAATTGCAAGTTGAAGCCGGCGTTGAAGGAGAGGCGAATCATCACCCTGACAACAAAGGGTAAGATCATCGACATAGAGAGCGGAGAAGACACCAGAAGGAAGAGAGGAAAGAAGACCATTGAGGGCAACCAGAAAAAGAGTAGTGCTCAGAACACTACCCTGGGGCACACCTTCGTATTGCTGAAAAGAGGGAGAGAGAGCGGTACCAAGGCGCACCCGAAAGGAACGACGAGAGAGGAAGCTGCGGAGAAAGAGAGGGAGATGACCACGAAGGCCAAAAGAATGAAGTTGAGATAGGATATGATAACGCCAAGTGGTGTCGTAAGCCTTTTCTAGGTCAAAAAGGACGGCAACAACGGAGGTCTTCGCAGCAAAAGCAGTACGAATATAGACCTCCAAGTTCACCAGGACATCTGTCGTGCTGCGGCACTTGCGGAAACCAAATTGAGAAGGGGAGAGGAGGTGATGGTGTTCCAGGAACCACATCAGACGAACGTTAACCATATGTTCAAAGAGTTTGCAGACACAACTTGTGAGAGCAATAGGGCGAAAGTCCTTAGGGGAAGTACCCAGAGACCTCGGTTTGCGAACAGGGAGGACAACGGCATCGAGCCAGTCCTCAGGGACTGACGACGACTCCCAGATCCGATTATACAGACGCAGTAAATACTGAGACGTGCTCGGAGGGAGATGGCGAAGCATCTCATAATGAATACCATCGGAGCCCGCCGCCGTAGAACCGCAGAGGGCCAGGGCAGAACGAAGTTCAGAGAGAGAGAAGGGATCATTATAGGGAAGCTGAAGATGAGTGCAGAAATCTAAAGGACGAGACTTAAGGACAGGTTTACAAAGAAGGAAAGATTGGGGAAGATGAAGACCAGAGCTAACAGAAGAAAAGTGGGAACCTAGTTCGGAAGCGACCTGCAACGGGTCCGCCACAAGAGTATCATGGAGGTGAAGGACCGGTGAAACATCGGGAACGAAAATACCCACTATCTTGCGGATACGCTTCCAGATCTGGGCCAGAGGGGCTTTGGACGTAATTGTTGAGACATAAGATGCCCAACATTCACGTTTAACCGTACGGATGGCCTTACGGGCCACGGCACTCACTTTCCGAAAGAAAAGAAAAGAATCGGTCGTCTGCCTACGGCGGTGCCTCTTCCAGGCTGCACGCTTACAGCGGACAGCCCGAGCACAGTCCGCATTCCACCAGGGAACGCACTTCCGTAGACCCCGAGACGAAGAGCGAGGAATAGAGCGGAGGGCAGCGTTGAAGACAGTGTCATGAAAAAGGAGGAGAGCGCGAGAGAGAGGCAGAAGGGAGAGGTCAGAGAGAGCAGCACTGAGAGTAAATAGGGTCCAGTCTGCCTTAGCAAACTGCCACCTAGGGGAAAGAGAGGGAAGGGCGAAAAGAGAAAAAGGAAACAAGGATGGGGAAATGATCACTTCCATGGAGGTCATCAAGAACCTGCCACGTGAAATCTAAGTAAAGAGAAGAAGAGCAGAGAGAAAGATCAAGACAAGAAAGGGTGCGAGTCCGAGAGTCCAAATGAGTGGGCTCACCAGAATTCAGAAGAGACAGGGAAGAAGAGAGGAGAAACGGCTCAAGGAGGCGACCCCGGGTATTCGTCAGAACGTCACCCCAAAGAGAATGACGACAATTGAAGTCACCCAGCAGGAGCACAGGCTCCGGCAAGGAGTCTAGGAGGTGTTTCAAATCAGGAAGAGAGAGCGGGACACACGGGGGGAGATATATGGAACAAACTGTGTACCATTTCCCCACAAAGATACGAGCAGCAGAACAATGGAGAGGCGAAGGAAAAAGCAAAGGAACAAAGGGAACATCAGCACGAATCAAGAGAGCAGAAGAATTAGAAGCCCCAGCAATGGCTGGGGGGGGGGGGAAGAGAAAGGAATAGCCACGAAAACGACCATGACGAGCACCAAGCATTGGCTCCTGGAGACAGACACAAAGGGGTGAAAACCGCGAAATCAGAAGTTGGAGTTCGAGGAAATTGGCGTAATAACCTTGAACGTTCCATTGAAGAATGGACAACGACGAGAAGAGAAAGGACAAAAACAGAGAACAAGGAAGAAACAAAGGCGAAAGAGCAACAGAGCACGTTAAAGAATATCAGGGTCGGGATCAGGGTCAGCAAAGTCAGGGTTAGGGGGCATGGGTAAACTGAGCAAAGACGGAGGGAAGGAAACGGGAGAACAGATCAGAGGTGGGCGGGCGGGGTCCGGAGGAGGAGGAAGAGGAGGAGACAACGGAGAGGAGCAGTCAAGGACAGCAGCAGGAAGAGGGGGAGTAGAAAGAGAGGAGCGCACCTCAGCAAGAGCAGCAACCGAAAGGGAAGCAGGGGCCAAAGAAACCTCCATAGCAGGAACAGGGGGCGCAATCACTGAAACGGGAGGGGAAGGAGCAACAGAGCCAGAAGTAGGAGCTGAGGAAGAAAGCGAAGCCTTCTTACCCGCCGGGGAAGAGGAAGGAGAGGAGCCAGGCTTTCGCTTCTGACTTAAAGAGACCGGTGTCCCAGCAACTACGTACCGGGCAACGGATTCCAGTGTCTCAACAGGAGAAGCCGGCACACACGACGGCCGTTAGGAGAGCGATGGACATCCGCCTGCACCGACAGGCGGTGGGGAGAGCCGATAGATGGAGGAAGAGGATGGGAAGGAGGATCGGAGGGGGACGAGGAAGAAGACACAGGAGACATGACAGACCGGGTAGAAGGAAGGGGAACCCCAGACAGAGGACCAGGAGGAGGATCCTTCGGGAGAGAACCCAAAGGAACAAAGGAGGGGGCAGTGGGCGCATCAGGGTCCAAGGCCCGGAAACGGTTGTGAGTCTGAGGAAGGCGGGAAGGACGAGGAGAGGAAGAGCGCAACACGCGAGCATAAGAGATATCAGCAAAAGGCGGGAGCCGGCGAACCTGGCGTCTCGCCTCAGGAAAAGATAAACGCTCCCGGTGCTTCAAGTTGAGGACGGCTGCCTCAAGCTTGTAATGGACACATGCACGGGAGAAGGTAGGATGGGCCTCACCGCAGTTGAGGCAACGAGCCTGGGGAGAAGTGCACTCCGACTTAGAGTGACCTTCACTCCCACACAAAGGACAGAGAGAGACAGTCCCAGAGCAGCGGAGGGCACCATGCCCAAACCTCCAGCACTTGTTACAAAGTCGAGGAGAAGGAATATACTCCTGGACAGAGCACCTAGCACCAGCAAGAATGACAGAGGATGGAAGAGTCCTACCATCAAAGGTGATCTTCACAACGCGAAGGGGTTGACGGCGACGACCACGAGGGGGACGAGTAAACGAGTCAACCTGGAGGACAGAATGGCCTTGGGCATCAAGGATATGCGGAATATCATCGTGGCAATCCTGCAGATTCCGAACACCGGTTGTAACATGGGGTGGGAGGAGAATAGTGCCAACACTGGCATTCATCTGAACGTTCTTGGAGACCAGAACAGGGATCTCGCCAAGGCAAGATAAGGCAGCCAAGCGGGAAGCCGCATCCTGAGAAGGAGCAGCAACGACACGTGTACCGAGACGAGTGGGGTTGAAAGTAACAGACGCATCCACGGAATCTACAAGATGCCGATGGAGGGAGAAATCGTCAGGAGGCGCAGAATCAAGAGGGAGGAGATCAAAGTATTTGGCCCATGAAGCAGGACCAAACAAGGCCTGATACGCATCAGCACGGGAAGGAATCGAGCGAGTGCGGTTGGGGCGCGAACGGCGTTGAGAACCCCTAGAGAGAGAGGGGTCAAAAGGCGCAGTAGTCACAACGAAAGACTTAGCCACACCAGGGGACGAAGTGGTCACCACCGGGGGCTGGAGGCTCGACCCAACCACAGAGGGAGGGAGGGAAGCTGGGGGAAGAAGTCAGGACGGTCAAAGGAGGAGCAAGGTCGGGGCCCAGCAGCGGGAGCTACCGAGCCTGGTCTTCCAATACAGGCCGACTCGGGGGCTTGGTCGCCTACCCCACGAGCCTGAGAGGGTACAACGGAAACATTCAACGACATAGAGATGAAAAGTGACAAATTCATCCACGAATGTGCCCCCATACCCACCATGGAGCCACAATTAGAGGCAGGACACCCAACAGGAAGCTATCGCCGATCATGTCGGGGCCCCCTAGGGGTGCGTCGTGAGTATACACCCCACAAACGCCACCTTAAGAACCGTCAGTCCGTCGAGATCGGGTTACAGCGACGAAAGGGGGATTGACAATAAAAGGTTCCCCTCGCTCGAGACGTTGGGTACTACAGTTCTACGGGTGCAAGAGTATGCCTCCTCAAGCACCTGGGCGTCAAAATAGAAGAAGTCCAAAGAAATAATCCAAAACAAGCAAAAGGTCGGCAGGAAATGACAAGCAGATAGGAGAAGAGGGGGGAGAAAAACGAAACATAATGAAAAGGAAAAGCGATCCGGCACAATTGGAGAAGACAGCAGCAGGAGTGCAAGGCCAGAAAAGAACAGAGGACTGCCCAACGGAGCATCACACTCCGGCAGCCGTCCACCAAGCCCCCTCACGACGCCAACGGGCCGGATGGGGAGGGGGTCGGAAGTGAGTAATAATCAACGAAGTAGTCCATGGTACACAGCGCAACTTCGCTCTCAGTGCACCAGGTACAAATAAATTTTTGCTTCCTGTTTCTTATGTTCATTTCTTATGAAATGTACTCACGTACACCCTTGGCTTTAGTACTTGTAGATTGTATGTAGCCAAGCTTGTAAAGTAAATAATTATCAAAAGAAGGCACCAAACCGGGAAGGCTATGTAGTAGCAACAAATGTGCGAAATAGTCAGAGGGTACTAAATATCACCAAGAATGCCAATACGAGAACAAAAATGCATAAGGCGAACGATATCAAAAGTATCCAAGTCACCAAGAATTCTATTGAGGGACAGGTGACCGTGAGGGGCGGTTGGAAAGCACGTGCTCGTCCTGGAAGTCAGGACATTCAAGAAGGATATGCCCGACCGTAAGAGGGGACAATGCAGTTAGGACAATAAGGAGCAGGGCGACGCGCCAAGTAACCATGGGTTAAGCGAGTATGGCCAATATGCAACCTCACCAGAGCCGTTTCCCATCGCCGGTTACAGTGGTAGGAGGATGGCCACGAGAAAACACAACATTTAAGAGTACGTAGTTTGTTACCAGTAACAGACGACCAAGAAGCCTGCCAACGGGTAAGGATGGAAGAATGGATAACCGAGTAAAAGTCGGAATATGGAATACCTTTACGAGAGATGGGACAAGAGCGAACTGCTTCCTTGGCAGCAGCATCCACACGCTCATTTAAAGAGAGACCAATATGGCTGGGAACCCAACAAAACTCAACTGACTTAAATTTACTGTGAACAAGAAACAGCCAATGCTGGATCTCGACAACTACTGGATGAACCGGATTAAAGGACCTGAGAGCCATGAGGGCACTACGAGAGACAACAACAATTACAAAGGAAGACTGACAACGAGAAAGCAGGAGACGAAGAGCATAGAGATAAAGCATCTTCACAGCGGAGCTTTATGCTAGTCTTCGGAGGTAAACG
>NC_091161.1:32128024-32213356 GCF_040958095.1 Procambarus clarkii | reverse complement strand
ATTTATGATGTAATATCAAAATATAAAAAATAAAACATACTAACCCTAATTGGTCTGTAATATGCAACATCAAGAGGGAGAAACGTCTGGAGTTGCAGGTCTAAGATCTTGAGTGGCAGGTGCCGCAGGAGGTGTGGCAGTGCCGCAGGAGGTGTGGCAGGTGCCGCAGGAGGTGTGGCAGGGTGCCGCAGGAGGTGTGGCAGGTGCCGGCAGAGGGTGTGGCAGGTGCCGCAGGAGGTGTGGCAGGTGCCGGCAGGAGGTGTGGCAGGTGCCGCAGAGGTGTGGCAGGTGCCTGCAGGAGGTGTGGCAGGTGCCGCAGGAGGTGTGCAGGTGCCGCAGGAGTGTGGGCAGGTGCACGCAGGAGGTGTGGCAGGTGCCGCAGAGGTGTGTGCAGGTGCGCAGGAGGTGTGGCAGGTGCCGCAGGAGGTGTGGCAGGTGCCGCAGGAGGTGTGGCAGGTGCCGCAGGAGGTGTGGGTGCCTGGGAGTGTGAGGGAGTGAGGCGGGAGGCTCCTCGCAGTGAGCCGCCCTCTCTCTTCACGCTAGAGAACTCTGTTTTGCCTCAGTGCGGCTTTACGCTCCTTCTTGGCTAGCACGTAGAGCGCATGCGTTTAGAGCTTTCTTCTTGTCCGATACTATGTGAGATACTCTGTGATCTGTGAGAGCGCGTCAGGGATAAACACATTGGTTTGTTCATTGGTGTGAGACGAGAAAACATGGCTTCTCTGCAAGACTTGGAATTACATGCGAAATTGGGCAAATAAGTCACACGTTGTTAAAACATGTTTTATTTCATAATATATATAGTTTATATTGTTTATTATCTATATAAATAAAAATTGAAATGTCCGTTTGTTCAAAATCGCTAATCTCCAAAAGTTCTAAACTGATTGCTTTGATTTTTCACACAACGTTCCATATGCATCCGAGCGGCTTTTTATATACACATTATATAGATGTCACTTCTGTGACGGAAAAAAAACACATGCCCTCTTGAAAGTGTTTTCGTGTTTTTCACGTGAGGGAAATCTTTTAAACTACTTTACCGCTTTGAAATTTTGACACAACGTTGCATTCGAATAGGCGCGTATTTTTATTTAGTTATTATATACATGCCTTACCTATGAGCATGATTTTTTTTTAAACAGCGCCATCTGTTGCACATAATAGCAACAAACTTCCAATACTAAATTGAATTTTCATATATTTCGATTTATTTTAATTTGTATTGAATTATTTTGTGAGACATTGTGTTGAAATTGAGCTGTGTTATTTACCATACCGTTCATTTCATAAGTATAAGTATAAATGTCACACCTGTGACAGGTAAAAATATTCTTTTTTAAGACATAACTCCATCTGTCGCACATAAGAGCCACACGCAATATCCTAAATGTTACGATTACATTTCAATATCTTCGATTGCATTGACATTAAATTTTCATTCATTTCGATTTATTTTCATTTTGATTTCATTATTTTGTGACTGCATTGAAACCGAGCTGTGTTGTTTACCATACTATTCATTTCGTGTGTATAGGTATAGATGCCACACCTGTGACAAGTAAAAAAAAAAAAAAAATGTTAACAGCACCATCTATTGCACATACCGGGAGCCGGTCGGCCGAGCGGACAGCACGCTGGACTTGTGATCCTGTGGTCCTGGGTTCGATCCCAGGCGCCAGCGAGAAACAATGGGCAGAGTTTCTTTCACCCTATGCCCCTGTTACCTAGCAGTAAAATAGGTACCTGGGTGTTAGTCAGCTGTCACGGGCTGCTTCCTGGGGGTGGAGGCCTTGTCGAGGACCGGGCCGCGGGGACACTAAAAAGCCCCGAAATCACCTCAAGATAACCATAAGAGCCATCCACACTATGCTAAATATATTAAGATTCCATTTCATTGTTTCTGATTGCAATGATAAATTAAATTTTCAAAGACTTCATTTTATTTTAATTTAATTATTTTGACATTGCATTGGAATTGAGCTGTGTTTTTACCATACCATTCATTTTGTGAGTATAAATATAGATGCCACACTTGTAACAGGTAAAAATATGCATTTTTTTGAAAAACGGTGCCATCTGTTGCACATAAGAGCAACTCACGCTATACTGAATGTAACGATTCCATTTCAATATTTCCAATTTCATTGATAAATTGAGTTTTCATTTTGATTTAATTATTGTGACATTGCGATGGAATTGAGCTTTGATGTTTACCATGCCGTTCATTTCATGTGTAGTTTATTTTGTTAATTGTTTTCATTGCATTTTTAATTGTTTTTCTTATATTTCAGTGATGGGAACAGCAGATCATTTGATGTTCCCAATTTTCTGATGGGAACATCAGATCATATGGGAATGCATTGGACGAGGGAGTTGGGAATGGTGAGGAGGACGAGGGGATGGAGTGGGGGATGGTGCGGAGGACAGCAGGGATGGGGGAAGGGAGGAAATGGCAGAGGGAACGGGAGAGTGGGGGATGGTTGGGAGATCAAAGGGACGGGGAAGTTTGGAATGGTTGGGAGGACGAGGGGGCGGAATGGTTGGGGAGGACTGGGAGATGTGGGTAAGGTTGCTGTAGCTCAGCAACGCACATGCACTGCTGAGCCACTGCAACCCATGGCAGGGTACAGCTAGTTAAACAATAAAATTACAACTTGGAATATCTGATTTTAATTTTTTTAAGGTTTTTAATATATTTAGACATGAATTCGAGTAATTCTCTAGTTCAAGCGGCCTCGAACGCCCGTAGCATCTACATGTGACACCAGCTGCATTGACATTTCACATGTAAGGTGTTCGTTATTGTCGAAAATTTGACGAACATTATTTGTTAATGTTTGAGTTTGTCAGCCCGGGGCACTACATCTTGAGCTTCACTATATATCCCAGTTCTCCATAACTTAAGAAGTCTGGGATATCAACAGTGATGTCATTGATTGAACGTTTGTGTCTGGCTGTCAAATATTTTGCCTCGAAGTTGATCATCATGAGGGAGTCGCCTCCCTCTATGATCACTGATGGTATGTCAAGTCATGTCATGGGTTAACTTAATGTGTTAACGAACGTTTCTGATGAACGTTTTGCTTTAAGCATGTTGAGTATCTGGATGGGGTCGGTATCCTTCACGACCTCTGGTGGTATATCTAACAAGTGGGATAGCGTGGGCAGAAATTTTCTTCGCTTTCAAATGTTCCGGAAGTAGATTTTGAAGTTCTAAAGGCAAACTGGGATTTCGTTTAACTATTGTGCTCTTTCCTAGGTTTCCTTGGGCATAAACGAATTCCAGTTAACACTTTCTTCGGGATCCAGAGGTTCATGTTTTCCATAGATGTAAGCCTTCATAACTGCAGTCGCCATCACTACACAAATGCAGTATAATCTCCACATTTTTCCAGTAGTAAAGTTATGCACTCGAACTCTGACGATGATTTACTGCTCTAAATAACAAAGCGTCGCTTGCGTTAATGTCCGAAGGTGGAAAATGGTCAGATGGGTAGTTGAAGACTTGGGGTCGGTAGGTCCTATGGTGACCAAATGGATTGATTAAGATTAAGCCACCCAAGAGGTGGCGCGGGCATGAACAGCCCGAAAGTGGAGGCTCTTTGGAGCCATTACCAATAGCTGAAACTGGAGATCTGTAAATGGATGTTTTTTTTTTTGGGGTGGGGGCGGTCACGGAGGGCAAGCAATACCAATTTGTAGAGCTGGTGAGTTAATGAAGGCGTCTAGGTCTTCTGTGTTTTCTTAGTCAGTCTTGCTGCTAGTTGACATGGCTGTGCTGTCATTGGAGTTCAGTGATGTGGCCTCCATGAGATCTTGCACGCACTACGGGAAGTGTGACAATGGAGTTCTTAATGAAATTTACTCGTCTGAGGAGTCCGTGGCATAGTTCGTTGTTGGTGGTTTTGGTCTCAACCTGAGGTTGAGGCTGGCTCTGAAGTCGACGAGTTGTGATAGAAGCTGGTTCGGTAACGTCGGTGGTGGTTGTGGTCGGAGAGAGCACGTCTGCGAGCACGTGTCTGCGGTGATAGTGATGGAGGTAGCATTCGGGGTTGGATTGAAAGATGCTGCTTTTTGTGCAGCTTTTAGTGGAGCTGACGTCTGAGTTGATATCGACCTAGCAGTCGACCTTGTGGAAATCCCGGGTGTGATAGTGGAGGTAGTGAGACTTGAGTCAGGGGGTTATGATGGGGTCCAGGCCATTGTCTAGGTACAGTACATTTAGTTCTCTGATGAATCGGTGATTGTCGGTCCCCATTGGGGGCCCCTGGGGGTCCCATTGTGAAGGCTGGCTTGACTGGTAGGAAGAACCACTGTTTGATACTAGGAATCGTCTGGTTGGTTGGTGAGAGCTGAGGTGTTGGGTATAGCATCAGGGGCTCTGGTGGCGGGGTTGAGAAGGTTGGCTTTCTTGGTTTCAATCTGGGCCTTGATTTTTTCCTGTCTGCCGAGAAAGCGGTGTGAAATTGCAGGTTGATTGCTGTTGCAGAGATGGCAGACATGGGTTGTCGATCCAGTGGCTGGTCCGGCTAATAAAGACTGTTCGGTCGGCGATGTACTGATGTGGGAAGAGAGGAAAGTGGTGGTGCACTTTGCTAAGTGTGCAAACTAATTTTTTTTTTTTTTTTTTTTTTTTTTTTTTTTTTTTAGATCCCCCACACAAGAAAGAGAAGAATATTCTCACCTTCTTGACTATGGTCGATGGGTGTAATCAGATGGCTTGTTTTAAGATCTTAAAGACGTAGTTTGTGGTGAAAGTATTGCCGTCCATGGAGAGAGTCCTGACTTTTAGGCGTTTGTGGCGCAATGTTGTTGTTAAAACCCCCTCAACGGGTCCTAGTGACGATGGATGTCTTGTGTAGTTAGTCAGGATTGCTTGTGTGGACCGGGTGTGTGTGTGGTGTGGTGGACCAAATGAATGAATTGATGAATATTAAGCCACCCAAGAGATGGCACGGGGCTTGAATATCTCATAAATGGTAGATTTTTTGTTTGTATTTGAGGGTGTCCAGCTGCAGGACACTTCTTTTGACCAGAAGATTGGCAGTGTTGATGGCTTCAGGGTGGTTACTGCTAGATTCAGGGACTCTTAAAGCTCTAATCAGGTCGTTGATTGCTTCACATTCCTGGAGATAGTGAAGTAGTGGCTTTTATGTGATTGTTTGGCAAAAGATGCATTCCCTCTGTCTGGGTTAATCAATCTCCCAGTTGCATCTGTAACCTAGACATAGTCTATATAACCGAACTGCTTTTTCCCTGTGGATTGCTTTTGGGGTATTTAACCGTTTTAACTTGGTGGCCTGAAGATACCATATTGCAGAGGGCGAACCTTCTGCTACTCCGTTGTTGAGGGGCTTTGTTGAGGTGCGAGTGTTTTTAGGTGGTGGTGTTTTTTTATGTATTCGAGGCAGAGTTGGATTGTTTTATCAATCACTGGATAACTAGTTGCCAATTAACAATTTCATCGCATTTCTCATGTAATGGGATTCCAACATGGGATGGGATCCAGTTTAGGGTTATGTTGAGTCTCTCTTTTTCCTTTAGCTACTGCTCCAAGATACAAAATGGTGTAATTATTTCCACGTTGTCGTTCTACCGCTTATTTTCCTAATATTTGAAGTGCAGCTTTTGAGTCTGTGTGTATGATTGCATATAGAGTGTTTTGTGCAATCACACATGTGAATGCCTTTTGTATGGCAAACAGTTCAGTTTGGGTTGAAGATACTGGTCCTTCCAGTCTCCAATAGGCCTGTTTGCTATCCGTGCAAAAAGCAGCACCATCACTCTCGTATTGTGTCAACCGATCCGTCTGTGAAGACGTGAGCGGCTACTGCTATGCTTCTCATTTGATTTTCTATGATGTACCTTATGATTGTTGGATCATAGGCAGCTTTTTTCATTGGAAGACTTTTTTTCCAGTAAGACATATTATAGGTTCTATTACTAGCTTGAAGGTAAGCTACATGGAGCCTAACAGCGGAGTGGACTGCACTTTGGATTTGTATTCCTGAGGTTCCGGGTTCGATCCCCGGTGGAGGCGAAAACAAATGGGCAGTTTCTTTCACCATGATGCCCCTGTTACCTAGCAGTAAATAAGTACCTGGGAGTTACACATGCTACGGGCTGTTTCCTGGGGGTGTACTCACCTAACTGAGCTTGCGGGGGTTGAGCTTTCTCCTTGGTCCCGCCTCTCAACTGTCAATCAACTGGTGTACAGATTCCTGAGCCTACTGGGCTCTATCACATCTAAATTTGAAACTGTGAATGGAGTCAGCCTCCACCACATCACTGCCTAGTGCATTCCATTTATTAACTACTGACACTGAAAAAAATCTTTCTAACATCTGTGGCTCATCTGGGTACTAAGTTTCCACCTGTGTTACCTTGTTTGTGTCCTACCCGTGCTGAAGAGTTTTTGTCCACCCTGTCAATTCCCCTGAGAATTTTGTAGGTGGTTATCATGTCTCCCCTTACTCTTCTGTTTTCCTGGGACGTGAGGTTCAGCTCCTTTAGCCTTTCCTAGTAGCTCATACCTCTGTTCCGGGACGAGCCTGGTGGCATACTCACAAGGGTGGTAACAAAAAGGATGCTTGGTCGAGAACCGGGCCGCGGGGACGCTATGCCCCGAAATCATCTCAAGATAACTTCAAAGTAAGGCTCCTCCCACAGTGGGGAACAAGTGTATTTTGGGTGTAGTTGATCACCCCCTCTATCAAGAATCGTGCTTTTAAACTGTAGTCGTTTGGAAATTTTCCCGCTCTGGCAGCCCAAGAGTTTCCATTGTTTTGTCGAAGTCCAACCACCAAGGACTATCTTGCTGGGACTGGATCAAGGGAATAAATTATCTTTGATAATCGTACCTGTTCTTTGATATTTTCTTTCTTGAAGAGAGTGCAAACTAGATCCAGTCTGTTTCAAGCCTGGTCTACATGGGGAGCTCCCAGAGCAGCTCTCATAGCATTGTTTTTGGCTACTTCAAGCTTTTTCCACTGTGATTGGATTGAGTGCAGGTGCAGCATAGTCTATCTCTGATCTGACTGCCTGTATATAGTATGAGCGAAAGACTTGCAGATTGGCTTCTCCAGAGAGGGAAGTTAGCAACCTGAGGGTTGCCGTCCGGGCCGCAGAGTTCTCTCAAGTAGGAGACCTCAGCATTAAAATGTGTCCAGGATTATTCCTAGATACTGACAAGTGTCCACCCATTCAATTGGTTGACCCTGTACTGTTAGTGGGATGTTGGGCGTCTGTATTTTTATGGGCATGGCTTTTGTCTTGGTGGGGTTGAGTTTGATACCAATCTGCTTTTCGTTTTCACTGATGTAGTCTAAGCATTTGTGTGCAAGGCGCGCCGCATCCCTTCAGTTTATGATAACAATATCGTCTGCGTAATTTAGCAGCCTGCTGTGATGTAGGAGTTTCAGCCTCATTATTCTTTCCATTAAACAGTTGAAGAGAAGGGTGCTGCGAATGCATCCTTGCGGTGTACCATATTCATGTCTTTTCGTGACAGTCTCTGAATAAAAATTTCACTCTTGCTTCTCTGAGACAGTTTTTGGTCCAGGAGAGAAGGTTGCCTTTGACCTCTTTGTCGATGAGACGGCAGAGAATAGCTGGGGCGCGAGCAAGTTCAAAGGCTTTCTCGAGGTCCAGGAATATCAGCAATCCTGGTCTGTCATTCTAGTGGGCTAACAGTTGTAGTACATTCCACTGTACCAACTTTTATAGGCATATATGTCCTGTTGCGTCTTAAAGGACATAGTTTAGGCATGTTCCAGTCAACCTTTGCAGCCATCTTGGCTGCAAAGGTTTGGAGAGAGAGAGATGGGCCTTGGATTAGCTGGATCTTCGGGTTTTGTGATTGGCACTGTCTGCCCTATTCAAAGTTGTAGGTCTAGTTTGAGAAGTCCTGGCTGAAATCAGTTAACCTAAGGTATGCAGCGTTTCCCTCTTGGCCGAGGTATCTAATTATATTATAGGTTGTCTCCAGGGAATGAATCTTTGTAGTTTTTCATAGACCGACTGAGCTCATCCAGTGTGAAATGGGTATTAGTATCAGATTTCTGCACATGCTGTACGGATTCTGTGCCACCTTTTGTCCTCTAATTGTCTGAACTGCTAGTTCATCTGATGGAAGCTGGTTACTGGCTGCTCTTTCAGTAAATTTGGTTGCTAGTACCAAGTGGTGAAGATGCGAACAAGCTTGAATGGTCCCCCCAAGCATATATGCAATCAAAAACTCCACACCTCAGAAGTGCCTCGAACCTATGCAGATAGAGGCACAGGGGCACTATGCAACTGGCGAACACAGTACCTTAACCACTCGATCATCCGTGACCGTACAAAAGACGATGGTAGCCTTGGCTATTTAGCCTACCGTCCCGACGGCACTTAGGGATGAACTTGGGCATAATTACTTCATCAAATCGCCTCATTCTCGTGGGGCCACGTGAGCAACATTATGAGGTGATTTGATGAAATAATTATGCCCAAGCTCACCACCAAGTGGTGAAGACTTCTTTAGTCGACCAGATCGGAATTGTGTGTTGGGAAGACTTCATGTTTTTGTATTCTGATAAGTAATCGCATAAAACTACATATTATATCAAATAACTATCAGAATTGTGATGAAAGGGGGGGGGGGGTTAGGGGTAATTCATATTTGTCTGATCTCATGCTTGTAACTCCACAAAGGTTTTGCCTTTTTAAATTTATGTACATTATTAACTGACTGACTGTTTAGTTCGACAGTAATAGTTTGAATTTCCATGTCCAGGTAGGTAATCCAAGGCAGAGTTCAGGTGGGTGAGGGGGGCGGGTGGGAAAGTTCCTAGAGTCCTTGACTATAGATCAAAATTATTTCATTTATTCGCAAAAGATAAATAAACTTTCCAGCATTGTTTTAATTTTTGCGAGTTTTAAATTTATCTTGTGAACAATTAAAAATCTGAACATATTTTAAAACTTTAATTGCATACCATATCATTGCTTTTATTTAAATTGTCTGACAGATTGACTCTCTGAAATAAAGGTGTGGATGACAAACTATTCACAGCAAAGAAGAAATATATACTTACATTTAAGGATGTAATCATGAACTTCCATGATCAGAGAAATCATACGTATGTCATCCACAAACTTTAAAATTAATATTTCTTTCAAAAAAATCCTCATCACTTCGTTAATGAGGATTGGCCGTCCAAACCGACAAGTTCTCATGGCCGTCCAAACCAATATGGCCCCACACGCACGCTGCCGTTCATGTGAGAACTAATCGTCATAAAACTGGGAATTGGGCTGTTTTATTAGAATCAGAACTGAATATATTAATTTGTTTAATATAAAATGATTCAGATTTTATCTCGCTTACGAGACCTAGGAAAATAGTTGTAACTCAATCCTCACGGTGACGTCACAGATATGACTAATATTAAACGTATAATTCATTTTTTATTAGCGTGAATAATCCTCAAAATACCTAAATTTAAGTTAATTCGTAGTTAGTCTTAAAAGCTAAAAATCCTCATGGCGGTATATTATTATTAGTGTGTTTTAAGTAGTTAGTTATGTTACAATGGGAAATATTTCATAATTATAAGTGGAAAAGGATCCAGTTATAAATGAATATGTATTATAAAGGGAGGAATCACTCTTACTATCTTGATTTTAATGTGTAAACATTATTACACTCAATTGGAAAATAAGATTTCTGGTATATATACAATAAAATTTATTAATATAAGATAAAATTTGTGTAACATATGTAAAAGATTAAAAATTATAACCTGTAGGTTTATAAATATACTGAATGGACACAAATTTAGTTTTAGTAATGGTCATCGAATTAAGTTTTCATTGCTTTAAAAACAAATAAATAGTGTTAGTAATACACATAATTTGATATAATTACAAGCTTTGTCGTCGTCTTGTAAATATGGGAATACATAATGGGATTAATTAAACTAATTAAAATTAATTAATAATTAATTAGAATGGGAATAAGTGAATATGGGAATACAGGGGTAATGGTATGCAAGCAATGCAGGGTGGTATTCAAGTGGATGTTTGATATTGACATGTTTGTAGATATGATAGCATTCTTCGGGTTATACACCTTGAAGCCCACTTTTGGGATACTGACATGGGTCTGTCGGGTATCTGTGCAGAGTTTCGCATTTTTTATGATTGCTTCATGTTGCGAGTGAACCCTGGCTCTTAAAATAGGCAAGTTTTGGAGCGTCTACCCAGCGTCGCTTAAATAGGGTGACGTGGGGGTTAAAATTAGTCCTGCAAGCGAAGTCCTCGGGTGTCCAGGAGGGGCAACTATCTGCTATACATTTTAGTGTTTATTATTAAACACATGAAAAATATGCATATATATACAAATATACAGAGCATTATAAAGGCAATATTTTAAAAATAAAAACAGAGGATAACAACATCGACTAAAATAATCGCCTAGATACCTTATTTCCTTTTCTATATTTTGTGGATAGTCATCAGCCATTATCCTTTTAAAATTAGGATCGTCCTCCCATCCCTTCGCATATTGGGAAGGAGAATTGCCGTCATTACTACTGCTGCTGCTGACGCAAGTCGTATAAATGACGTATCCCTCAAACCCCTGTTTTTCGAATTCACTTGTTCAACATTAACACTTGCTTCAACAGGGTTCATAAAAATATCATCGCTGTCTGATATTGTTTCCACTACTACGCACTTAGATGTGGAAGGACCCTGTAAATTCGAAGTAACCCGGGAGGGAGAAACATTGGTTTTTATAGGGCGTGCTCCGATACTTCTCACATAGGGGGTTGGCCTTCGTAATTTTTTCCTTACTGTCCTGCTCCTCCTACTAGAGGTTATTGTAGGTGTTTCATACATGGGCTTATCCCACACGCGCCAAGGACCACCAGCGGCAGTAGTAGCAGCCCGAGATAACTCCGCATTTTCAAGCAGGTGCATGTTAGTTTTCTTTATGGGTGATACTAAGATACTCGAGGATGAGGCTGTGGAATCCAACTTTGCAGTTACTGGAGTAGATGTTTGACATGCGCACAAGGCCGGCTCATCAGAAAACATGGGGGTTTAGAGTCAGGTCTGGTATAGACTCATCCTTTGATTATTATTGTTGTTCTCGGTCAGGAGTAGTGTTTGAATCTGCATTTTGGCTACATGCTCCCGCAGCCAGTGGCAAAGTCAGGTTTAAGGCGGAATAAGATGTCGTCTCAAACAGTAGAGACTCAGTGTGTGTGTTTGGGGATTTGAGTCCGTTTGCGTGGATTTTGTAGCGTAGCTAGGGTGAGAGGCAGCCTCCTTCGTAGCAGCAGCAGTTGCTGCAGCAGCATCAGCAGACGGTGAGTTGGGAGTTTCAGGCGAGCTTAAAGTTCTGGGCAGCAGCTGGAGTAGCGGCAGAAAGAGGGATTCTAGAAGACCCCGAAAGGAAAGTAGTTATAGTTTCCAGGGTCAGGTTCGTTGAGGATATGATGACAGGTCCCATGATGACACACAAATTCCCAGCAGATGTGGACTGGGCACCTCCCTTGATAATTTCTGAAAATATGAGAAGAAAAGTTTCTATAAAAATAACCACATACGCAAAATATATATATATATATATATATATATATATATATATATATATATATATATATATATATATATATATATATATATATAATATATTATATATATATATATATATATATATATATATATATATATATATATAATATATATATATATATATATATATATATGTCGTACCTAGTAGCCAGAACGCACTTCTCAGCCTACTATGCAAGGCCCGATTTGCCTAATAAGTCAAGTTTTCATGAATTGTTTTTCGACTACCTAACCTAACTTTTTCAGGTACCTAACCCAACCTAACCTATAAAGATAGGTTAGGTTAGGTTAGGTAGGGTTGGTTAGGTTCGGTCATATATCTACGTTAATTTTAACTCCAATAAAAAAAAATTGACCTCATACATAATGAAATGGGTAGCTTCATCATTTCAGTAAGAAAAAAAATTGAGAAAACATATTAATTCAGTAAAACTTGGCTTATTAGGCAAATCAGGGCCTTGTATAGTAGGCTGAGAAGTGCAGTTCTGGCTACTAGGTACGACATATATATATATATATATATATATATATATATAATATATATATATATATATATATATATATATATATATATATATATATATATATATATATATATATATATATATAATATAAATATTTTGGTAGCAGTCTCTTTTAACATATATTATTAAATATGACCGAAAAAGTAAGATTAATAATTCTAACACGAATTTTCTCTTTCTTATGTTTCTTTTAAGGTGGCTTATTACGGGTTTCGTAAAAAAATTTCAATTTGTTTAAAATTTTATTTATGAAATGGTTATAGAAAGGGCTGCAACTGGTCCAAGTTTCAGCATCACACCCTAAACAGAAAAGGAGAAAAAAAATACACAACGTATTATGCAACGAATTTTCAACATTTTCAAATAGTTTGAGGGAACACATGTCAACTAAAATCATTTCTATAACACTCAGATATTAAATGTAGCACATAATAAAGGATTGTAGTGATCAGTTTTATCAAAATTGTTTAGTGCAATAATATAATTATTCAAAGTTACCCTTCCAAAAATATGCAATATATGATGATTATAAATTTTTATAAAATCAACAAATGGACTTTGGACTAAAATGTCTCAATAGGTTTGTAGAAGCACAAACTCTACATATAAGGTGTAATTTGCATGTAAATTGATTAATAAATGAAAGCTCTGAAGTACTTTGAATGTGTAAATTACTTTCCAGAGTAAAATAAAGATCTAAGTTCGGCCATCCTGTAGCTGAGCTTGACTTCGACAGATTTCGTTCATAATTGGCACCCTTGCAGATAGGCATCCATTGAGCAAGGTGTGCAAGTTTCATGCAAATCCCTTGATAACAAACGAGAAAAAAAATTGGCAAAAAAAAAAGAAAACAAAGAAAAGGAAAAAAAAAAAATTACATAAAATATATTGCACATACATATTACAATTATTACAAGAGTTTGTGCTTCTACAGTACATAGTAGACATTTTAGTTGACACTATGTGTTCCCTGAGATTATTTGAGAATGTTGAACATTCGTTGCATAATACGTTGTGTATTTTTTTTCTCCTTTTCTGTTTAGGGTGTGATGGTGAAACTTGGACCAGTTGCAGCCCTTTCTATAACCATTTCATAAAAATTTTATAAGCAAATTGAACAACTTTTAATTTATACTGATATGCCCCCTTAACTGTCGATGGTAATTGAAAAATCAATTCTCTAAAATTCATTTTTAATTACTAGTCTGATGCGACACTTGAACGCGTTTCGTAATAACTTATTACATTTTCAAAGACTTTAGTTTACACACACAACTATTACCTGCAAACACTAAACAGAGTTCTACTATGCTATAATTTAAATGGCTTTCATTTTATATACCTGCATTTGGGTGAGGTGATATGTTACAACAGTTTTGGATGAGGTGAAAACAAACTTTCAACACAAGACAGAACACGAAACAATGGGTATAATATTAAGTTAAAGGGAAAAATGGGAGTAACTGCAAAGGGCCCATTGGCCCATATATCTTGATGCTTCTATATTGGTGCGGAGTCATGAAGTGGGTAGAATATAGTTGTGCATTAATTGGCTGTTGATTGCTGGTGTTGACTTCTTGATGTGTAGTGCCTCGCAGATATCAAGTCGCCTGCTATTGCTGTATCTATCAATGATTTCTGTGTTTTTTGTTAAGATTTCTTTGGTGATGGTCTGGTTGTGGGAAGAGATTATATGTTCCTTAATGGAGCCCTGTTGCTTATGCATCGTTAATCGCCTGGAAAGAGATGTTGTCTTGCCTATATACTGAGTTCTTTGAGGCTTTCAGTCCCCAAGTGGGCATTTGAAGGCATAGACGACGTTGGTCTCTCTTAAAGCGTTCTGCTTTATGTCTGGAGTTTCTCATGAGTAGGTTGGCCGTTTTTTTGGTTTTATAGTAAATCGTCAGTTGTATCTTCTGATTTTTGTCTGTAGGGATAACGTTTCTATTAACAATATCTTTCAGGACCCTTTCCTCCGTTTTATGAGCTGTGGAAAAAGAGGTTCCTGTAAAATAGGGTAATAGGGGGTACAGGTGTAGTTGTCTCTTCAGAGGTTGCATGGCGTTTCACCTTCCTTCTTATGTCTTCAACGAAACCATTGGAGAAGCCGTTGTTGACTAAGACCTGTCTTACCCTACAGAGTTCTTCTTCGACTTGCTTCCATTCTGAGCTGTGGCTGAGAGCACGGTCGACATAAGCGTTAACAACACTCTTCTTGAACCTGTCTAGGCAGTCACATGTTGGCATTGAGGCACATTCCTATGTGTTTTTCCTTAGTGTAGCCTGCAGTGTGGAAACCTCCGCTCCTTTCCATGACTGTTACATCTAGAAAGGGCAGCTTCCCATCCTTCTCCATCTCGTAGTGAAACGCAACACAAAATTCCTGCTCAAATGCCTCCTTCAGCTCCTGCAGATGTCTAACATCAGGTACCTGTGTAAAAATGTCAACATATCTGCAGTATATGGCCGGTTTCAAGTTCATGTCGACTAAGACCTTTTGTTCGATGGTACCCATGTAGAAGTTCGCAAACAGGACACCTAGGGGAGAACCCATGGCGACCCCATTTACTTGCTTATACATGTGCCCATCCGGGCTCAAGAAGGGTGCCTCTTTAGTACAAGCTTGGAGTAGTTTTCTTAGAATGTTTTCTGGTATGTCAAGAGGAGTACAGGCCGGATCACGATACACTGTCCGCTATCATCCCGATTGTTTCATCCACAGGTACGTTGGTAAACAGTGATTCTACGTCCAATGAGGCTCTTATCCCTGTGGCCCGTGTTCCCCGCAGTAAGTCAACAAATTCCTTTGGATAGACTCAGGCTGAATGCGCAAGGTACATAAGGAGTCAGCAAGCCGTTGAGTCGCTTCAGCCAGTCTGTACGTGGGTGTGGGTATCTGGCTGATGATTGGCCGAAGTGGGTTTCCAGGCTTATATGTCTTGACATTTCCATATGCAGTATCCAGTTTCCTTATTCGCCCAGTCGTCCATAGTGAGCAGCCAGTATGAGCAGAGGTTATCTTCTTGATAGTATGTGCTTCAAGAGTTCAGAACAGAGAACAGAGAACTGTTCAGATCCTGTTCAGATCCCGCTGGGGATGCCAATTATGTTACGGCCCTCTTGGGTCGCAACTGGGTTCTTTCTCTGATGTTAGTAGAGCTTGGGTATCCGGCCCCAAGCTAGTAGTGGCTTTCAAGGGGTGTGCTCCGTAACGCAAGTAAATTAAAGGGGAAGGGATAAAACTGCTCTCTATAAGTATATATTAGCACCACCACCATACATAAATATATAAACAGTCTCACACTTATTATTACTACACTTATTTACAATCACTTGTCTTCCTCCGAAGACTCAAGACGTTCACGGTGCTCAAGACGAGTGGTCCTGGTTCTATTGTGGCCTCACGATGAATCCTTTGATTCCCTTCGGCGAGTCTACCCCGGCCACAGGGCAGCCAAAACACAATCCCACTGGGTGCACCGTCGTGGAGGCCGTTAACCACAAATCCAGCCTGTAGCTGGCAGGTTCCAATCAGTTCCGCTGGTTAGGCCACTCCACGACCGATACTAGGGTAGCGAGCCCTAGGCAGGATCCTCGTGTGATCCCACAGATCACTCTCCTCGCCACAACACCCCAGTGGTTAGTCTTCTCCACTAGTCAGCCCCGGGTACGACAAATCCTCAACTGCCATGTCACAGGCAGGCTAACACAACAGTGTTCATCCGGGGGGGTGACTCACAACTCCTGCAGCTAAATCTAGGAGATTCTACGGCTGCCTTGGGTAGACTGATTCAACGTTCATTACAACAGTCCCAGGTCGACTCTGTAATCAGACACGTCATCAGTACCGGTTACACTCTAGGGCACCTCACTTACAGACTTAGACACAAACGCCCACCTATCCACTCCATAGATGGCGTTGCTGTCTAAGCGTCACCTCACCAGAGGTCAGCAGCGGCTGTTATGAGCTGATCAGGACGGGAAATCAGCCCTCGTGGCTGGTATATCTCGTCCTCACTAGATGGCGCCGTCCATTTGGAGGGGGTTTCGGGAGCTGACCCACATATGGCGCGGTCGTCACTGCTCCGTGCTCGGACGCTGGGCTCGGGTCCGTAACAACAACCCTTAATATAATTAAAAGGACAAGCTTGCCCCCCTTAATATAACTAAAAGGAGGACAAGCATGCCTGTGATAGGTTAGGACTGGGATTAGAGAGGTTAGGTATGGTTATAGACTAGGCCCGGATTGGAGGATAGGACTAGATATATCAGAACTAGCTGGTCTGGGCTAGTTTAGGTATAGTTCGGCAGCTTTTAGATTGGAGGGTAGGTTAGGTTTGGATTGGAGGATAGGATGTGTTAATACCAGTCAGTTAGGTTAGTTTAGTTTTGGAATGAACACAACACGATTATGCTAGCTGGCGCATGATAGGTTAGGTTTGAAATGGGTTAGGATATAATAGTGCTAGTTGGACTAGGTTGGGCTACGTCTTGTTTGGATGGGATATGCTACTGTTAGTTGGAGTAGGATAGGTTAGGTTGGTTTAGGTTTGGAATGGGGATGACATGATAGCGCTAGTTGGAGTAGAATAGGTTAGGAAAGGTAGGATGGGTTAGGCTTGTTTCGCTTTCTATAGGATTGGGCCCTGATAAAGCTAGGTTAGGGAATATTCATACAAGGATGGGATATGTTACTGCTAGTGGGAGTAGATTTGGAATGGAGAGGATATGTTAGTGCTAGTTGGAGTGGGATAGGATAGGATGGGTTAGGCTGTTTTGATTGAGCTTTAGAATGCATAAAAAAAATTACATCTCCAGACGCATTTTTTTCGCTGTACTGAGTTGCCAGATGTACAAGAAAAAGTTGTGTAGTATAAAGTGCACAATTTATATACAGCACTGCACAATTGTCGTTACTGTGGGGAATTCCCTCGTTTATGAAAATGCTTGAGGAACTGAAATGTTGCTCTCCCCCTGCAATGAAGCAGCGGTAGCAACACTAGGGCGGTTATTGCGATCAGCATCTAGTTTATTGCTCTTTCTAATGTGAAATGTATATTTTTGCCATAACACTAGAATGCAAACTATGTTTTTGCGAATAAAATATATATGTATAAAAAAAATTCTCCAGCCCTAGATGAGGATGGATATTAGGACAACTCGCCTACGGAGTGGCTAGACATACGATTCTGCTTAAATTGCAGTATGACATTTGGGCATCTATTTTAGTGTTCGAACTAAACACTGCATAAGTGAATTTAGTCAGCTGTAGATGACTAAAATGTATATTCTTAAACCTCTGATTAGGTTAAGTGGGGATGGCTAGTCTAGGCATTTTTGAATAATAAAAAACAGTACATGTGCAGGTAGGACGCTGAAGGTCACATTGGTCATCGGTTGATGTCACAGTTTGAAGTCAGATGCTGTGGTACCTTAACACTTATATGCTAATTGCTAATAATACCCTATCCCTATACTGAGGTCGCTTTTTGCGACGTCGCTAAACAACTACTGGTCTGTAGAACGTATTTGTTTGTTATATAATAAGTTAGGTTAGGATTGTTTGATAGGGTTTATGAAATGAATAACAGAAAATTAGCAATGAGAGAAAATATGAGCAAAGGTAACTGAATATCGTCTCTGATGAAGCACAGAGTACAGTTGAGGTATTGAGAGTAATGAAGAGTTCGCACTAATGTGTGAACCTACTAGGATCCGCATTTTGCACGTCGGCTAAAAGCTTTGAGATCATTGATGCCTCTCGCCGCATTAGGGATGACGTCAACCTTACCTACCTTGAGGTTACCTTGAGGTGCTTCCGGGGCTTAGCGTCCCCGCGGCCCGGTCGTCGACCAGGCCTCCTGGTTGCCGGACTGATCGACCAGGCTGTTGGACGCGGCTGCTCGCAGCCTGACGTACGAGTCACAGCCTGGTTGATCAGGTATCCTTTGGAGGTGCTTATCCAGTTCTCTCTTGAACACTGTGAGGGGTCGGCCAGTTATGCACCTTATGTGTAGTGGAAGCGTGTTGAACAGTCTCGGACCTCTCATGTTGATAGAGTTCTCTCTCAGAGTACCAGTTGCACCTCTGTTTTTCAACGGGGGTATTCTGCACATCCTGCCATGTCTTCTGGTCTCATGTGATGTTATTTCTGTGTACAGGTTTGGGACCAGCCCCTCTAATATTTTCCACGTATAAATTATTATGTACCTCTCCCGCCTGCGCTCAAGGGAGTACAGTTTTAGGCTCTTTAGTCGGTCCCAATAGTTTAGATGTTTTACTGAGTGGATTCTAGCAGTAAAGGATCTCTGCACGCTCTCCAGGTCAGCAATTTCTCCAGCTTTGAAAGGTGCTGTCATTGTGCAGCAGTACTCCACTCTAGAGAGCACAAGCGTTTTGAAAAGAATCATCATCGGTATAGCATCTCTAGTGTGAAAAGTTCTTGTTATCCAACCTGTCATTTTTCTTGCAGGTGTGACGGCTACTTTATTGTGTTCTTTAAAGGTAAGGTCTTCCGACATGAGTACACCCAGATCCTTTACATTGCCTTTTCGTTCTATGTTATGATTTGCCTGAGTTTTGTACGTGGTTTCCGTTTTTATATTTTCATTTTTTCCATAGCGCATGAGCTGGAACTTATCTTCGTTAAACACCATATTATTTTCTGTAGCCCATAGAAAGACCTGATCTACATCTGACTGGAGGTTCGCCGTGTCCTCTATGTTGCCTACTCTCATGAAGATCCTAGTGTCATCTGCAAAGGATGATACAGTGCTATAGGTTGTGTTCTTGTCTGTCCGAAATGAGGAGGAGAAAAAGTACTGGAGCAAGCACAGTACCCTGGGGGACTGAGCTCTTCACGGTTGATGGGCTGGATTTTATTTTGTTGACACATTAGGTTCTGTTGGTCAGGAAATTGTAGATCCATCTGCCTATTTTTCCGGTAATTCCTTTTGAACGCATTTTATGTGCAATAACACCATGGTCACATTTGTCAAAAGCTTTTGCGAAATCTGTGTAAATTACATCCGCGTTGTTTCTTCCATAGCATCTAATGCCATATCATAGTGGTCCAGCAACTGCGACAGGCAAGAGCGCCCTGTTCTGAAACCATGTTGTCCGGGGTTATGGAGTTGCTGTGATTCCATGTATTTTGTGATTTTACTTCTTAGCACTCTCTCAAAAAATTTTGATGTGCGATGTTAGCGCTATCGGTCTGTAATTTTTTGCCTCTGCCTTATTTCCTCCTTTATGAAGTGGTGCTATCTCTGCTGTTTTTAGTATATCAGGAATAACGCCAGTATCTAGGCTTTGTCTCCAGAATGTGGAGGGCCTGCGATAGTGGTTTTTTACAGTTCTTTATGAATATGGAGTTCCAAGAATCTGGGCCTGGTGCAGAATGCATAGGCATACTGTTTATGGCTTCTTCAAAATCCAGTGGGGATAGGGTGACGTCTGATATATGATTTGATGTCGGTATCGTATCCATGAAAAATTCATTTGGGTTATCAATCTTTAGTGTGTTTAATGGCTCGCTGAAAACAGTCGTACTGCGTCCTCAGTAGCTCGCTCATTTCTTTGTTGTCATCGGTGAAAGTTCCATCTCCCTTTCGCAGGGGCCCGATACTAGATGTGGTTTTTGATCTTGATTTTGCATAGGAGAAAAAATATTTCGGATTTCTTTCTATTTCATTGATGGTCTTTTGCTCTCTTTGCCTCTCCTGGGTTCTGTATGATTCTTGTAGCTTCCGTTCAATTGTTTCTAGTTCTCTACCTAACCTTCTTCGCCGTTCTTGAGATAGGGTGCGACTCTCAAGTTGTTCCGCGATTCGTTTTCTTCGCCTATATAGGGAACGACGTTCCCGTTCCAATCTGCATCTCTTCCTCTTTTTTCTTAGAGGTATGCGGTTTGAACATATTTCTAGTGCTACTGAGCTTATTTTTTCCAGGCACTGGTTCAGGTTTGCATTTCCTAGCTGTTCTTCCCAGTTTATTTCTGTGAAGTCCTGTTTTTTTTCGCTCCCAGTTTATCTGTTTATTATTGAAGTTGAATTTGCTGAAATCTCCTCCACCGTGAATCTGGACTGGTTTTGAAGGTCTACTCCCCATGGTTGTCATAACTTCAATTAAGTTGTGATCTGAGTAACAGGTATTTGTAATCATTATGTTCCTGATCAATTCATCATTATTAGTGAAAATGAGGTCCAGCGTGTTCTCCTTCCTAGTTGGTTCGACTGTGTCTATGCTTAAGGCACAACTCTCCTAAACACGAGAGTGAAGTATACAGCTTTAGAAACACTTTCCCACCAGGAGACTCGAACCCTAGCCAGCACAGAAGCCTTCCAGCAACTGGCATGACAGGTACGCCTTAACCCACTCCACCACCTGCTCAGACCCTTAAAAGAGATGGTAATTTCGGAGTATTTAACACTCCAAAGACCACCACCTCCCAAGAGCACTAGTAAAATGACCCCTCACTTGCTCTAGTGCTCTTGGGAGGTGGTGGTCTTTGGAGTGTTAAATACTCCGAAATTACCATCTCTTTTAAGGGTCTGAGCAGGTGGTGGAGTGGGTTAAGGCGTACCTGTCATGCCAGTTGCTGGAAGGCTTCTGTGCTGGCTAGGGTTCGAGTCTCCTGGTGGGAAAGTGTTTCTAAAGTTATATATATATATATATATATATATTGTCACGTGGGGGGTGGTGGGCCGGGCCGGGGCTCTGCTAGCACTCTGCTGCTAGGGGCTCAAAAGTCCCAAATACTCAGCCCCTCTGACTCCCTGGATTCACCGGAGTCTCCTTGGTCACACAAGAGATGACCAACGATACCCACCTCCGCAGGTCTTTGCTTCCACCACAAAAGGGGGTGCCACGGATTCACCCTGGAAGCCCTCAAGTCAAACACGGGGAAACTGCTGTTAACAGTTCCGGCCTAGACCCGTGGAGGAGTGAAGGAAGACTCAGGCTTACCTTATAACAATAACCACCCTGAGTGTTGCCTGCCAGAAAAAAAGGTTGCAGGAACTCCTTTCCTGCCTGTATTCTCTATCTTCTTCTTAACAAGGTCGCCAGCTGGGTTATTATATCTGCACCCCAGTAATGCAGTTCAGTGGGTGTATTATATATTGTTTGTAGCCAGATGATTGCTACTCCCATAGATCTGCTACTAGACTGTTGGCCCAGGGTACTCTTCCAGGAAGGTCTGTGTGGCTTTACCTCTCTCTAGCCATTACGTTAATAGTTGCCACCATTCAGGCACCGATACTGATCGGATGGCTAAGGGTACACTTTTATGTAAGTCTGTGCTGTCACTACCACTCTCCAGGCAATAGGAACTGCTATAGAGAACGTAGTGTTCCCTAGGTGGTACTATGATAACCTTCGTGTATGCTCATAGAGAAATATCATAAATGGAGGCACACTTAAACACAGTGATAAAATGTGTGAATTTACTGATGCAAATTACATGAACACACACACAATCACAAGTAATACATGAATATGGAAATATGGATAATAAGTCTGGAGATCGTCAGCCTCTTCTTCCACGACCTCCAATACTCCTTCAACTGGGCAGAAAGACAGGAGTCTCACACTCTCACAGGAGGGCCTCTTCACCACGTCGGCGCCTCTTCTTCACTGTCCTGCCATCCATACACACTGTCCCCTCTGACAGTCCTGGACACAAGCTGCCTTGCAGCCTACTCTACTACTAAAGTATTAATGTCCTGTTGCCACATACATAAGTAACTATTGTGGCCTAACTAGCCTACTCACACAAGGGGTAATGGGAGGGAAAATGATATACCTTACATTCATGGCTCACGACGCCTGTCCCTCGATGGTGCGAGGTTCCCACGCTTCCTTGGGTCGATCCTTGACGATCCAGGACGTTCCACAGGTCCTCAGGTGTCGCGGAGCCTTCGCGTTGTCGCCGTTCCAATCCCTGATATTCAGCTGCCCCAATCCTGGTTCATCGATGGGCGCTGAGCTAATCACTATTTTTCCCCACACTCGCCCCTTCCACAAGGCGTTGCTCCTTGTCCTAGGCACGGTGTCGTCCTTCCAAGACCCTCAGTGGATGTGACCCGGTCACAGCTAGGCCTGCTCGCCGCATCTTCCAGACCTCAACGTCCAGCGTCGCCGCCCTGCGTCGTCGCCGAATATTTTCCAAGTTTGGCCCTCTTTCGCTCAATAAACTTAGTTCCTTTTGCCTCCCAGAAGCGCAGGGTCTCCAATAACTTATGGTGGGCTGCAATGGCTAGCTTAATCCACTGAATAAGGCTTGTAGAGCCTCTAATCCTTGAGAGCAGACCGAGGCGCATCCTGTCGCTTCCAAGGTCGGATCAACTCTGACGTTGGCGCCGCCCGGGGCACTCGGTGACGTCACGGCGGACCCTGATTTGTCGCCCGCGACCTAAGTCGGCCAATCCGCGATCGGCTAGTGTCCCTTCCAAAAGGTCATATCTGCATTAGGGGATACTTTTTCATTTTATAACAGGGCGCATATTTCCCTTTATTTACAACTTATAATGTAACTTCCTTCCCTTTACTGGCAGCCGGTCTGGTCGCCACATATATCATTAGACTCCCTGAACCTCAGAGAATCAGTAGGGAGAGCTGATATGACTCTTTAAGCCGGCAAACGAAAGAAATAGAGGGCACCGTAACAATATATATATATATATATATAATATATATATTGTGACGGTAAAGCGTTGGTGTTCGGCTGTTTCAAAAGCTGGGGGCAGGGCCTCGTCACATAACAAAAAAAAGAGAAGATTGTCCTTTTGTCTGTGGTAAGGTAATGGGAAGACACACAAAACACAAAGTATAAACAATGAAATTTTAATTACTCTAGAAAACAAGATATGAATAAAGACAATCTCGTAAAATTCAAAACAAGTCAACAAACAAAACATGAATTATTACTGGCAGTGAACAATTTACTCTAAGACAATAAAGTGCAAGTTAATATTGATAGTAATATAAATAAAATCAGGTGAGGTGCTGAGAATACTGGCTTCAAGCTGCCACCTCCCTTAGTACACGACAGCCAGGGCTTTAGTCTAATATAGAGAGATGTCAACTCCAAGGAGCACAGGGATATTCTGAGGAGACGGCGTGCTGCTGGCCCAGACGTAGACTCATGTAGTGGCGTGAGTGCAGGTGCGGCGACACACCAGCCAATCAGCAACAGGCAGGCAGAGAATGAGTAGTTTGCTGGTTTGACGGCGGGCGGTAGCCGGTGTGTCGGGTTGTGCATGGTACGCTTTGCTTCCTGGGCAAAACGTTTGGCGATACTGGTGGACGTATCTTTTGTATATATATAAAAAAAAAAAAAAAAATTGTTACATTCTTGTACAGCCACTAGTACGCGTAGCGTTTCGGGCAAGTCCTTAATCCTATGGTCCTTGGAATAAGATCCCCTGTAGCGAAGAATCGTTTTTTCATCCAAGTACACATTTTACTGTTGCGTTAAACAGAGGCTACAGTTAAGGAATTGCGCCCAGTAAATCCTCCCCGGCCCAGGATACGAACCCATGACATAGCGCTCGCGGAACGCCAGGCGAGTGTCTTGCCACTACACCACGGAGACTATCTTCAATATAGTATCTTGTACTTGAACGACGTAAATGTGTAGGGAAGAGCAGGCTCAATCTCTTGAAAGAGATTATCGTCACAATTAGTGATATCGTCACTACATTCAGTGTACTAAGATATATATATATAAGTACACTGAATGAGTATTTTGATTTTTTTTATTCTACAGCAAGGTGTGGGGAGGCATGTTTTTGAGTGAATGTGATGTGCATATATATTTATGCACGCACATATGTTTATGCGTTTATGCAGCAATATTGGATTACTACTGAAATCCCATTGAAGTCACCACGCCTGGCAGGGGACTGTTTTCATACAAATGAGTGATAGTGGGTTTTCATTTTTATTTTGCCCTATGCTCGATAAGCAATCTCCGAAGAAAGATTGACAAAGCTTAAATTACATTCTCTAGAAAGGCGAAGAAGAAATAGGGGTGACATGATAGGGGTGTGACTGAATGGATTGATGAACTATAAGGCAATCACTAGCAGAGGTAACTAAAAACGGGTACGCCAAGTCACGACCTTTTAATCCCCTTGAAAGTACCTGTGCAGGGACACTGAGTGGCTACCTGATGACGTCATTGACCATTAGCAATGTCTGTGCAAGGGTCACTGGGGTAACGAAATTTGGGTATGTCAGGAGCCGACCTTTTAATCCCTTTGAGCGAAATTTCGTGGTCTATAAGGCAATCACCCGCTGGGGTAAATATAGGTTCGGTAACAAGGGTGAACGCAGAGATGCATGCTAGTTCATGCCCACGCCTTGTGTAATGAAAATCATTTGCTCCAAGTCGTGTTCACCAGGAAAAAATTCTCTACTAGTTCACAGGGGGTATCGAAAAACACACGAGACAACTCGTGTCCACCGAAAAAAAGCAAAACGGACATGCGTAGGCACATTTTCCACTACTGTGGTGTTGAGAGTTGGAAAATATAGTACTGGTATGGAGAGGCGGAGAAGATGGTGGCGGTGTGGAGAGGCGGAGAAGATGGTGGCAGTATGGAGAGGCGGAGAAGATGGTGGCGGTGTGGAGAGGCGGAGAAGATGGTGGCGGTGTGGAGAGGCGGAGAAGATGGTGGCGGTGTGGAGAGGCGGAGAAGATGGTGGCGGTGTGGAGAGGCGGAGAAGATGGTGGCGGTGTGGAGAGGCGGAGAAGATGGTGGCGGTGTGGAGAGGCGGAGAAGATGGTGGCGGTGTGGAGAGGCGGAGAAGATGGTGGCGGTGTGGAGAGGCGGAGAAGATGGTGGCGGTGTGGAGAGGCGGAGAAGATGGTGGCGGTGTGGAGAGGCGGAGAAGATGGTGGCGGTGTGGAGAGGCGGAGAAGATGGTGGCGGTGTGGAGAGGCGGAGAAGATGGTGGCGGTGTGGAGAGGCGGAGAAGATGGTGGCGGTGTGGAGGGGCGGAGAAGATGGTGGCGGTGTGGAGGGGCGGAGAAGATGGTGGCGGTGTGGAGGGGCGGAGAAGATGGTGGCGGTGTGGAGGGGCGGACATGATGGTGGCGGTGTGGAGGGGCGGACAAGATGGTGGCGGTGTGGAGAGGCGGACAAGATGGTGGCGGTGTGGAGAGGCGGACAAGATGGTGGCGGTGTGGAGAGGCGGACAAGATGGTGGCGGTGTGGAGGGGCGGACAAGATGGTGGCGGTGTGGTTGGGCGGACAAGATGGTGGCGGTGTGGAGAGGCAAACAAAAACACTGCATAAAACGACACCCATGAATGATTGAGGAGCTGAAAGATGCGTTATTGGCCTCCTAAGAGATGTCGAACGCTCCACCATGTGATATTAAACCACAGAAGTGCAAGGTCTCGAGAGAGTCAAAGAAGTTTCGTTGGAGTAGAAAGCGCTGGGAAACCTTGATAAAACCGTACCTATTTTAAACTCTTAAGAAACAGACCAAGTTGGAGAGTTTGAGAAGCTGAAAGACTAGTTAGGGATAAGCTTTGTGTTTGTCTCTGACCATTATCTGCCTTTGGATCCAGACTTTTTGAATGTATCTCGGTGTTGGAAGGGGAGAATCTATTAAATGCTTCGGATGAAAATCTTGAGCGTTATGAACTTTCCGAGAACTGTGATTTCTACCTTATAGTCTTGCCTTAATTATATATAATGTTGGTTTTCTGATATCTTCAACATCTTCATTTTTAAATTCTTGATTAAATTAAAGTTGAATGATATATATATATATATATATATATATATATATATATATATATATATATATATATATATATATATATATATATATATATATATGTATATATATATAATAATTCTCCACTGCTTTAATGTGTTGAATTAAAAATTATATATTTCAGGTTTTAAATTTTAATTGTGGTATTGGCCCGTCCTCTCAAAAAAGTGACTTCAGAACCCCTAACGGACAAATAACAGGGTACTGTATGTCGGAAAATCCGACACCATTTTATTTCATACAGACAGATAAGAGCTGTATTACCAACAAGTTACCCATAGAAAACGTAACTTGTAGTGGAATTACCGTCTATAGAAAACGGGATATCATCACCACATACTATTATAATTCACCACCTATTATGGTGGGAATTATTCTTAAATACATTAGTCTTTGGACTTTACCATCATAAAAACATCTTATATAAATTAACTTAATTATCAATATTAAAGTAGAGTAAATGTGACCCTTCTATCACTTTCTGAAATGTGGACAAAGTAGGCCAGGCGTCAGAGTGGGGAAGGAGGCAGCCATTGTTGTGTCACCTCCGAGACGTGTGGAGCAAATTTGGCTCCTATCATTCTGGACAATGTCGGCCAGACGTCAATAGAATGGAGTGTTAAACAGCCGTTGTTTATATTGAGACCAGAGGCTCACACGGGAGCAAATTCGGCTCCTGTTAATTTTACTTGGACGTAGTGTTATGGAAACCAAAGGTACCATCTCCAACACGATGTCTACAATTCAAGTTAAGTGTCTATCCGAAACCCGTTTATCATTCATTTATGGCCATTAATGTCAGGATATAGGGTGACCCGGTTAGATCGCGAAATCGCCTCAAACTAAAGGTAATTAAGCCAGGTCTTCAATGTTCCATATAGTGTTTTCTCTGATATAGCTTGTCATATATAGGATTCTGGCTTCACAGCTAGCGCACTTTTGACAGGTCAAGACGAGGATGCAAGATTTTGTGCACCAGTTACTGGGTGATGGAAGCTACCTCAAAGAGGATAATTTGGTGTCTACACCCTAGTTATACCTGGTGGACTAACCTGCTGTACTATAAGATAAGGAACCTCATCAATGTATGTAGCTATTACTGTAGTTTGATTGGCTGCATATATATTAATATAATAAACCCCCCTAATGTGTAGAGGATCGATTTGTGAGATTATGAGATTATTGCAGAAATACAGTCCACTTATCATTATACAAATTGCTATCGAAGTATATAAATTAACGTAAATATAAATTCATATAAATTAAATAAATATAAATCTCACAGGTCGGTTCCCACATTATTTGGTCCTTCGAACCGGATTATTTGGTCATCTTCGAACGGATGACGGATTATTTGATCCTTTGAACCCACATTTGGTCATCTTAGTACCGGATGAACCAGTTAACCAGTGGATTCATTAAATATACTAGTGCAGTGTTATTTAAACAAAGCCAGTCAAAGACAGCGGCGAAGCCTCGTGGGAGCTCAGGAGCCTCCCTCTGCTCAGATCTGCCTCATCAGCGGTTTCATGCACACCCACAGATATTTGGTGGCGTGTTATTTCGTGAAATGACAGCGCTAATATGAGCCAGCCAAATTAGTGACTGTGTCTTCGCGAGATAGTTCACGGATTTCGTGGTGTTACATTTCGCGAGAGATTATCTACGAATTTTGTGGAGTTTATTTCGCGAGGTCACTAATAATATTTAATACTTCTAGATAGTATTAGAAGTTTCATAGAGGCTAATTAAGAGGTTATTATCAATAATTGTGTATATTATTTCTCCAAATAGAGAATTATTTAATATAAATTGCACTAGTGATCACAGTATAATATTTACTAATAGCCAACCCACAACAGGGTAGGATATTACCACTGACTAGTTGATCTATTATCGTTCATCCTAGTCCCATTATTACCATAGTCAGTTGTACTATATTCAACAACCTAACACCATTAATGAATGGTCCAGACCCTATTTTGGGTGTAATTTTTATCAACTCGAGTTGAGTTGTGTATATAATAATTTACTTATGATCATTACACCTTTGAGTGATTAATTAGTGTCTCTACCATCCTAGGGTGATATAGAAGAGCTAACCTAAAGGTACTTCCAGTGACACTGGTTTATCACTCAAATCATTAGTGTGTATGATTGTGTATATATAATGTGTATTAATTTTAAGTGCTAACCTCTAGTAGAGGTAGGATTATTGCCTAGTGAGTGCAGAATTTACCCTAGGCTACCATTAGAGCTTGTTCAGTATTATGAGCAGCCCAAGTACAAGCCCCACAAGGCTTCACCAACTAGCCAGTATGGATAATGCAGGGAGAATGAAAAGAACCCTTGCAGGTCTTAAAGGCCACTTAACAAGACAGATCAAGAAATGTGAAGATTTGTCACAACAATCTCAAGTTGATTATGCTGACCTGGAAAGCTATTATCAAGCAGCTGCGGGTAAATTTGAGCAAATCAAATGCCAAATGGCTGTCCTTGTGGGGACAGACTACTACCATCAATTCATTGGTAGCCCTACTAAATATCAGGGCATAACCATGTTAAACTCTGCAGGAGGTAAATTACTCTCAGGCCCAGTATCAAGCCTGAGGAGACCTATGCCTGCAGATAAACAATACCAGTAGAAATCTAAATTTGTCAGCTGATTATATTTCTCCAGTAGCATTATACTAAGGAGATTACAGCTGACTATAGTAACAGAGGTTGATGTTAGTATCATCATTTAAAGCTGAAGATGAGTTCATGAGGCTTCAGTGGCAAATCAGTGAACAGTAGCTTAAAAAGCTACAAGTCACTGCGACCAATGTCACTGAACCCACTGCAGTCTCAGAACTATACTTTACTTTAATGATGAGCTATTCAATCTTCTGAATCAATTAACTAAATTAAACCCCAATAAATCTGATGACTGATTTGATACATTTATTATTTAATCAAGATGTATTCCATGGGCCTCAGTGTTTATATATCAGTGACTAGTTACCTGAACAAACTTCAAGTTATATCTAATGTCACTGATCTCACTGCAGTCCCTGAATCATACTTGACTGTAGTACTTGATCACATCCAGTCTTCTGGGTTAAATAATATGTAATTAGGCTTGAATATTAGCCTTTCAAGAGTTGACAGGGAAATGAAATTGCATTAGACTTCTAACCCCTGCAACTCTAGTACGAGACATCCGTCCTGTACGAACAGACACACAAATGTGTGATTACTAACTACTAACATCAAATTAATCTAATAATTCGAAGGAGGAGTATCGGTGTTCGTCTGTTCTAAATAGGACTTCGACCCGTGAGCAGCCCCCTGGGGAATTATGTCGGAAAATCCGACACCATTTTATTTCATACAGACAGATAAGAGCTGTATTACCAACAAGTTACCCATAGAAAACGTAACTTGTAGTGGAATTACCGTCTATAGAAAACGGGATATCATCACCACATACTATTATAATTCACCACCTATTATGGTGGGAATTATTCTTAAATACATTAGTCTTTGGACTTTACCATCATAAAAACATCTTATATAAATTAACTTAATTATCAATATTAAAGTAGAGTAAATGTGACCCTTCTATCACTTTCTGAAATGTGGACAAAGTAGGCCAGGCGTCAGAGTGGGGAAGGAGGCAGCCATTGTTGTGTCACCTCCGAGACGTGTGGAGCAAATTTGGCTCCTATCATTCTGGACAATGTCGGCCAGACGTCAATAGAAAGGAGTGTTAAACAGCCGTTGTTTATATTGAGACCAGAGGCTCACACGGGAGCAAATTCGGCTCCTGTTAATTTTACTTGGACGTAGTGTTATGGAAACCAAAGGTACCATCTCCAACACGATGTCTACAATTCAAGTTAAGTGTCTATCCGAAACCCGTTTATCATTCATTTATGGCCATTAATGTCAGGATATAGGGTGACCCGGTTAGATCGCGAAATCGCCTCAAACTAAAGGTAATTAAGCCAGGTCTTCAATGTTCCATATAGTGTTTTCTCTGATATAGCTTGTCATATATAGGATTCTGGCTTCACAGCTAGCGCACTTTTGACAGGTCAAGACGAGGATGCAAGATTTTGTGCACCAGTTACTGGGTGATGGAAGCTACCTCAAAGAGGATAATTTGGTGTCTACACCCTAGTTATACCTGGTGGACTAACCTGCTGTACTATAAGATAAGGAACCTCATCAATGTATGTAGCTATTACTGTAGTTTGATTGGCTGCATATATATTAATATAATAAACCCCCCTAATGTGTAGAGGATCGATTTGTGAGATTATGAGATTATTGCAGAAATACAGTCCACTTATCATTATACAAATTGCTATCGAAGTATATAAATTAACGTAAATATAAATTCATATAAATTAAATAAATATAAATCTCACAGGTCGGTTCCCACACTGTAAATTATAACGGCTTAGGAACAATACAATATAGATTGTGCTCAGAGGGGAAAAAGAAAGACCCAAAGGAATAGGAAACTTGCAGCAACGGGAGACAAGTACCTGATAGCAAACTTTATCAAAGGTTTTTGTGGTATCTTGGGCAACGAGAAAGGAATCACAGCTGTAATCACAGGCTGACGAAAAGTTCAGGAAAAGGGAATTGATGTTTATTCGACCAGACCGGATTTATGTGTTGGGAAGACTTCATATTTTTGTATTTTGAAGTTAGGTAATCACATTAAACTACATATTGTATCACTTAATTGTCAGAATAATGAGGAAAGGAGGGGGGGGGGGGAGAGGGGGAATTCCTATATTTGTCTGATCTCATGCTTTTAACTCCACAAAAACGTTTTGCTGTATAAAATTTATGTACATTATTAACTGACTGTTTAGTTCGACAGTAATAGTTTGAATATCCTTGGGCAGGTAAGAAATCCAAGGCAGAGTTCTTGCAGGGGGGAATCCAAATCCGAGCTCTGACAGGTAATCCAAGGCAGTCAAGGTGTGGGAGGGGGTGGGGCATAGTGCCTAGAGTCCTTGACTAAAAATCAAAATTTTTTATTTTTTTTCGCGAAAGATAAAGAAACTTTCGTGCATTCCGCTTTAATTTTTGAGAGTTTTAAATATCTTGTGAATAATTACAAATCTGAACATATTTTAATCTGGAAATATATTTTCCATATCATATCACTGTGTTCCATATCATTGCTTTTATTTAAATGTCTGACAGATTGACACTCTGAAATAAAGGTGTGGATGACAAACGAAATTCACAGCAAAGAAATTTATACTAACATTTAAAGATGTAACCATCATATAATTATGCTTGCATGATCAGAGAAATCATACTTGTCATCCCCAAAGTTTAAAAATACTATTTCTTCCAAACAAATCCTCATCACTTTGTTGATGAGGATTGGCCCACCAAACCGTCAAATTCTTTTAGCCGTTCAACCTGTCAAGTTCTCATGGCCAGCCAAACCAATGTGGGTCCCTCACGCACGCTGCCGTTCATGTGAGGACAAATCGTTATAAAACTGGGAGTTGGGCTGTTTTATTGGAATCATTACTGAATATATTGATTTGTTTAATATATAATGTGTTAGAATTTATCTCACGAGGCCTAAGAAAATAGTTGTTACTCAATCATCACGGTGACGTCACAGATATGACAGTAATAGTAAACGTACAATTCATATTTTAATAATGTGAATAATCCACAAAATACCTAAATTTAAGAATTAATTCGTAGTTAGTCTTAAAAGCTAAAAATCCTCATGGCGGTATATTATTAGAATTGTGTTTAAGGAGTTAATTGTTATAATTATGAAATATTTCCCATTCTAAGTGTGAAATGATCCAGTTATAAATGAATATGTATTATAAAGGGAGGAGTCACTCTTACTATCTTAATTTTGTGTAAACATTATTGCACCCAATTGGAAAAATAAGAAGATGGGAGATGAAACTTCCCAAAAAATTGGCAAATAAGGTTTCTGGGATATTTACAATAAAACTTATTAATGATATAAAATATGTCGGGAAACCGACACACACACACAAATAACAGTCTCCCCTAGTCTATACTCCCTTCAGGATGGAAAATGGGAGACTCCGTGACGTCATCGACTCCGTGACGTCATCGAAGTCATCGTATATTTACATTATGAAACATTGTTAATAGACTAGTTTAGTCTCTAAAGTTAACAAAAAAGTAATCACTAAGAATGAATATAATTATTTACATCAAATAGTAGCTAGGTTCCCTTGTTAATGTAAAATTACTTTGAGTGAGGAACCAGAGCATTGGGCGTTGGCCGAGTAGAGGGAGGCCCGCTCAACATACACAACACAACAACAAAACATGGGATGAGCCTACCACGCTGTCTTAACTGGTGTAACAGCTAGGCACCCCATTTACGTGTCAACACCAGCAACACAGCTTAACAACATCACAACAACGACTGTATCCGTCTACCATGTATTGTATATTATTCGAGTGCACTGTTTAATATGAATAGGTAGATGGTTATATCGTAGGACATCCCCAAAACCAATGTACGTGTACCCCATTACCACCCCTCACAGTTCATGTCATACCTGTAATTGATATGTTTAGGGAACTCTGATTAATTCCTTGCATCCCATACAGGTAAATTGTGAGAGGAGCATCAAGAATCTGTGCAGACAGTTGGTTCATACACATATTTAACTACTTGTTTGCCAAGCCTTGCCCTTCCCACCAGCCGCCATTACGTGGCACAAAGAGGCAGGGCCACACCCATTCTGAGGCTTCACCTACACGCCTTACTAGGCCCATTCTACTGGCTCAGCTAAGACATTTTAGTATAGCAGTAGCAGTAGTTATAATTAATCATTATATTATAAGTAGTTTAGACCACCATATGTGGTACACTACATGTGAAATAACTAAAATAACAGATTTAAAGGTAAACAATTGGTAGTTTAAGAAGGAACCATACCAAAGTGGTTTAGACTACCAATTGTCCCTCCCAATAGTGTGTAAGAAGATTTCAGGCAGTTTACCAGTACATAGAGTCCACTTAATTAATACTTGCTTACTAAGAAAATAAATAAGACATAATTTTATTTTATTAAATCAATTTGAAAAAGAGAGATTAGCTGCCTGCAATTTTCCCCACATTATTTGGTCCTACGGAACCGGATTATTTAGTTCTTTGAACTAGATATTATACATACATATAGTGATAGTGCAATATTACCCACACATTATAGCAGGAAGACACTGCTATATTTTTTGCATTTTCTAGCCTAACTTTTCAATCTCATAGCAAACAGAACTTACAACAAGCACTATTATTGTTCTGACAGTACCAAAGGAACAATTGTGTTTTCATTTCATTACAAGAGGTTGATAAGAGGCTACTTTACTTATAAGTTACTTATAAATGTTTTTTTGTAATTATTGCATTATTATTGCCATTACTGTAACATTTACTGCATGCCACATCATTTACTACTAATTCTTGCACAAGGGTAGAACATTTTAGGCTGGTGTTGTACAGCAACCTAGTCTAATTTATTGTGCTAACCTGGTGTAAGGGTAAGAATTTTGCACTTGTCTAGAGTTGAACACATATTACAACCTAGCAAGTACATATTTTTATGCAGTATTTAAGACAACCCGAGTTGTGTTGTCAATATGATATCAATATAACATTAGTACAATTTAACTATAATCATTTCACCTTTGAGTGTTAACCTGTGTCTCTGTACCAACCAAGAGTGATAATGATGGGCTAACTTGCGGATACCAGCATTGATACAGGTCTACCACTCAAATTATAGTGTGTATGATTTTGCAGTGTATATTTAAATATAGTCTATACGACTAACAAGTACTTCCAAGATGTCTACTGTCAAAAATGTCCAAATAACCCTCACAGGATTGAGGGATCATTTATCACGGCAGATTAGCACATGTGAAAACATGAGTAAACAAACTCCAGTTAACTATGTAGCATTGGAAAATTATCTTAGGCTTGCACGGAACAAATATGACCGTGTGTTGCAACAAATGAAAGAATATCAAGTTTTACTTCAGAATACCAGTGTTGGTGGAGTAACATTACAAGATGTTATACAAGAACATTCCGATTATGAAGATGCAATGTTTACACAGTTGCAATACTTTGATGATATCATACATGCCCATAAAGCCAATATAAATACTGCAACCACAACTTCCCAGAAACAGACAGCACCAGAAGTCAAATTGCCATCACTTAGTTTACCAACTTTTTCTGGAAGAGAAGACGAGAGTTGGGACGGTTTCTGGAGCAAATTTGTCGATTCTGTGGATTCTAATGCTAATGTGCCAAAAACAACAAAGTTTACATATTTACAGAGTGTCTTGAAGGATGAAGCGTATCAGGTAGTCTGTAATCTAAATCACACAGATGATGATTATGACAATGCAGTGCAACTCCTGAAAGATAATTACGCTAAACCTGAAAGGACTATCAAAATTCTAACACAGAGACTGTTAGACATTAAACCTCCAAATAATACTGCAGTCTCACTCCAAACCTTCAGATTGGAGCTTGAGTCCATGCTCAAGGCACTTAAAAATAAAGTGAACCTGGATGAGTCAGACTGGATAATACAAGTCCATATGACACGGAAATTACCCAGGGACATACTGGATAAGTTGTTTGTATTAGTAGGTAAGTCATCCTTGACTGTAAATGAGATTACAAAGGGTTTACAAACCATCATAGAACGAGAAAGAGTTAATCCAGAAGAAAAAACATCATCTAAACCTACGTCTGCTACTAATAGTAAACAACAGAGTACAAACAGTGCTCCAAACAAAGCTAAAACATCTTCCCCCTCCACAAAGTGGAATCAGGGCAGTGTAGGAACATATGCAGTTGGTCCCTCCAAACCTACAGTTAACGCGTCACCCAAAACGGTGACTCCTCATGATACTGTTAATGTCTGGAGACCATGTGTGTTTTGTGAGCAATCACATTCCATGTACAATTGCAGACGCTACCCTGATCGTGCAACACGCATAAAACGACTCAAGGAGTTACATAGATGTAGCAAGTGTATAAGGGAACATCATCCCGACAATTGCACAACAGTAATGCGCATCTGCACTAAGTGCCATAAGGGTCAACACCATACTGCACTTTGTGGGGACACAAGTATAAAGTCTCCCAAACCACAGGAGGAGGAAGGAGCTACAGCATCAGTAAAGCTTTGTACTGTGCTACCTGACATAAGTGTCTTCACAACCAGGTCTAACCATAAATCAGCTCTACCTACTGCACGATTGATCATTAGAAATGGAAAGAATAAAGCCACCGTACGTGGATTATTTGATCAGGGGTCCCAACTGACCTTTATATCCAAGGAGTTGGTAGATAAACTGAAACTCACACCTGTAGAGGAGACACGGATAAACATAAAAGGATTCCTGACTAACTCAGGAGCCCGAACTTACGGGGTAGTACGACCCACAGTACGACTAGGAGGTTATGTACGAAAAGTACCAGCACTAGTAGTAGATAGATTTCCAACAGACCTGTATATAGAAGGTCTAGGAACAACAGCCAAATTCCTGGAAGAAAAGGGAATTCCTTTGGCTGATAACATTACATCGGACAACCTTTCCGATATTGGAATCCTTATGGGATCAGATGTCTACCATAAGTTTATCATAGGAAAGGAAGATTACCACGGTATGAACGTGTTACCATCTGCAGGTGGCTATTTACTAACAGGCCCAGTATTACGGCTAAAACAACCCGCACCTGTGGATCACCAACATGCCAACACAGTAATGGTTGCATGACTAGGAGAACAGTCTCCACTGCAACTCAGACATTTCCGAGGATGAGCTTGATCCCCCAGTATATAAGTTATGGGACCTGGCAACTCTCGGCATTGTCCCTGAACAACCTAGTCCAGATGATGACTGGACTTATAAACAATACCTAGACTCAGTTATCTACAGAGATAATCAGTACTGGGTCAGGTTACCATGGAAGCTGAATCACCCTCAGCTACCCATCAACTACTTCATGGCACAAAATCAATTAAGATCACAGGTGTTACGTTTACAAAGACAACCTGAGAACTTGAAGTTGTACCATGAAATAATACAGAAGCAGCTCGATGACAAATTTATCGAAGTTGTAACAAATGATAACCCAAAGGAAGGACATTATCTGCCACACCATCATGTTCAGAAGGATTCTGCGACTACCCCACTACGGATAGTATTTAATTGCAGTGCTAAGATGGGGCAGAACAGTGTTTCGTTAAATGATTGCCTTCAAACAGGCCCAAGCCTAACACAAAGGCTTTATGACGTGCTGTTAAAGTTTCGTATAGGGACTTATGCATATACGGCCGACATTAGCAAGGCATTCCTTAGGGTAGGTCTTCAAGAAGAAGACCGGAACTACACAAAGTTCCTATGGATTAAGGATCCTAATGATCCAAACAGTGAAATAATCACTTATCGGTTTGCGTCTGTTTTGTTCGGAGCCACAAGCTCACCATTTCTGCTTCAAGCTACCTTGGATACGCACTTGAAGAAGTCCAATAGCCCGAACAAGACAGAAATTAGCGAGAACCTGTATGTGGATAACTTTCAAGGAACAGCCAACAGTGAAAGTAAGCTGTTGGACATATACCATGAGGCCAATCGAGAATTAATGGGAGCCAATATGCCTCTCCAGTCTTGGGTCTCTAACAATGACAAATTAAAACAACTGAATTTCCCGACTACCAAGTACCCGAGATGACAAAGGTACTAGGTGTCCAATGGAACACGACAACCGATCAGTTGACAATCAAGTCAGTGGAGACAGATACCACTAACTTAACAATGAGAAAATTGCTATCACAAGTCAGCAAACCCTTCGACCCATTAGGCTTATTAAGTCCAATACTAATTAATGGGAAGATGATAATACAGGAATGTTGGCAACAAAAGATAGGCTGGGATGATCTTCTAACACCTGCCCTACAGGAAAAATGGCAAGGGTTAGTGAAAGATTTAAGTATCCTAGAGTCTGTCAAGTTCCCTAGGAACACAACAGTAAATGAAAAGGAACCAATTAAGCTGCATGTATTTTGTGATGCCTCAGGAAAGGCTTATGGTACAGTAGCTTACCTGGTCTCAAATGGGCAAGCCAATTTGCTCACATCAAAGGCCAGAGTGGCACCTTTAAAGAAAAGATCACTGCCACAACTGGAATTAACAGCCTTACTGCTAGGTGTAAGATTGGCTCATTATCTGATCAAGGCCTTAAGCCACATCCACTTTACAGAAACAGTAGTATGGTCAGATAATGAGGCAGTGCTACAGTGGGTTAAAAACAATAACAGTAAGAATCCTTACGTGAGTAACTGCGTTAAGGAAATACGAGAGTTGTCAGCAGGGTATAAACTAAGATATGTACCTACTAAAGAGAATCCAGCTGACTATCTCTCCCGAGGCCTGACTTTACGGCAATTAACAAAGGCAGAGATGTGGTTCAATGGACCTCAGTGGCTAATCAGCGACCAGTGGCCTGAACAAAGGCCACAAGTCATTGTGACCAATGTCACTGTTCCCACTGAGAACCCGGAACTACCTCGGACTTTGGTAATTGATCCTGCTCGGTACTCTGAACTGAACAAACTTGTTGGTGTCACCCAAGTAGTGTTTGATTTTCTAAAGAAAATAGGAATCAAGCATAAATTCCCTAGTGCCTTAAGGTACTGGGTTAAAAGAGCTCAGACCGACACATTCGGGACAGAAATTGACAATGTTCCTAAGAAGCTACAACATGATCTGGGTCTCTGGTTAGACACTGACAATTATAACTTGATAAGATGCGGAGGACGCTTACAACATGCTGACATAGATCTGGAAGCAAAAAATCCAATATTGCTCCCTCGTCACCACATAGTAAGCAAACTAATTGTGTTACATATACACAAATACTGCACTCTGCATGGTGGGGTATTAGATACTCTCACAGAATTAAGACAACAGTACTGGCTACCCCAAGGTAGACAGACAGTAAAATCCATAATCAAATCCTGTGTTGTATGCCGGAGATACGATGCCAGAGTGTGTCCATATCCTGGCCCTCCTCTACTTCCGAAGGAACGAGTCGTACATATTCATCCTTTTGAGACAACAGGAGTAGATTTCACAGGAGCACTAACACTGACAGGCACTAAAGACAAGAAACCAGTAAAGGCCTATATCTGTCTTTTTACTTGTGCCACAACAAGGGCAGTCCATCTAGAAGTGACTCCCGATATGAGTGCCGAAGCATTCTTACAGGCTTTCCGCAGGTTTGCTTCACGTAGATCTTGTCCCAAGTTAATGATTTCAGACAATGGGTCCAACTTGGTGGCAGGAGAAGCATGCCTGAGGAAAATCTGGACACACCCAAAGGTACGCACAGCCCTAACTCAACGGCAGTGCTATTGGAAATTCATACCTCCCAGAGCACCATGGCATGGAGGCTTCTATGAACGGATGGTTGGTACGGTGAAACGGTCTTTACGGAAAACCCTACACCGCCAAAAGATTGACCTTCAGGAGCTTCAAACAGTAACCATAGAAATAGAAGCACGAGTTAACAACCGACCACTTACCTACCTCTCTGATGATGCTTTGCAGCGGGAACCATTAAGTCCAGCTCATTTGATGTATGGGAGACCTCTCAAAACACTTGTGTCCCTTACGGATGAGGAACCAGAGGATCCTTCATATGTCAAAGAGAGTGATTTGGTTCAACGTTTCAAACATCTTTCAGGGGTGATAAGTCGGTGGAATGACGTATGGGCTCGTGAATACCTAACAGCTCTGAGAGAGTATCATTACGGGGCAAACAATCCCTATAACAGAATTAACTTGAACCCTGGTGACATAGTTCTGGTGGATAGTGACGGACCACGCTCGGAGTGGCCTATAGGAGAAATAGTCTCTGTTCATCCAGACAGCCAGGGCATCTTGAGAATAGTGAAAGTAAAATGCAAAGGCAACACTACTCTCAAAACTTTAGAGAAATTAGTACCTTTAGAACTGGCCAGGAAAGAAGACGTACAACGACTTCCAGCACCCGATACGCCAGTACGGGACATACGTCCCCAACGGACTGCTGCACAACAATGTAAACTCAAATTAAAGCAGCACTATAATTCTGAGGGAGAAGAATAAAGTGATCGCAGTCCTTACCGGGACTTCGACCCGTGTTCTGCCCCCTGGGAATTATGTCGGGAAACCGACACACACACAACCACACACACAAATAACAGTCTCCCCTAGTCTATACTCCCTTCAGGATGGAAAATGGGAGACTCCGTGACGTCATCGACTCCGTGACGTCATCGAAGTCAGTCGTATATTTACATTATGAAACATTGTTAATAGACTAGTTTAGTCTCTAAAGTAACAAAAAAGTAATCACTAAGAATGAATATAATTATTTACATCAAATAGTAGCTAGGTTCCCTTGTTAATGTAAAATTACTTTGAGTGAGGAACCAGAGCATTGGGCGTTGGCCGAGTAGAGGGAGGCCCGCTCAACATACACAACACAACAACAAAACATGGGATGAGCCTACCACGCTGTCTTAACTGGTGTAACAGCTAGGCACCCCATTTACGTGTCAACACCAGCAACACAGCTTAACAACATCACAACAACGACTGTATCCGTCTACCATGTATTGTATATTATTCGAGTGCACTGTTTAATATGAATAGGTAGATGGTTATATCGTAGGACATCCCCAAAACCAATGTACGTGTACCCCATTACCACCCTCACAGTTCATGTCATACCTGTAATTGATATGTTTAGGGAACTCTGATTAATTCCTTGCATCCCATACAGGTAAATTGTGAGAGGAGCATCAAGAATCTGTGCAGACAGTTGGTTCATACACATATTTAACTACTTGTTTGCCAAGCCTTGCCCTTCCCACCAGCCGCCATTACGTGGCACAAAGAGGCAGGGCCACACTCATTCTGAGGCTTCACCTACACGCCTTACTAGGCCCATTCTACTGGCTCAGCTAAGACATTTTAGTATAGCAGTAGCAGTAGTTATAATTAATCATTATATTATAAGTAGTTTAGACCACCATATGTGGTACACTACATGTGAAATAACTAAAATAACAGATTTAAAGGTAAACAATTGGTAGTTTAAGAAGGAACCATACCAAAGTGGTTTAGACTACCAATTGTCCCTCCCAATAGTGTGTAAGAAGATTTCAGGCAGTTTACCAGTACATACAGTCCACTTAATTAATACTTACTTACTAAGAAAATAAATAAGACATAATTTTATTTTATTAAATCAATTTGAAAAAGAGAGTTTAGCTGCCTGGAATTTTCCCCACAAAATACATTTTTTTAACATATGTAAAAGATAAAAAAAAATTGTTTATAAAAATACTGAATGGAGACAAATTCAGTTTTAGTAATGGTCATCGAACTAACAGTTCTCATTACTTTTAAAACAAATACATAGTATTTGTAATAATTACAAGCTTTGTCGTAGTTTTAGTCGTCTAGATTTTTTGTTTGTTTTATCTTTCCCCAAATGACTATTTGTCCTTAGGACAAATATATAGGGTATTGGTATTTGGTATTATCCAAGCAATGCAGGGTATTATTCAAGTGGCTGTTTGATATTGACATGTTTGTAGACACGATAGCAGTCTTCGGTGTATACACCTTTAGGCCCACTCTTGGGATACTGACATCGGTTCCGTCGGGTATCTGTGCAGAGTTTATAAGATTTTTTAAGATTGCTTCATGTTGCGAGTGAACCCTGGCTCTCTTAAAATAGGCAAGTTCGGTAGCATCTACCCTGCGTCGCTTAAATAGGGCGACGTCCCGCCAAACACACACCGAAACTACGACGTTGGTACAACGTTCGAACAAGTTTTAACTCCTAACTAGTTATAACAACCAATATAGCCAGTTGTAACAACGTTCTAATACGTCATAAACATGTTAAACCAAGATGTAACAACTTTATTACAAGTTGTAACAAGCGGAAAATAGACAGTTTCGGTTTGTGTTTCCAGGGGTGGGGGTTAAAATTATAGTCCCGCAATCGAAGACCCTCGGGTGTCCAGGAGGGGCAACTATCTCTGTCGGAAAATCCGACACCATTTAATAATATTACATGCAGGCAGATAATATTGCTGTTGCGTTGTATAAACAAGTTACCCATAGAAAATGTAACTTGTAGTGGAATTTCTGTCTATAGAAAATGGGATATCATTACCACATACTATTATAAATTCACCACCTATTATGGTGGGAATTATTCTTAAATACATTAGTCTTTGGACTTTACCATCATAAAAACATCTCATATAAATTAACTTCATTATCAGAATTATAATAGAGTAAATGTGACCCTTCTATCACTTACTGTCATCTGGACAATGTAGACCAGTAGCGTCAGTGACGAGGGAGTGGTCGGCCATTGTTATTGTACTTAGACCAGAGGCATGGGAGCAATTTGGCTCCTGTTAATTTTACTTGGACGAAGTGTTATGGAAGCCAAAGGTGTACCATCAACAACACGCTGTCAACAAATACAAGTTAAGTGTTCTGCCGAAACCCGTTTATCTAATTATTTGTGGCCATGAATATTAGGTAGATATAAGGAGCGACCCGGTTAGAATACGAACTGCCTCTTAATAAAAGGTAATTAAGCCTAGGTCTTTATGGTTCCATGTACAGTGTTTTCTCTGATGTAGCTGTCATATATTAGTATTCTGGCTTTACAGCTAGCGCCCTTTTGACAGGTCAAGATGAGGAAGCATGCTTTGTGCATCAGTTACTAGGGTGATGGAAGCTACCTCACACGAGGAAAATGTGGTGTCTACATTCTGGTTATACCTGGTGGACTAAGGCCTGCTGTACAAATAAGATAAGGAACCTCGTCAATGTATGTAGTCTAATACTGTAGTTTGATTGGCTGCATATATATAAATTTAATATAAAGCCCCCCTAATGTGTAGAGGATCGATTTGTGAGATTATTGCAGAAATACAGTCCACTTAACATCATACAAATTGCTATCGAAGTATACAAATTAACGTAAATATAAATTCTATATAAATTCATATAAATTAAATAAATATAAATCTCACAGGTCGGTTCCCACAATCTCCTTCCTCAGATCAAGCAGTTTCGGCATCGTCTTAACCTTTATGTATATCACGTTTGTGTCGAACCTTCCCAGGCCACCTAAGACCATGTTGAGCTTCCGTTTATTTTTGAGGAAAAAGAGAGCACGTTGTTAATATGGAAACAGTGCATGAATAGTAAGTTAAAAAAATCATTAAACGAATTACAAAGCTTAAATTACTTTCACTAGAAAGGTGAATAATGAATTAATATGAACAAATCCCCAAGGGCCGTGATGAGGGTTCGAACCGACGTCTGGGATGATCCCAGACGCCTTATTCTAATGTGCCACGACAGGGTAAAAAAAAAATAAAAACCTTGAGTGCAACTGCCCTCACAAGGCTCGCACAGCTTCTCCAGGGGAAGGGCCGTCAGGGTTCAACCCAGGTTCAAACCCTCATCACGGTCCTTGTGGATTTGTTCATTTGATGCATCACGCTATTGTGATTTCTGTGTGTAATATGATGATAATGGTTCGGTAACATGGGTTGAAATTATGGGGAACAATTACCGCGTAACACATTAACAGTGGAGTAGCTTTTTGTTTCAAGCGTAGGTTAGACACGCATATGAATGAGATTGTCCACAACCGTGGACATCTTCAAGAGGAAACTAGATTTATTCCTCCAAGGAGTGCTGGACCAACCGGGCTGTGGTGGGTATGTGGGCCTGCGGGCCGCTCCAAGCAACAGCCTAGTGGACCAAACTCTCACAAGTCAAGCCTGGCCTCGGGCCGGGCTTGGGGAGTAGAAGATCTCCCAGAACCCCATCAACCAGGTATCAACCAGGGTGCATATAAACAAGAGCTATCTCATATTGGCCCCCTCCCCGCTCAGCTCGTTGTTGCCGTGTGGGGGCTTAGTGGGCGGCTGCTGGAGTGTGATGCTCCTTGGGACAGTCCTCTGTCCTTTTCTAGCCTTGTGCTCCTGCTGCCGTCCTCTCCAATTCTGCTGGGCACCTTTTCCTTTTCCTTCTGTTCCGTTTTTCTCCCCCCGCTTCTATCTGCTTGCCGTTTTCTGCCGACCTTTTGCTTGTTCTGGTTCTTCCCTTGGACTACTTCTATTTTGGCGCCCGGGTGCTTGAGGAGGCATACTCTTGCACCCGTAGAACTGTAGTACCCGACGTCGAGAGCGAGGGAAACCTTTTATTGTCAATCCCCCTTTCGTCACTGAACCCGATCTCGACGGACTGTCGGTTTCTTAAGGTGGCGTTTGTGGGGCGTATACTCACGACGCACCCCTAGGAGGCCCCAGCAAGATCGGCGATAGCTTCTTGTTGGGTGTCCTGCCTCTAATTGTGGCTCCATGGTGGGTGTGGGGGCACATTCGTGAATGAATTTTTTTTTTCGTAATGATAATGACCCCTGTTTCGGCTGTTTCTGATTTACCTTCTCAGGCTCGTGGGGTGGGCGACCAAGCCCCTGAGTCAGTCCGTGTTGGAAAACCGGGCTCTGTAGCCTCCGCTGCATTGGGCCCCGACCTTGCTCCTCCTTTGGCCTCTCTGACTCCTTCCCCTGGCTCCCCTCCCTCCTCTGTGGTTGGGTCGAGCCCCAAGCCCCCAGTGGTGACTACCTCGTCCCCTGGCGCGGCTCCTTCTCTAGTTGTAACTAGTGCGCCTTTTAACCCCTCTCTCTCTGGGGGTTCTCACCGCCGTCCTCGTCACGGCCGCCCTCGCTCGATTCCTTCCAGTTCTGCTACCTATCAAGCCTTGTTTGGTCCCGCTTCGTGGGCCAAATATTTTGATCTCCTCCCTCTTGATTCTGCGCCTCCTGAAGATTTTTCCCTCCATCGACATCTCGTTGATTCCGTGGATGCCTCCATTACTTTCAACCCCACTCGTCTCGGTACACGTGTCGTTGCTGCTCCTTCTCAGGATGCTGCTTCCCGCTTGGCTGCCTTATCCTGCCTTGGCGAGATCCCTGTTCGGGTCTCGAAGAACGTTCAGTTGAATGCCAGTGTTGGCACTATTCTGCTCCCGCCCCATGTTGCGACCGGTGTTCGGGACCTGCGCAACTGCCACGACGATATTCGCCATATCCTTGCTGCCCAGGGCCATTCTATTTTCCAGGTGGACACGTTTACTCGTCCCCCTCGTGGTAGTCGCCGTCAACCCCTCCGGGTTGTGAAGATTACCTTTGATGGTAGGACCCTTCCACCCTCTGTCATTCTTGCTGGTGCCAGGTGCTCTGTCCAGGAGTACATTCCTTCTCCTCGGCTCTGTAACAAGTGCTGGAGGTTTGGGCATGGTGCCCTCCGCTGCTCCGGGACTGTCTCTCTCTGTCCTTTGTGTGGTGGCAAAGGTCACTCTAAGTTGGAGTGCACTCCTCCCCAGGCTCGTTGCCTCAACTGCGGTGAGGCCCATCCTACCTTCTCCCGTGCGTGTGTCCATTACAAGCTTGAGGCAGCCGTCCTCATCTTGAAGCACCGGGAGCGTTTATCTTTTAATGAGGTGAGACGCCAGGTTCGCCGGCTCCCGCCTTATGCTAATATCTCTTATGCTCGCGTGTTGCGCTCTTCCTCTCCTCGTCCTTCCCGCCTTCCTCAGACTCGCAACCGTTTCCGGGCCTTGGACCCTGATATGCCCACTGCTCCCTCCTCTGTTCCTTTGGGTTCTCTCCCGAAGGATCCACCTCCTGGTCCTCTGTCTGGGGTTCCCCTTCTTTCTACCCCGTCTGTTGTGTCTCCTGTGTCTTCTTTCTCGTCTTCCTCCGTTCCTCCTTCCCCTCCGTCTCTTGACTCTCCCTGCCGCCTGTCGGTGCGGGCTGATGTCCATCGCTCTCCAAACGGCCGTCATGTGTGCTCTCGTTCAGCTTCTCCTGTTGAGACGCAAGAATCCGTTGCCCAGTACATGGTTGCTGGGACACCTGTCTCTTAAAGTCGGAAGCGTAAACCTTCCTCCACCCCGGCGGGTAAGAAGGTTTCGCTTTCTTCCTCGGCCCCTACTTCTGCCTCTCTCGCTCCTTCCCCTCCCATTTCGGTGGTTGCGCCCCCTGTTCCTGCTATGGAGGTTTCTTTAGCCCCCCGCTTCCCTCTCGGTTGCTGCCCTTGCTGAGGTATGCTCCCCTCTTTCTACCCCCTCTTCCTGCTGCTGTCCTTGACTGCTCCTCTCCGTTGTCTCCTCCTCTTCCTCCTCCTCCTCCGGACCCCGCCCGCCCACCTCTGATCTGTTCTCCCGTTTTCTTCCCTCCGTCTTTGCTCAGATTAACCATGCCCCCTAACCCTGACTTTGCTGATCCTGAACCCGACCCTGATATTCTTTAACGTGCTCTGTTGCTCTTTCGCCTTTGTTTCTTCCTTGTTCTCCGTTTGTCCTTTCTCTTCTCGTCGTTGTCCATTCTTCAATGGAACGTTCGAGGTTATTACGCCAATTTCCTCGAACTCCAATTTCTGATTTTGCGGTTTTCGCCCCTTTGTGTCTGTCTCCAGGAGCAGATGCTTCGTGCTCGTCCTGGTCGTTTTCGTGGCTATTCCTTTCTCTCTCTCCCCCCCCCCCCCCCAGCCGTTGCTGGGACTTCTAATTCTTCTGCTCTTTTGATTCGTGCTGATTTTCCCTTTGTTCCTTTACTTTTTCCTTCGCCTCTCCATTGTTCTGCTGCTCGTATCTTTGTGGGGAAATGGTACACAGTTTGTTCCATTTATCTCCCCCCCGAGTGTCCCGCTTTCTCTTCCTGATTTGAAACACCACCTAGACTCCTTGCCGGAGCCTGTGCTGCTGCTGGGTGACTTCAATTGTCGTCATTCTCTTTGGGGTGACGTTCTGACGAATACCCGGGGTCTCCTTCTTGAGCCGTTTCTCCTCTCTTCTTCTCTGTCTCTTCTGAATTCTGGTGAGCCCACTCATTTGGACTCTCGGACTCGCACCCTTTCTTGTCTTGATCTTTCTCTCTGCTCTTCTTCTCTTTACTTTGATTTCACGTGGCAGGTTCTTGATGACCTCCATGGAAGTGATCATTTCCCCATCCTTGTTTCCTTTTTCTCTTTTCGCCCTTCCCTCTCTTTCCCTAGGTAGCAGTTTGCTAAGGTGGACTGGACCCTATTTACCCTCAGTGCTACTCTCTCTGACCTCTCCCTTCTGCCTCTCTCTCGCGCTCTCCTCCTTTTTCATGACCCTGTCTTCAACGCTGCCCTCCGCTCTATCCCTCGCTCTTCCTCTTGGGGTCCACGGAAGTGCGTTCCCTGGTGGAATGCGGACTGTGCTCGGGCTGTCCGCTGTAAGCGTGCAGCCTGGAAGAGGCAACCCCGTAGGCAGACGACCGATTCTTTTCTTTTCTTTCGGAAAGCGAGTGCGGTGGCCCGTAGGGCCATCCGTACGGCTAAACGTGAATGTTGGGCATCTTATGTCTCAACAATTACGTCCGAAACTCCTCTGGCCCAGATCTGGTTTGTATCCGCAAGATAGCGGGTAAGTTCGTTCCCGATGTTTCACCGGTCCTTCACCTCCATGATACTCTTGTGGCGGACCCGTTGCAGGTCGCTTCCGTACTGGGTTCCGACTTTCCTTCTGTTAGCTCTGGTCTTCATCTTCCCCAATCTTTTCTTCTTCGTAAACCTGTCCTTGAGTCTCGTCCTTTAGATTTCTGCACTCGTCTTCAACTTCCCTATAATGATCCCTTCTCTCTCTCTGAACTTCGTTCTGCCCTGGCCCTCTGCGGTTCTACGGCGGCGGGCTCCGATGGTATTCATTATGAGATGCTTCGCCATCTCCCTCCGTGCACGTCTCAGTATTTACTGAGTCTGTATAATCGGATCTGGGAGTCGTCGTCAGTCCCTGAGGACTGGCTTGATGCCGTTGTCCTCCCTGTTCGCAAACCGGGGTCTCTGGGTACTTCCCCTAAGGACTTTCGCCCTATTGCTCTCACAAGTTGTGTCTGCAAACTCTTTGAACGTATGGTTAACGTTCGTCTGATGTGGTTCCTGGAACACCATCACCTCCTCTCCCCTTCTCAATTTGGTTTCCGCAAGTGCCGCAGCACGACAGATGTACTGGTGAACTTGGTCTACATTCGTACTGCTTTTGCTGCGAAGACCTCCGTTGTTGCCGTCCTTTTTGACCTGGAAAAGGCTTACGACACCACTTGGCGATAGCATATTCTATCTCAACTTCGTTCTTTTGGCCTTCGTGGTCATCTCCCTCTCTTTCTCCGCAGCTTCCTCTCCCGTCGTTCCTTTCGGGTGCGCCTTGGTACCGCTCTCTCTGCCTCTTTTCAGCAATACGAAGGTGTGCCCCAGGGTAGTGTTCTGAGCACTACTCTTTTTCTGGTTGCCCTCAATGGTCTTCTTTCCTCTCTTCCTTCTGGTGTCTTCTCCGCTCTCTATGTCGATGATCTTACCCTTTGCTGTCAGGGTGATGATTCGCCTCTCCTTCAACGCCGGCTTCAACTTGCAATTGATGCCGTGTCGTCTTGGGCCACCGATCATGGCTTCAAGTTCTCTACTTCTAAAACTTGTGCCATGACTTTTACGCGGGAACGGGTTGTTCTTCGTCCCTCTTTGTCACTTTATGGTCATCCCCTTGAATACAAAAGATTCCACAAAGCTTTTGGGGTTATTCCTTGACACTCGTTTGTCTTGGTCTCCCCATATCTCTTACCTCCGTGTTGAGTGCTCTAAGGCCCTTACCCTCCTTCGGTTCTTGTCCCATACTTCTTAGGGGGCAGATAGGCGCACACTCCTTGCTTTACATTCCTCTCTCGTCCTGTCTAAGCTCGATTATGGTTGCCCTGCTTACTCGTCTGCTTCTCCTTCTACTCTTCGCCGTCTTGATGCTTTGCACCATACTGGGTTGCGCCTCAGTTCTGGTGCCTTTCGTTCAACTCCCATCCTTAGCTTGTATGTTGACACTGGCTTCCTGTCTCTCCAGGACCGCCGTGATCGCTACTGTCTTCACTATCTTGCGCGGTCCTTGTAACATCCTTCCTCTCGCCCCTGTCGTGCTTTAACTTTTACCCCTCCTGCGGTTCCTGTTCCTCTTCACCACCTCCCTCTTTCTGTCCGGTTATCTCGCCTACAGGATTCTCTTTCCGTTCGTATTTCTGATGTTTCTCCTCGTGTTGTTCCTTCTTTGCCCCCGTGGAGGGTCCCTCTTCCGCGGTTTTGTACATCCTTGACCCGTATCACTAAAGCTTTTACCCCTCCTACGGTTCTAAAACGCCTTTTCCTCGCACTTTTCTTCTCACTCCCGCTCCGTTTCTGTCTTCACCGATGGGTCTAAGTCAGCGGACGGTGTTGGCTACTCTGTTGTTTTTCCTGATCGCACTTATATGTGTCTCTTGCCTCCGGAGACTAGCATCTTTACAGCGGAACTTTATGCTATTCTCTATGCTCTTCGTCTCCTGCTTTCTCGTTGTCAGTCTTCCTTTGTAGTTGTTGTTGACTCTCGTAGTGCCCTCATGGCTCTCGGGTCCTTTAATCCGGTTCATCCAGTAGTTGTCGAGATCCAGCATTGGCTGTTCCTCGTTCACAGTAAATTTAAGTCGGTTGAGTTTTGTTGGGTTCCCAGCCATATTGGTGTGTCTTTAAATGAGCGTGCGGATGCTGCCGCCAAGGAAGCTGTCCGCTCTTGTCCCATCTCTCGTAAAGGCATTCCGTATTCCGACTTTTACCCGGTTATCCATTCCTCAGTCCTTACCCGTTGGCAGGCTTCTTGGTTGTCTGTTACTGGTAACAAGCTACGTACTCTTAAATGTTGTGTTTCCTCGTGGCCGTCCTCCTTCCACCGTAACCGGAGGTGGGAAACAGCTCCGGCGAGGTTGCGTATTGGCCGTACTCACTTAACCCATGGTCACTTGATGGAGCGCCGCCCTGCTCCTTATTGTTCTAGTTGCATTGTCCCTCTTACGGTCGTGCATGTCCTTCTTGAATGTCCTGACTTCCAGGACGAGCGTGTGTCTTGCTTTCCGACCGCCCCTCGCGGTCACCTGTCCCTCGATAGAATTCTTGGTGACTCGGATACTTTTGATATCGTTCGCCTTATGCGTTTTTGTTCTCGTATTGGCATCCTTGGTGATATTTAGCGCCCTCTGATTATTTTGCGTATTTGATGGTGCTACATAGCCTTCCCGGTTTGGTGCCTTCTTTTGATAATTACTTACTTACTTACTTTACTGGTCCAGGACGGACCGAAACGTCGCTGCTTCTCAACGACGTAGAGGTCTATGTAAAAAAAAAAGTAAAAAAGAAAGAGACGTTTGAGTTGTGCGGTCATCATAGATACTCCTCTGTAATGGTCGACAGACTGACAGATCCTGGACGCGTTTACCCCTCGCATTTACATTCTCCTATAATACAAATGAAAATGTGTTCGTGGTTAATGGATGGTAATGATTGGGGAAAGTAGGAAGAAGAAATAAAATGGGGAAAGGAAAAGGAGAGAGAAGCATTTGCGAAGAATTATAGACGAGTTGCACTAACGTCCCAAATAATAAAAGTATTTGAGTGATTAGTCAGGTCACCAGTTTCATGGAGGTTATCTTGAGATGATTTCGGGGCTTTTTTTTTTAGTGTCCCCGCGGCCCGGTCGTCGACCAGGCCTCCACCCCCCAGGAAGCATCCCGTGACAGCTGACTAACACCCAGGTACCTATTTTACTGCTAGGTAACAGGGGCATTGGGTGAAAGACACTCTTCCCATTGTTTCTCGTCGGCGCCTGGGATCGAACCCAGGACCACAGGATCACAAGTCCAGCGTGCTGTCCGCTCGGCCGATCGGCTCCATTGGAGACCAATGATATTCACAACTAAGGCCAACATGGATTTAGAGCGGGAAGATCGTACCTCTCACAGCTACTTGCCCACTACGACAGTCACTCAGGCATTAGAAGAATAGAATGTTGATGAATACCCGGACATCGCAAAGGCATTCGATAAATGTGACCATGGAGTGATAGCTTCTTATTTGAATACCCAAAATTAGGTCAATGGGAATAACCGGTAAAATAGGACGCTGGATACTCGGGTTTCTCTCAAACAGAACAAAGAGTCAACCATATAAAGTAGAGACCAAGCACAGTTAAAAGCTCTGTGCCTCCTACCTATATACAAAAGTTCACCTGACGTCACAGAACAGAGCACCTCATGTTTTCACGCTGTCTTCACCTGTTTCAGTATTGATCTGGGTAACTACTCCCATGTCACCCCTAAATCTTCACCTTTCCAGTGAATGTAATTTAAGCTTTTAATTGGGAGTCGGTGGAGGATGTCTTGTGACTAGTCTGCTTGATGTGTGGTTGGACACACCAACCACCAAAGAAAACAAATGCATTTTGGCAACCATTGGAGTTGAACACCGGATCAGCCTCGTTGGCACTGATGATGAAAACAGGAAGTGACAAAGCAAAGAGACATCCACTAATCACAATGTATCAATCTTCATTGTATATAAGTGCCCGTGGAAGGCCAAACCCCATGAAGTACGGCCAGTTCTCCTCGATGAAACTTAATCTCTCGTAAAGTTCCCAACCAATGTTGAACCATCTGCACTCAAAGGCATAAAGTGCATTATGCATACACAGGTGAATACCGTTCAGGATCAAATCTACACCCACCAGAGGCACCAGCTTCATCAAGCTAGCCTGTATGACAAAAAGAAACTGGTCAAAGATGGAGATGAGAATCGGCTACAAGTTTACTGATGCTGCTGATCAGGTGAGGACGTCCTTGGCGCTGGCGATATGCACTGTCAGCTATGTATTGAAACCATATGGTGTTAATGATCCTGGAGAGCACGAAGAGTGGCAAGACCCACAATATGTTGAAGATGGTTGTGAGGATGGGCAGCACTAACGGCCACACTAGCCTCCTTCATCCAGGAAGAGCCTCAGCCCCCTGCTTCAGTCCCGGCAGCAGCATGTAGTGGAAGAATGCTACACTGAGGCCGAAAACAGCACCGTTGAGGATGCAACACTGCAATGTAAATGCAATGCATTGTAAGCATGTAAATGCAATGCATTGAATTGTTGGGCCCATTGTAATCACACAATGTTGATAAGTGTGAACTCAAAGATTTACTAGTTGGTCAAAGCTTCACACTCCCAATCGTTACAAGGGATCTCTCTCTTTCTCTCTCTCTCTCTCTCACACCACACACACACACACACACACACACACACACACACACACACACACACACACACACACACACACACACACACACACACACACCCCTCCCTCTCCCATACCCACCATGTCCCCCCTCCCGCCTTTCCCCCCCTCCCCCTTCATCCCATACCCTCTCTATCCCTCCTCCCTCACACAATATCCTCCATGTCCCCCCTATCTCATTACCCGATACCCTACCTGTTCCCCCTTCCCTTGAACCCCCACCCCCCACTCCAAAATCTTTTCAGTCCTTGCAAACCACGTCATAGATCTTCACACCCAGGGAACAGCTTTCCCCACCAGTAGAACACTCGCCAAGAAGGGGACAAGAAAATGAACAGAAGATAGCTTCAAGGCAATGTACACTAACGTAAATGGGATTACAAATAAAACAAGTGAACTCGGAGAATGGGCACTAGAAGAAAACCCAGACATAATAGCACTCACAGAAACAAAGCTAACGAAAACCATAACAAATGCAGTGTTTTCACAGGACTTCTATGTAGTGAGGAAAGAGAGAGAAGGGAGAAGAGGTGGTGGTGTAGCTTTGCTGCTAAGAAAACGTTGGAGTTTTGAAGAGATGGTTAATCAGAGCTGTGAAGGTTTCAATGATTACATATCAGGCACCATTGCAGCTGGAGGACAGAAAATTATAGTAGTAGTCATATATAACCCCCCACCGAACGATAGAAGACCCAGACAGAAATATGATAGAATCAACATGGCCACCATCAACATAGAGAACATCTTCTGTGGCAAGCAGGAATGGATCCAGACTACAAGTCACAGGAGACTTGAATCATGGGAAGATAGATTGGGAGAACAGAGACCCACATGGAGGACCAGACACATGGAGAGCTAAGCTGCTGAACATGGCAACAAGAAACTTTCCAAGTCAACACGTCAAGGGATCGACAAGAATGAGAGAGGAGAGGATGAGCTAGCTTTGCTTGATCTGATATTTACCCTAAAATGAGTCGGATATAAGGGAAGGGAAGTTGGAAGCCCCCTTGGGAATGAGGGATTACAGTGTATTGAGCTTTGAGTACCTGCTTGAGCTAGGAATAATCTCCCCAAAAAAGAACTGGGAAACATAGGGCTGGCGTACCGAAAAGGAAAGTATGTGATGAATAAATTCCTAAGGGATATACCATGGGACACACAACTCGGAGCTAAGTCCGTACAAGACATTGATGAACTGTCACCCAAAAGTGTCAGGAGGTGGTATGCAGGTTTATCCCGGTCCGACAGGAAAAAAACGAGAAGCAAACGAATTCGTGGTTTAATAGGGAATGTATGAAAGCAAAGGAGCTGAAAAAAAAGCGTGGAGGAACTTCCAAAATAACAGAACACCAGAAAGTAGAGAGAGATAAGAGAACCAGGAACGAGTATGTTAGTGTGAGAAGAGCAGCTGAGAAAAGGTATGAAAATGATACAGCTAATAAAGCCATCACAGAACCAAAGCTACTACACAGGCACATCAAGAGGAAAACAACAGTGAAGGAACAGGTGATGAAAATTAGAACGGGTGAGGACAGGTACACAGAGAATGACAGAGGTGTGTGAAGAACTCAACAGGTTCCAGGAGGTCTTTACAATAGAACAAGGAAAGGTCACGGCGCTAGGAGAGGTGGCAGCAAACCAGGCGACCTTGGAAGGGTTCGAAATTACAAGAGATGAGGTCAAGAAGCATCTATTGGAGCTGGATGTGAGAAAAGCTGTTGGGCTGGACGGAATCTCACCATGGATATTGAAAGTGTGTGCAGGAGCACTTTGTTTGCCACTCTCCATAGTATATAGTAGGTCTCTGGAAACGGGAGACCTACCAGAAATATGGAAGACGGCTAATGTAGTCCCAATATACAACAAGGGTGACAGACAAGAGGCACTGAACTACAGGTCAGTGTCCTTAACTTGTATACCATGCAAGGTGATGGAGAAGATCGTGAGAAAAAACCTAGTAACACATCTGGAGAGAAGGGACTTCGTGACCACCCATCAACATGGTTTCAGGGAAGGTAAATCTTGCCTGACGGGCTTAATAGAATTCTACGATCAGGTGACAAAGATTAAGCAAGAAAGAGAAGGATGGGCGGACTGCATTTTTTGGACTGTCGGAAAGCCTTTGACACAGTACCCCATAAAAGGCTGATGCATAAGCTGGAGAAACAGGCAGGAGTAACTAGTAGGGCGCTCCAGTGGATAAGCGGGTACCTAAGCAATAGGAAGCAGAGAGTTAGTGAGGGGTGAGACCTCAGATTGGCGTGAAGTCACCAGTGGAGTCCCAAAAGGCTCTGTACTCGGACCTATCCTGTTTCTGATATACGTAAATGATCTCCCAGAGGGTATGACTCATTCTTCTCAATGTTTGCTGACGACGCCAATATTATGAGGAGGATTAACAGAGAGGAGGACATCTTGAGGCTTAAAGAAGACCTGGACAAGCTGAGGAATGGTCGAACAAATGGCTGTTAGAGTTTAACCCAAGCAAATGTAATGTAATGTCGATATGTGTAGGGAGCAGGAGACAAGATACAAGGTATCATTTGGGAGATGAAATACTTCCAGAGAGAGACCGAGACAGACCTGGGGGATGATATCACGCCAGACATGTCCCTTGAAGCTCATATCAAGAGGATAACATCAACGGCATATGCCAGGTTGGCTAACACAAGAACGGCCTATAGAAACTTGTGCAAGGAGTCTTTCAGAACATTATATATCACATACGTCAGAACAATCCTGGAGTATGGGGTTCCAGCATGGAGTCCATATCTAGTCAAGCATAAGACTAAACTGGAAAAGGTTCAAAGTTCAGGTACTAGTCTGGTGACAAACCTGAGGGGTATGAGCTATGCGGAGAGACTACGGGAATTAAACCTCGCGTCACTGGGAGACGTAAGAGTTAGAGGGGACATGATCACCACATACAAGATTCTCAGAGGAATTGATAGGGTAGATAGACACTTCTTAACACAAGGGGCACACTCACCAGGGGACACATGTGGAAACTGAGTGCCCAAATAAGCCATAGAGATGTTAGAAAGAATTTTTTTCAGTGTCAGGGTAGTAGACAAATGGAATGCATTAGGCAGTGATGTGGTGGAGGCTGACTCCATACACATCTTAAAGTGTAGATATGATAGTCCAGTAGGCTCAAATACCTGTACATTAGTTGATTGACCGTTGAGAGGCGGGACCAAAGAGCCAGAGCTCAACCCCTACAAGCACAACTACGTAAGTACACACACACACTTTATCCTGCTCCCCCAAAAGATCAGATCAGATTTATCCAGATCTCCCCAAAATAAGAACTAGGAAAAAAAGGCTGGCATACCGAAAGGGGAATTATGAGATGAGAATTTTCCTAAGGGAAATGCCTTGGGACACAGGTCAGAGCTAGGTCTGTACAAGATATGGACCATGTCTTCCAAAAGTGTCAGGAGGCAGTAAACAGGTTTATCCCGGCCCAAAAGAAAAAATCAGAGAAGCAAAAGAAGAATCCATGGAAGGGCGTGTATGGTTATCTTGAGATCTTGAGGTTATCTTGAGATGATTTCGGGGCTTTAGTGTCCCCGCGGCCCGGTCCTCGACCAGGCCTCCACCCCCAGGAAGCAGCCCGTGACAGCTGACTAACTCCCAGGTACCTATTTACTGCTAGGTAACAGGGCATTCAGGGTGAAAAACTTTGCCCATTTGTTTCTGCCTCGTGCGGGAATCGAACCCGCGCCACAGAATTATGAGTCCTGCGCGCTATCCACCAGGCTACGAGGCCACCTAATTCCTTTGATGGAATCAAAGGAACTGAACAAAAGGGCACGGAGGTACTTCCAGAATAACAGAAAACCAGAAAGCAGAGAGAGTTAGCAGAGAACCAGGAATGAGTATGTTAGGGTAAGAAGAGAAGCAAAGAAAAGTTATGAAAATGATATAGCAAACAAAGCCAAGACCGAACCAAAGCTACTGCAGTCACATCAGGAGGAAAATGGTGAAAGAACAGGTAATTAAGCAAAAGAACAGCTAATGACAAAGGTGTGTAAGAAGAACTCAGCAAGAGGTTCCAGGAGGTCTTCACAATAGAACAAGGTGAGGTCACTGCACTAGGAGAGAGGGAAGTAAACCAGGTGGCCTTTGATGGGCTCGAAATTACGAGAGATGAGGTCAAGAGACACTTGCTGGATCTGGATGTTAGAAAGGCTGTTGATCCAGACGGGATCTCGCCATGTGTACTGAAAGAGTATGCAGAGGCACTTTGCTTGCCACTCTCCACAGTGTATAGTAGATCACTGAAGACGATCGAGAGAACTACCAGAAATATGGAAGACTGCGAATGTTGTCCCAATATACCCCCTCACTGTCTGGCTCGTTGTCGCCGTGAGTGGGCTTGGTGGGCAGCTGCTGGAGTGTGATGCTCCATGGGTCAGTCCTCTGTCCTTTTGCAGCCTTATACTCCTGCTGCTGCCTTTACCAATTTTGCCAGACCCCTTTTCCTTTTCCTTGTTTCATTTCCCCCCCCCCCCCCCTCTTCTATCAAATTGTCATTTCCTGCCGACCATTTGCCTGTTTTGATTATTCTTTCGACCTTCTTTTGTTTTGACTCCCGGGTGTTTGAGGAGGCATACTCTTGCACCCATAGAACTGTAGTACCCAATGTCTCGAGCGAGGGGACCCTTTTATTGTCAATCCCCCTTTCGTCACTGAACCCGCTCTCGACGGACTCACGGTTCTTAAGGTGGCGTTTGTGGGGCGTATACTCACGACGCACCTCTGGGAGGCCCTGGCGAGATCGGCGATAGCTTGTTGGGTGTCCTGCCTCTAATTGTGGCTACATGGTGGGTGTGTGGGCACATTCGTGAATGAAAGTTTTCCCTCGTTTTCATGGCTGATAATTTTTCCCTTGTACTTTCTCAGGCTCGTGGGGTGGGCGACCAAGCCCCCGAGTCTGACTGTGTTGGAAGACCAGGCCCTGTCGCCCCTGCTGCATTGAGCCCCGACGACCTGACTACTCCCCTCAGCTCCCCTCCCACCTCTGCAGTACGGTCGAGTCCCCAGCCCCCAATGGTGATCACCTCGTCCTCTGGCACGGCATAGTCTCTGATTGTGACTACTGCGCCTTTTACCCCCATGAACTCCCGGGGTTCTCAACGCCGTTCCCGCCACGGCCGCACTCGTACAATCCCTTCCCGTAATAGTACTTACAATGCCTTGTTTGGTCCCGCTACGTGGGCTAAATGCTTTGATCTCCACCATCTAGATTCTACTCCTCCTGAAGATTTCTCCCGCCATAAACACCTTGTTGATTCAGTAGATGCCTCGGTTACTTTTAACTCCACCAGTTACGGTTCGCGTGTCGTCGCTGCTGCTCCTCAGGATGCAGCTACTCGCTTAGCCGCTTTGTCCTGCATTGGAGAGACCCCTGTTCGGGTCTCCAAGTACGCTCGGTTAAATGCCAGTGTTGGCACTGTTCTCCTCCCACACCATGTGGGAGGAGAACGGTGTTCTCCTCCCACATGGTGTTCGGGACCTCAAAGATTACTGTGAGAATATTAAACATATCCTCGAAGCTCAAGGTCATTCTGTCCTCCAGGTGGACACGTTTACTCGACCCCCCTCGTGGTCGTCGCCGCCAGCCCCGTCGAGTTGTTAAAATCACCTTTGATAGTAGGGCCCTTCCGCCCTCTATTATTTTTGCTGGTGCCAGATGCTCCGTTCAGTAGTACATTCCCTCTCCTAGACTTTGCAATAAGTGTTGGAAGTTCGGGCACGGTGTCCTCAAATGAACCAGTACTGTGTGTCTGTACCCCTTGTGTGGGGACAATAATCACTCTAAGTCTGAGTGCACTTCTCCCCAGACTCGCTGCGTCAATTGTGGTGAAGCCCACCCTACCTTCTCTCGCTCGTGTATGCACTACAAACTCGAGGAAGCCGTCCTCAACTTGAAGCACAGTGATCGTCTGTCTTTTCCTGAAGTGAGACACAAAGTTCGTCGTCTGACCCCTTTTGCGGGCGTCTCCTGCGCTCGCATGTTGCGTTCTACCTCTCCTCGTCCTTTCCGTCTTCCTCAGTCTCTCAACCGTTTCCAGGCCTTAAACCCGACCACACCCACCACCTCCTCCCCTATTCCTTTGCCTCCTGTCCCAGATGGTCTCTCCCAGTTCTCCATCTGGGATTTCCCCCCTTCCTACCCAGTCCGCCACATCTCCTTTGTCTTCTTCCCCATCTCCCCCCACTCTTTCTTCCCGGCCCTCCCCCCAGTCTCTTGACCCTCCACGCCACCTGTCTGTCCAGGCTGATATCCATCATCCTCCCAGCAATCGTCGTGTTGTTCGCTCTCGTTCCTCTTCTCCTGCTGAGACCATTGAGTCTGTCGCCCGGTACGTTGTTACTGGAACGCCTGTCTCTTCGAGTCAGAAACGTAAGCCTGGCTCCTCTCCTTCTTCCTCTCCGGCAAGTAAGAAGGTTTTGCTTTCTTCCTCACTCCTTCCCTCTGATTCTGTCACTACATCCCCTGCCATTTCAGTAGTCGAACCCCCTGTCTCTGATATGGAGGTTTCTTCCGCCCCCGATTCCCTCTCTGTTGCTGCCCTTCCTGAGGTGCACTCCCTGATTTCTGCCCACCATCCTCCAAGTGTCCTTGCCTGCCACTCGGTTGTCTCCTCCTCCTCCGGACCCCGTCAGTTCGCCTCTGGTCTGTTTTCTCGCTCCCTTCCCTCTCTCCTTACTAAGCTTACCCATGCCCCCTAACCCTGATTTTGCTGACCCTGCTCCTGATCCAGACCCTGATCCAGACCCTGATCCTGACCCTGATCCTGAGATTCTTTAATAAACTGTGTTCCTCTTTACCTTTACTTCTTTCTTGTTCTCTGTTACTGTCCTTTCTCTTAAATAATGTCTATTCTTCAGTGGAATATTCGTGGATTTTATGCCAACTTCCATGAGCTCCAACTTCTAATTACACAGTTTACACCACTTTGTGTTTGTCGCCAGGAACCAATGCTTGGTGCTCGTCCTGGTCACTTTCGTGGTTATTCCTTTATTTCTCTTCCCCCCCCCCCTCCAGCTCTTGCTGGGGCCCATAACTCTACTGCTCTCTTAATTCATTCTGATATTCCCTTCGTCCCCCTACTTCTTCCGTCCCCTATCCATTGTTCTGCTGCCTGTGTTTTTGTGGGTAAATGGTATACAGTGTTTTATTTACCTCCCTCCAAATTTCCCTCTTTCCCTTCCTGATCTTAAGCACCTCCTGGACTCCTTGCCAGAGCCGGTGCTCGTTTTGGGTGAGTTCAACTGTCGACATTCCCTCTGGGGTGATGTTCTGACAAACACTCGAGGCAGTCTTCTCGAACCGTTCGTCCTCGCTTCTTCTCTCTCTTCTGAATTCTGGTGAGCCCACTCATGTAGACTCAAGAACTCGCACCCTTTCCTGTCTTGATCTTTCTCTCTGCTCGTCGTCCCTTTACTTAGATTTCACGTGGCAGGTTCTTGATGACCTCCATAAGTGATCATTTCCCCATCCTCGTTTCCTTTTTCTCTTTCCACCCTCCCCTTTTCTTCCCTAGGTGGCAGTTTGCCAAGGCAGACTGGTGCCTATTCACCCTCCGTGCTACTCTCTCTGACCTCTCCTCTCTGCCTCTTCCTCGCGCCCTCCTCCTTTTTTATGACACAGTCTTCAATGCTGCCCTCAGGTCTATCCCTCGCTCTTCCTCCCGGGGCACAAGGAAGAGTGTTCCGTTCCTTGGTAGAATGCAGACTGTGCTCAGGCTGTCCGCTGTAAGCGTGCAGCCTGGAAAAAACACCGCCGCCGGCAGACGGCTGATTCTTTTATTCTGTTTCAGAAGGCAAGTGCGGTGGCACGAAGAACCATTAGTACTGCCAAACGTGAGAGTTGGAATTCTTATGTTTCCACCATTACATCCGATACTCTTCTACCGCAGATCTGGAAGAAGATCAGCAAGATTACGGGCAAGTTCGTTCCAGATGTCTCGCCGGTTCTCCACCTCCATGGGACTCTTGTGGTGGATCCATTGAAGGTCGTGGCCGAACTGGGTTCCCACTTTTCTTCTGTTAGCTCTGGGTCTCATCTTCCTCAATCCTTCCTTCTTCGTAAGCCTGTTCTTGAATCTTATCCTTTAGATTTCCACACTCATCTCCGCCTTCCCTATAACGATCCTTTCTTTCTGAACTTCAGTCTGCCCTGGCCCTCTGCGGATCTACGACAGCGGGCTCGGATGACGTTCGTTATGAGATGATTCGCCAACTCCCTCCGTACACGTTTCAGTATTTACTGAATCAGTATAACCAGGTCTGGGAGTAGTCGTCCGTCCCTGAGGACTGGCTCGATGCCGTTGTATTCCCTATCCGGAAACCAGGGTCTCTCAGTACGTCCCCTAAGGACTTCCGCCCTATTGCTCTCACGAGTTGTGTTTGCAAGCTGTTTGAGCATATGGTAAATGTCCGTATGATGTGGTTTTGGAACACCATCACCACCTCTCTCCTTCTCAATTTAGTTTTCGCAAGTGCCGCAGTACGACTGATGTCCTGGTGAACTTGGAGGTCTATATTCGTACTGCTTTTGCTGCGAAGACCTCCGTTGTTGCTGTTCTTTTTGACCTGGAAAAGGCTTATGACACGACTTGGAGATACCATATTCTGTCCCAACTTCGTTCTTTTGGCCTTCGTGGTAATCTCGCTCTTTTCCTTCAAAGCTTTCTCTCTTGTCGTACCTTTCGAGTCAGGCTTGGTGACACTCTCTCTGCCTCTTTTCGGCAGTATGAAGGTGTTCCCGAAGGTAGTGTTCTTAGTACTACTCTTTTTCTGGTTGTCCTCAATGGTCTCCTTTCCTGCCTTCCTTCTGGCATCTTCTCCTCTCTTTATGTTGATGATCTTACTCTTTGCTGTCGAGGTGATGATTCGCCTCTCCTTCAACGGCGGCTTCAACTTGCGATTGATGCCGTGTCATCTTGGACCACCAATCATAGCTTCAAGTTCTCTACTACTAAGACTTGTGCCATGACTTTTACTCGGAAGCGGGTCGTTCTTCGTCCCTCTTCGTCACTTTATGGTCATCCCCTTGAGTACAAAGATTCCACGAAGCTTTTGGGGTTATTCTTTGACACTCGTTTGTCTTGGTCGCCCCATGTCTCTTACCTCCGTGTTGAATGCTCTATGGCCCTTAACCTACTTAAGGTTTTGTCCCATACTTCTTGGGGAGCGGATAGGTGCATGCTCCTCTATTTGCATTCCTCTCTCGTCCTGTCTAACCTCGATTATGGTTGCCCTGCATACTCTTCTGTTTCTCCTACTCTTCGCCGTGTTGATCTTTTGCACCATACAGGGTTGCGCCTCAGGTCTGGTGCTTTTTGTTCAACTCCTACCCTCAGCTTGTACGCTGACACTGGCTTTGTCTCTCCAGGATCGCCGTGATCGCTACAGTCTTCGCTATCTTGCGTGATCCTTACAGCATCCTCACTCTCGCCTCTATCGTGCTTTGACTTTTACCCCTCCAGTAGTTCCTGTTCTTCACCACCTTCCTCTTTCTGTCCGTTTGTCTCGCTTACAAGATTCTCTTTCGGTTCGTATTACTAATGTTTCTCCTTGTATTGTTCCCTCCTTGCCCCCGAGGAGGGTCCCCCTTCCCAAATTTTGTACTTCTCTGACCCGCATCACTAAAGCTTTTACCCCTCCTACAGTTCTGAAACGCCTCTTCCTTGAGCACTTTTCTTCTCACTCCCACTCCGTTCCCATCTTCACCGACGGGTCTAAGTCTGCGTGGGCTACTCTGTTGTATTTCCTGACCACACTTATATGTGTCACCTTCCTCCGGAGGCTAGCATCTTCACAGCAGAACTCTCTGCTATTCTCTATGCTCTTCGTCTCCTGCTTTCCCGGGGGCAATCCTCCTTCGTGTTAGTAGTTGACTCTCATAGTGCCCTCATGGCTTTAGGGTCCTTTAATCCAGTCTACCCTGTGGTCATCGAGACTCAACATTGGCTGTTTCTTATCTCCAGTAAATTTAAGTCGGTTGTGTTTTGCTGGGTTCCCAGCCATGTTGGTGTTTCTTTAAATGAGCGTGCGGATGCTGCTGCTAAGGACGCTATCCGCACTTGTCCCATCTCCCATAAAGGTGTTCCTTATTCCGACTTTTACCCAGTTATTCATGCCTCCATCCTTGTCTGATGGCAGAGTTATTGGTCTTTCCGTTATTGGTAACAAACTGTGTACCCTTAAGAGTTGTGTGTCCAGGGGCCTTCCTCCTGCGACCGTAACCGGCGGTGGGAAACGCCTCTGGCTAGGTTATGTATTGGCCATACCGTTTAACTCACGGTCACTTAATGGAGCGCCGCCCTGCTCCTTATTGTCCAAATTGGATTGTCCCTTTTACAGTCCTACACATCCTTGTTGAATGTCCTGACTTCCAGGATGAGCGTGTGTCTTGTTTTCCGACCGTCCCCCGTGGTCGCTTGACCCTCGATAGAATTCTAGGCGACTCTGATACTTTGATATCGTTCGCCTTGTGCGTTTTTGTTCTCGTATTGGCATCCTTGGTGATATTTAGCGCCCTCTGATTATCCCGCACATTTGATGGTGCTACATAACCTTCCCGGTTTGGTGCCTTCTATTGATAATTACTTGCTTGTCCCAATATACAAAAAGGGCGACAGGCAGGAGGCACTGATCTACAGGCTTGTTCTTGACTTGTATACCATGCAAAGTGATAGAGAAGATCATGAGAAAAAACCTAGTAACACATCTGGAGAGAAGGGACTTAATGACAAATCGCCAACATGGGTTCAGTGAGGGTAATTCTTACCTCACTGGCTTAATAGTATTCTACGACCAATTGACAAAGATTAAGCAAGGGAAGGCTGGACAGATTGCATTTTCTTGAATTGTCATAAAGCCTTTGACACAGTACCGCATAACAGGGTGGTACATAAGCTGGAGAGACAGACAGGTGTAGCTGGTAAGGTGCTCCAGTGGATATGGGAGTACCTAAGCAATAGGAAGGAGAGTGTTACGGTGAGGGGTGAGACCTCAGATTGGTGTGAAGTCACCAATGGAGTCCCACAGGGCTCTGTTCTCGGTCCTATCCTGTTTCTGATATATGTAAATGATCTCCAGTAGGGTAAAGATTTATTTCTCTCAATGTTTGCTGACGATACCAAAATTATGAGGAGGATTAAGACAGAGGAGGACTGCTTGAGGCTTCAAGATGACATATAAAAGCTGAGGGAATGGTCGAACAAATGGTTGTTAGTTAAACCAAAGAAATGTAATGTAATCAAGATAGGTGTAGGGAACAGGCCAGATACCAAGGTATCCTCTGGGAGTGGAAATTCAAGAGTCGGAGAGAAAAAGACCTGGGGAGTTGATATCACGCCAGACCTGTCCCAAGCAGCCCATATCAAGAGGATAACATCAGTAGCATATGCCAGGATAGCCAACATAAGAACAGCATTTAGAAACTTGTATAAGGAATCATTCAGAACTTTGTATACCACATATGTCAGGCCAATCCTGGAATATGCAGCCCCAGCATTTAATCCATATCTGGTCAAAGATAAGACTAAACTGGAAAACGTTCAAAGGATTGCAACCAAACTAGTACCCGAGGTGAGAGGTATGAGCCACGAGGAGAGACTACGGGAATTAAACCTCACATCGCTGGAAGACAGAAGAGTTAGGGGGGGACATGATCACCATATTAAAGATTACCAAGGGAATTGATAGGGTAGACAAAGACAGGCTATTTAACACAAGGGGCAAGCGCACTAGAGGACACAGGTGGAAACAGAGTGCCCAAATGAGCCACAGAGATATTAGAAAAAAAATTCAGTGTAAGAGTGGTTGACAAATGGAATGCATTAGGAAGTGATGTGGTGGAGGCTGACTCCATACACAGTTTCAAGTGTAGATATGATAGAGCCCAATAGGCTCAGGATCCTGTACACCTGTTGATTGACGGTTGATAGGCGGGACCAAAGAGCCAGAGCTCAATTCAGAGAGCTTGCCAGAGCAATCACAATTAGGGGAATTAGTTGAGTACATACATACATATATATCCTGCTGAAGACGGGTGCAAGTTCCTGATTAAAATGGACTTAATCATATTATTTTTTTAACCACTAGATTAATATTCAGGTGCTCAAGAACTGGGAAATGTTTAGCTCGTTGTTTAGAGTAACACAAGCGAATCTCTAATTTCCGGTTTAGCTTTGGGAGGTATGATAGCAGTGTTGGAAACATCTAACACCTTATTACTAATATTCAGTACCTTAAACTATTATTGTACTGTGTAATATAACACTATTAAACAGTAGAGTAGGGAAATTAACATCATTTAATTAACTCATAATAACGCCTCATTTTCCCAGAAATTCTAGTAAAGTGTTGCATTAGATCACACGACAAAAGGGAAAATATTTACATTCATGAGAATTATATTAAATTCTCCTTATTTCACATTCTTTGAGTATTATTATTTAATAACTACTCCCTCCCCATCCGGCCCGTTGGCGTCATGAGGGGGGCTTCGTGGTCGACTGCCGGAGTGTGATGCTCCGTGGGACAGTCCTCTGTCCTTTTATGGCCTTGCACTCCTGCTGCTGTTTTCTCTAATTATGCCGGATCGCTTTTCCTTTTCATTATGCTTCATTTTTCTCCCCCCTCTTCTCCTATCTGCTTGTCGTTTCCTGCCGATGTTTTGCTTGTTTTGGATTATTTCTTTGGACTTCTTCAATTTTGACGCCCAGGTGCTTGGGGAGGCATACTCTTGCACCCATAGAACTGTTGAACCCGACGTCTCGAGCGAGGGGAACCTTTTATTGTCAATCCCCCTTTCGTCGCTGAACCCGATCTTGACGAACTGACGGTTCTTAAGGTGGCGTTTGTGGGGCGTATACTCACGACGCACCCCTAGGGGGCCCCGGCATGATCGGCGATAGCTTCCTGTTGGGTGTCCTGCCTTTAATTGTGGCTCCATGGTGGGTATGGGGGCACATTCGTGGGTGAATTTCTTTCTCTTCGTATCTGTCGATGAATGTTTCCGTTTTACCCTCTCAGGCTCGTGGGGTGGGCGACCAAGCCCCTGAGTCGGCCTGTATTGGAAGACCAGGCTCTGTAGCTCCCGCTGCGTTGGGCCCCCACCTTGCTCCTCCTTTGACCATCCTGACTTCTTCCCCCAGCTCCCCTCCCTCCTCTGTGGTTGGGTCGAGCCTCCAGCCCTCAGTGGTGACCACTTCGTCCCCTGGTGCGGCTAAGTCTCTCGTTGTGATTACTGCGCCTTTTGACCCCTCTCTCTCTGGGGGTTCTCAACGCCGTTCGCGCCCCAGCCGCACTCGTTTGATTCCTTCCTGTGCTGACGAGTATCAGGCCTTGTTTGGTCCTGCTTCATGGGCCAAATACTTTGATCTCCTCCCTCTTGATTCTGCGCCTCCTGACGATTTCTCTCTCCATCAGCATCTTGTAGATTCCATGGATGCGTCTAACTTTCAACCCCACTCGTCTCGGTACACGTGTCGCTGCTGCTCCTTCTCAGGATGCAGCTTCCCGCTTGGCTGCCTTATCTTGCCTTGGCGAGATCCCTGTTCGGGTCTCCAAGAACGTTCAGATGAATGCCAGTGTTGTCACTATTCTCCTCCCACCCCATGTTGCAACTGGTGTTCGGAATCTGCAGGATTGCCACAATGATATTCGGCATATCCTTGATGCCCAAGGAAATTCTGTCCTCCAGGTTGACTCGTTTACTCGTCCCCCTCGTGGTCGTCGCCGTCAACCCCTTCGCGTTGTGAAGATCACCTTTGATGGTAGGACCCTTCTATCCTCTGTCATTCTTGCTGGTGCTAGGTGCTCTGTCTAGGAGAATATTCCTTCTCCTCGACTTTGTAACAAGTGCTGGAAGTTTGGGCATGGTGCCCTCCGCTGCTCTGGGACTGTCTCTCTGTCCATTGTGTGGGGGTGAAGGTCACTCTAAGTCGGAGTGCACTTCTCCCCAAGCTCGCTGCCTCAACTGCGGTGAGGCCCTTCCTACCTTCTCCCATGCCTGTGTCCATTACAAGCTTGAGGCAGCCGTCCTCAACCTGAAGCACCGGGAGCGTTTATCTTTTCCTGAGGCGAGGCGCCAGTTTCGCCGGCTCCCGCCTTATACTAACGTCTCTTATGCTCGCGTGTTGCGCTCTTCCTCTCCTCGTCCTTCCCTCCCTCCTCAGACTCACAACCGTTTCCGGGCCTTGGACCCTGATATGCCCACTGCCCCCTCCTCTGTTCCTTTGCGTTCTGTCCCGAGGGGTCCCCCCTCCTGGTCCTCTGTCTGGGGTTCCCCTTCTTTCTACCCGATCTGTCATGTCTCCTGTGTCTTCTTCCTCGTGTCCCTCCGATCCTCCTTCCCATCCTCTTCCTCCATCTATCGGCTCTCCCCGCCGCCTGTCGGTGCAGGCGGATGTCCATCGCTCTCCTAACGGCCGTCGCGTGTGCTCTCGTTCAGCTTCTCCTGTTGAGACACTGGAATCCGTTGCCCGATACATAGTTACTGGGACACCAGTCTCTTTAAGTCAGAAGCATAAACCTGGCTCCTCTCCCTCCTCCCTGGCGGGTAAGAAGGCTTCGCTTTCTTCCTCAGCTCCTACTCTGGCTCTGTTGCTCCTTCCCCTCCCATTTCAGTGATTGCGTCCCCCTGTTCCTGCTATGGAGGTTTCTTTGGCCCCTGCTTCCCTTTCGGTTGCTGCTCTTGCTGAGGTGCGCTCCCCTCTTTCTACTCCCCCTCTTCCTGCTGCTGTCCTTGACTGCTCCTCTCCGTTGTCTCCCACTCTCCCTCCTCCTCCTCCTCCTCCTCCGGACCCCGCCCGTCCACCTCTGACCTGTTCTCCCGTTTCCTTCCCTCCGTCTTTGCTCAGTTTACCCATGCCCCCTAACCCTGACTTTGCTAACCCTGAACCCGACCCTGATATTCTTGAACGTGCTCTGTTGCTCTTTCGTCTTTGTTTCTTCCTTGTTCTCTGTTTTTGTCCTTTCTCTTCTCGTCGTTGTCCATTCTTCAATGGAACGTTATTACGCCAATTTCCTCGAACTCCACCTTCTGATTTCGTGGTTTTCGCCCCTTTGTGTCTGTCTCCAGGAGCCGATGCTTGGTGCTCGTCCTGGTCGTTTTCGTGGCTATTCCTTTCTCTCCCCCCCCCCCTCAGCTGTTGCTGGGGCTTCTAATTCTTCTGCTCTCTTGATTCGTGCTGATGTTCCCTTTGTTCCTTTACTTTTTCCTTCGCCTCTCCATTGTTCTGCTGCTCGTATCTTTGTGGGGAAATGGTACACAGTTTGTTCTATTTATCTCCCCCCCCGAGTGTCCCGCTTTCTCTTCCTGATTTCAAACTCCTCCTAGACTCCTTGCCGGAGCCTGTGCTCCAGCTGGGTGACTTCAATTGTCGTCATTCTCTTTGGGGTGACGTTCTGACGAATACCCGGGGTCGCCTTCTTGAGCCGTTTCTCCTCTCTTCTTCTCTGTCTCTTCTGAATTCTAGTGAGCCCACTCATTTGGACTCTCGGACTAGCACCCTTTCTTGTCTTGATCTTTCTCTCTGCTCTTCTTCTCTTTACTTAGATTTCACGTGGCAGGTTCTTGATGACCTCCATGGAATTGATCATTTCCAAATCCTTGTTTCCTTTTCTCTTTTCGTCCTTCCCTCTCTTTCCCTAGGTGGCAGTTTGCTAAGGCGGACTGGACCCTATTTACCCTCAGTGCTGCTCTCTCTGGCCTCTCCCTTCTGCCTCTCTCTCGCGCTCTCCTCCTTTTTCATGACACTGTCTTCAACGCTGCCCTCTGCTCTATTCCTCGCTCTTCCTCTCGGGGTCCACGGAAGTGCATTCCCTGGTGGAATGCGGACTGTGCTCGGGCTGTCCGCTGTAAGCGTGCAGCCTGGAAGAGACACCGCCGTAGGCAGACGACCGATTCTTTTCTTTCGGATAGCGAGTGCGGTGGCCCGTAGGGCCATCCGTACGGCTAAACGTGAATGTTGGGCATCTTATGTCTCAACAATTACGTCCGAAACTCCTCTGGCCCAGATCTGGAAGCGTATGCGCAAGATAGCGTACAAGTTCGTTCCCGATGTTTCACCGGTCCTTCACCTCCATGATACTCTTGTGGCGGACCCGTTACAGGTCGCTTCCGTACTGGGTTCCCACTTTTCTTCTGTTAGCTCTGGTCTTCATCTTCCCCAATCTTTCCTTCTTCGTAAACCTGTCCTTGAGTCTCATCCTTTAGATTTCTGCACTCGTCTTCAGCTTCGCTATAATGATCCCTTCTCTCTCTCTGAACTTCGTTCTGCCCTGGCCCTCTGCGGTTCTATGGCGGTGGGCTCCGATGGTATTCATTATGAGATGCTTCGCCATCTCCCTCCGTGCACGTCTCAGTATTTACTGAGTCTGTATAATCGGATCTGGGAGTCGTCGTCAGTCCCTGAGGACTGGCTCGATGCCGTTGTCCTCCCTGTTCGCAAACTGGGGTTTCTGGGTACTTCCCCTAAGAACTTTCGCCCCATTGCCCTCACAAGTTGTGTCTGCAAACTCTTTGAACGTATGGTTAACGTTCGTCTGATGTGGTTCCTGGAACACCATCACCTCCTCTCCCATTCTCAATTTGGTTTCCGCAAGTGCCGGAGCACGACAGATGTCCTGGTGAACTTGGAGGTCTATATTCGTACTGCTTTTGCTGTGAAGACCTCCGTTGTTGCCGTCCTTTTTGACCTGGAAAAGGCTTACGACACCACTTGGCGGTATCATATTCTATCTCAACTTCATTCTTTTGGCCTTCGTGGTCGTCTCCCTCTCTTTCTCCGCAGCTTCCTCTCTCGTCGTTCCTTTCGGGTGCGCCTTGGTACCGCTCTCTCTGCCTCTTTTCAGCAATACGAAGGTGTGCCCCAGGGTAGTGTTCTGAGCTCTACTCTTTTTCTGGTTGCCCTCATAGGTCTTCTTTCCTCTCTTCCTTCAGGTGTCTTCTCCGCTATGTCGATGATCTTACCCTTTGCTGTCAGGGTGATGATTCGCCTCTCCTTCAGCGCTGGCTTCAACTTGCAATTGATGCCGTGTCATCTTGGGCCACCGATCATGGCTTCAAGTTCTCTACTTCTAAGACTTGTGCCATGACTTTTACGCGGAAACGGGTCGTTCTTCGTCCCTCTTTGTCACTTTGTGGTCATCCCCTTAAGTACAAAGATTCCGCGAAGATTTTGGGGTTATTCCTTGACACTCGTTTGTCTTGGTCTCCCCATATCTCTTACCTCCGTGTTGAGTGCTCTAAGGCCCTTACCCTCCTTCGGGTCTTGTCCCATACTTCTTGGGGGGCAGATAGGCGCACTCTTCTTGCTTTACATTCCTCTCTCGTCCTGTCTAAGCTCGATTATGGTTGCCCTGCTTACTCGTCTGCTTGTCCTTCTACTCTTCGCCGTCTTGATGCTTTGCACCATACTGGGTTGCGCCTCAGTTCTGGTGCCTTTCGTTCGACTCCCGTCCTTAGCTTGTATGTTGACACTGGCTTCCTGTCTCTCCAAGACCGCCGTAATCGCTACTGTCTTCGCTATCATGCGCGGTCCTTGCAACATCTTTCCTCTCGCCTCTGTCGTGCTTTAACTTTTACCCCTCCTGCGGTTCCTGTTCCTCTTCACCGCCTCCCTCTTTCTGTCCGGTTATCTCGTGTAAAAGGACTCTCTTTCCGTTCGTATTTCTAATGTGTCTCCTCGTGTTGTTCCTTCTTTGCCCCCGTGGAGAGTCCCTCTTCCGCGGTTTTGTACATCCTTGACCCGTATCGCTAAAGCTTTTACCCCTCCTACAGTTCTAAAACGCCTTTTCCTTGAGCACTTTTCTTCACACTCCCGCTCCGTTTCTGTCTTCACCGATGGGTCTAAGTCTGCGGACGGTGTTGGCTACTGTTGTTTTTCCTGATCGCACTTATGTGTCGCTTACCTCCGGGGACTAGCATCTTTACAACGGAGCTTTATGCTATTCTCTATGCTCTTCGTCTCCTGCTTTCTCGTTGTCAGTCTTCCTTTGTAGTTGTTGTTGACTCTCGTAGTGCCCTCATGGCTCTCAGGTCCTTTAATTCGGTTCAACCAGTAGTGTCGAGATCCAGCATTGGCTGTTTCTTGTTCACAGAAAATTTAAGTCGGTTGAGTTTTGTTGGGTTCCCAGCCATATTGGTGTGTCTTTAAATGAGCATGTGGATGCTGCCGCCAAGGAAGCTGTCCGCTCTTGTCCCATCTCTCATTAAGGTATTCCGTATTCCGACTTTTACCCGGTTATCCATTCCTCCGTCCTTACCCGTTGGCAGGCTTCTTGGTTGTCTGTTACTGGTAACAAACTACGTACTCTTAAATGTTGTGTTTCCTCGTGGCCGTCCTCCTTCCACCGTAACCAGCGGTGGAAAACAGCTCTGGCGAGGTTGCGTATTGGCCATACTCGTTTAACCCATGGTCACTTGATGGAGCGCCGCCCTGCTCCTTATTGTCCTAGTTGCATTGTCCCTCTAACGGTCGTGCATGTCCTTCTTGAATGTCTTGACTTCCAGGACGAGCGTGTGTCTTGCTTTCCGACCGCCCCTCGCGGTCACTTGTCCCTCAATAGAATTCTTGGCGACTCGGATACTTTTGATATTGTTCGCCTTATGCGTTTTTGTTCTCGTATTGGCATCCTGGGTGATATTTAGCGCCCTCTGATTATTTTGCTTATTTGATGGTGCAACATAGCCTTCCCGGTTTGGTGCCTTCTTTTGATAATTACTTACTTATTAAACAGTTCACAAGTATGAAAACTTCCCAATCAACTGTTGTTATTGTTATAAACAGCCTCTTGGCGCTTCGGGGCTCATTAACTGTTTAATAATTGTAAACAAAGCACCCAAAGATTGAGAAGATGTACACGTTCGTAAGTGCTTGCGTAACTGCTTGGTGAATCTGGCACCAGGTCTGCCAAATTTGAAATTCCCAAAGAACCCCTAAATATATGAAACAGATGTGAGAAAAATCTGGCGCCTTAAGTTTCTCTCAAATAACTTTTTCGTGTCTTAAGGTAATTTCCTCATGATCACTGTTACATATCTTCTTTTAAAATGCTACTTATCAGTGTCTCCCTGTTACTCAAGTCAATGTTTTGCCAACACAATAAGATAATATAATTTTGTTTAATGAAGGAATCATAAATTTAAAATTAATTATTTTCCTGTATAGCAAATAAAAGTTTATTGTACTCAAATTAGTCGGTGTTTATTGTTAGACCCAGAAGCTCTAGATATTAGTTCCCGTAAAAGCTGTTCTTTTCACTTAGTTTGATGGATTGTGTAAATTCAATTAGTAGGTAGATTATTTTCCATTTAATTCTCTCAACAGTTTGCTGAGCTCAAATTTCAGTTCCACTCTCAAACTGCATTTAATACTTAGACGTATTGCCACTGCCCATCCTCGACCGAAATGCATTAGTGTAAAATAATTGGTATCCTCTATTAAACTGTTAATTATTCCGTGTTTTCTTCATACATTGGCCTTTGTTAGTGGTTTCATTTATTGTTGTATGTCGTAAACTCAAGCCCAGATTCGTTCTGAATACATTATTTCACCCTACTGTATATCACTAGCCTCATGAAATTAACTTCATACAATCTATTTTTTTCAATATTTTTTTTCAGTATTTTTTTCAGTAGTAGCAGTAGGGTTGTACTAGAAATTGGCAACCCTTGGCCATAAACGCACTAGAAAAGCCTGCCTATCATATACAACTCGTAACCTCAAATTAAGTTCCTATCCCCGAATCATCACTATAACTCTCCACACCCGGTTAGTCTCCCATACAATACTCTCACATTGCAGACTCGTCTGGAGTCAACAAGATCACATCGGGTCCCCACATTAGGCTGGTTTCTGTCACTGTCACAAGCAGATAAAGAGGAGTACTTGATGAAACCGCAGCTTCCACAAGACTGCCCTCCAGCTGGTCATTGCATTCACCTCCACACCCAGCATCCCAAGGACCTATAGTTTACATTAAACGTATATCTATTTGTTTCCAAGAACTTTGGATCAACCTTTGTGACCTTTTGGCTGTAACATTGGCTTACGTGGCCCAAGGCTGTCTTAATCTTTGACCATACCTCCGTGTGACCACAATCTGACTACTCGTGTGTATTACCACTCATTTTCCTCCGCCATTTGATAAGTGATGTAGTTCTTGATTCACTACCTCATACTTTCTCCTATGTTGTATATTGCAACAGTACATCGACCTAATTCACGTTGAAGCGGCTACAACAGCAGCCACAGCTTCCAATGGCCATAACCATATCACTATTACTGTGGTGCCTACAACACTCCTACGCACTTGACTCTGCAAAAGCTGCTACACGCCTACCATGAAAAGTATATCGTGTAACTAGCATACATGGTGTTCTTGCTAATGAAAGCTTTCCAATTATTCATTAATGGAATTGCATTACTCGTACAATACCTTTGTCATTGCAACTATATTTAAATTCCTCTTTGTTTTTAGCTCGGTGAATATTTTTTACCGAGACGCAGACAGTGGGCTTGATCATATTGCGTATCATATCATACTCGGTTACAAGTATCCCTGGGAATTCTAATTATCTGCCGATGTAGACCTGACCAAATGTAAACTGTGTCAACAAAATTATTCGCACACCCTCCGCCACTATGTGATGGAGTGCGAAAAGATACGTGAATTTAGAGACAATTCTATAACCAATGTTCCAGCGATGTGTAAATATTTCATTCAAAATGATCTGGTTCCAGAAATTTTAGTCAAATATCCCTAGTTTGCTAACTGTAGGTAGTAACTAAGTGATTGTAACCTATCCACCGCTGCCCACTGGATGGGGTGCGGTGTGCAGGACAAACATATAAATTGTGACACTAGCTCTCCATATATGTCAGTTGCTTATTTTAGAACATGTAATTGAGGTCGATCTCGAACCCATTGTTGATGTGACGACTTATATTGAATTTTGTAACTAGCTCAAGATTGTAACTTGCTTACCTTACCTTAAGGTTACCTTGAGGTGCTTCCGGGGCTTAGCGTCCCCGCGGCCCGGTCGTCGCCCAGGCCTCCTGGTTGCCGGACTGATCAACCAGGCTGTTGGACGCGGCTGCTCGCAGCCTGACGTATGAGTCACAGCCTGGTTGATCAGGTATCCTTTGGAGGTGCTTATCCAGTTCTCTCTTGAACACTGTGAGGGGTCGGCCAGTTATGCCCCTTATGTGTAGTGGAAGCATGTTGAACAGTCTCGGACCTCTGATGTTGATAGTTCTCTCTCAGAGTACCTGTTGCACCTCTGTTGTTCAACGGGGGTATTCTGCACATCCTGCCATGTCTTCTGGTCTCATGTGATGTTATTTCTGTGTGCAGGTTTGGGACCAGCCCCTCTAATATTTTCCACGTGTAAATTATTATGTACCTCTCCCGCGTGCGCTCAAGGGAGTACAGTTTTAGGCTCTTTAGTCGGTCCCAATAGTTTAGATGTTTTACTGAGTGGATTCTAGCAGTAAAGGATCTCTGCACGCTCTCCAGGTCAGCAATTTCTCCAGCTTTGAAAGGTGCTGTCATTGTGCAGCAGTACTCCACTCTAGAGAGCACAAGCGTTTTGAAAAGTATCCTCATCGGTATAGCATCTCTAGTGTGAAAAGTTCTTGTTATCCAACCTGTCATTTTTCTTGCAGTTGTGACGGCTACTTTATTGTGTTCTTTAAAGGTAAGGTCTTCCGACATGAGTACACCCAGATCCTTCACATTGCCTTTTCGTTCTATGTTATGATTTGCCTGAGTTTTGTACGTGGTTTCCGTTTTTATATTTTCATTTTTTCCATAGCGCATGAGCTGGAACTTATCTTCGTTAAACACCATATTATTTTCTGTAGCCCATAGAAAGACCTGATCTACATCTGACTGGAAGTTCGCCGTGTCCTCTATGTTGCCTACTCTCATGAAGATCCTAGTGTCATCTGCAACGGATGATACAGTGCTATAGGTTGTGTTTTTGTCTATGTGCTTAGCTAAATTAATTGTGGGGTTCAGTCCGAGCCCATTATGTGCCTCTGTAACCCTTTCCACTACCGCCCACAAGATGGGTATGGGGTGCATAATAAATGAACTAAACTAAACTAACTCATATTGCGTCACACTATTTCTTATTAACTTTATCACTTGGCCGCAGAGAATATACCCAAGCACTTGCATTTGTAGAGCAGAGGGTTTTGCCTAACCAGCGCATGTGCCAAGATCTCAACACATGTCCAGACTTTTGTTGTGATGCTCAGCTTGTCTGCTTAGTTTCCGCACATGGTTTTATCCCATTCAACTCAAGTGGTTCTACGTTTTAACCCGTGTTCTTGATTTCTTTGACGTCCTTTGCCGCCTTAACTCAATTGATCCACCACTCGCCAGCTATGTCGATGGGGCTTCTCCTTTGGATCCCTGCGAGACACCTTGCCCTACATTATGGTTTCACCTGCTTCATTAGCCTGTCAATATCTGCCCTAATCTCCAGGCAGTGCACACAGGGCCATTGTGTGTGCCATTATTCCAAGAATAATTACTAGCCAGACAATGACACCCGACTACATTTGACTAGAGCATATTTACATAATCCTGAGCTTTTATTTATATTACAAATTTAGTACTGTACCTGGATGGCGTTCTGGAAGTTCTTTTACTCCCCAAGCCCGGCCGGAGGACCAGGCTTGACTCATTGAGCGCTTGGTCCAGCAGGCTATTGCTTGGAGCGGCCTGCAGGCCCACATATCCACCACAGCCCGGTTGGTCCTGCACTTCTTGAAGAAAACTGTCAAATTTTCTCTTGAAGACGAACACGTTTGTTCCGGCAATATTTCTTATGCTCGCTGGGAGTATGTTGAACAACCGTGAACTTCTGATGTTTATACAGTGTTCTCTGTGCCTTTGGGCCAACTCTTCAATGATTCTAATCTGAATTTTCATTTCATATCGTTCACTCCAGTATGTTGTTATTTTACTGGGATTTGGGAGCTTGCCCTCCATTATTTTCGATCTGTATATTATTTGATACGTCACTCATCTCCTTTCTAGGGAGAACATTTAGAGCTCTTAGAGACGATCCCAATAAGTTAAGTGCTTTATCGTGTCTGTCTATGCCCTTTGTTTTCTGTATTCCCTCTTTCAGTAATCTCTCCTGCCCTTACGGAGGAAGCGAGTATCGAACAGTACTAATGACGTACAGCAGAAGTGATGTGAATAGTACAGCCATTGTGAGTGGATCCCTGGATTTGACGTTTCTCATAATCCATCCTATCATTTTTCTGGATGATGCTAAATTTGCTTTGTTATGCTCCCTTAACGTTAGGGCATCAGTCATTATTATTCCCCTATCATTTACATTATGCTTTCCTACTATGGGCAGATTTCATTGTGTTTTGTACCCTATATTTTGTTTAATGTCCTCATTTTTACCGTACCAGAGTTACTGGAATTTACCAATTATAACAGGCTATTTTCTGCCGCCTAGTCGAAAATCTTATTGATATCCGTTTGTAGGTTATCAATGTCTTCAACAGAATTCAGTTTCATGTTGATTTGTCATCTGCAGAAGGTGATGCGACGCTGTGACTTGTATAAATGTCTCTCTGATATGGGAATAAGGAAAAAAGTGGTGCAAGGACTATACTCTGCGATAGACCTTTTAACTGTGCTTGAACTCTTGTTTGCTTGACAGTTGCTCTGTGTTCTATTCCACATAAATTTTAATACCACCGACCTACTTTATCTGATATTCCCATTGACCTTATTTAGTGTTACTACTCTATGGTCACATGTATCAAATGCCTTTGAAGTCATCATATACCAAACTGATCACTGTTTGGTGATTTTTTCTGTTTCTTCTTTTTTTTCTTCTTTTCAAACTGTTTTTCTTCTAATGCCTCTTTGATTTTGTCGTAGTGGTAAAGTAGCTGCGTGAGGCATTATCTTCCCACTCTAAATCCTTGTTGATCTGGGTTGAGATGATCATAGGTCTCCATATAACTGGAAACCTGCCTCCTGATCCCTCTCTCAAATACTTTAATTATGTGGGACGTTAGTGTGACTAGTCAATAATTCATTGTCATTACTTTGCTCCCTCCCTTGTAAAGAGCAAAATATGTGAAATCTATTGATTTAGGTGAATTTTGTATCTCTCCTGTGTGCAAGCTTTCTCCACACAATGCTACTGGCACTTGGCATTCCTTTATACATATTAAGTGCATGGGCATGTTGTCAATTTCTCCTTCAAAATCTGCAGAATTCGTGTTCGCATCAGATATATATTCAGGAATTTGCCATATCACGATTACCGTGTTATCCTCTGTATGAACCATCACTTGTAAGAATAGGTCCAATACTGACTGTGGCTTGTTTTTTTCCCATAAGTGAAGGAATATTTTGTTTTCCTTCTTTAATGCCATTTTTGTGTTCTAATTGCATTTCTAAAATGTTACACGATTGCTTTAGTCTTTGCTAGATGTTTTAAAACTGTTTAAATTATTTTATTGTTGAGATAGTCGTGTCTCTTTAGCAGTTTTTTTTTATCTTTTTGTAGCCGCGTTTGATTGTTCTTTCTACGTTGGTCCTCATTCTGTCTTTCAACAAAGGAACAAGTCTTAGACTGTGTATTCTTGGGAAGTCAGTTTTGTCTTTTGTGGGATTATTATTACTTAAAACATTCAATGGAATTATTTTTAAGTTCCCTGTCTATCTTTACCCAGTCTATCGTTTTATTAAAATTGAATGTATTGAATAACCCCTCATACATGATCATTGTTTTAGGTTTATTACAGGTATTATGTTTGCTGTTCAATGAGCTTGTGATCTAAGTATGTGGTATGCGACTGTAATGTCCTTGATTATCTCTTTAGTCTGCGAAATTTTCAGATCTAGAATAATTTCGTAATTAGTTGACTCTCTGCTGGTTGAGGGAAAATTTGTCACAGAATCTAAGGAGTTCTTTAATCTGTGGTTGGTTATGTCCAGATAGATTTCCTGGTATAATATTCTTGGTCGCTAGTCTCCATCTTAGACTGGGCAGGTTGATGTCACCTAGGAAGGTATCATTTATTGGGTTTGCCAGATTATCGAGACTATTCTCTCTGATTTGTAAATTCCTCAGCCGTTGCATCTGGTGGTTTGAATATTAGAATTTAAGTTATTTTTTTTTATTACCAGTAGTTAACTACCACCTCATTTCTAGAGTTAAGCTCAGAGCATACAAGGCCCTATCTTGTATACAAACTTACTCCTCCATGTGACATTTACCCAGTCACATCTATATAAATTATATTCTGGTATCCAGATACCACTGTCAAAGATGTCTTGCATGGGTTTCTGTGAGAGGTCCAAATACTGCATTTGGCTCGGTGAGGTTATTTATGAACGGTACTTAGTTATTTACTTTTGTTTTAAGACCTTGTATGTTGATAAAGATGAATGAGGTTACTCCATTTGGGGTAATTTGATGAAGATTTTTCAGGCAGGTCCATTATGTGTTGGGATTGTCGGTTTTGATCTGACCAGTACTGATTGTTAAAGGGTTGTTGCCTGTCGTAGCTGGAGCTTTGTTGTGGGGTGTAATTGCATGTGTGATTCTGGTAAGAAAGTGGGTCTTTCAGCCAGTTCCACACACAATGTTCTACCTTTTGAAACCCCTTTCGTCTGGGTATAAAATAAACTGGCTTCTCTCCAAAGCCATTTTCGTGTTTGACACTTTATTTAGCGTTTTGTGCCTTCCTCGTGAAAGTGTGGACAGCTGAGGGCGTAGCATTTTCTCTCCTTGAGTGAGGTTTCGTACATGTCAGGATGGAGAAATCTGCATGTTGATTTAAAGCGACATTTTCCTTTCCTTAGTATATATTGTGACGATAATCTTTTTCAAGTGAGATTGAGCCTGCTCTTCCCTATATCATTTACGTCATTCTACAAGTACAAGATACTACATTAAAGATACGTCCACCAGTATCACAAAACGTTTTGCCCAGGAAGCAAAGCGTACCTTGCACCACCAGACACAGCGGCTCTCCACCCGTCGTCAACGAGCAAACTACCCATTTTCCGCCTGCCTGCTCCTGATTGGCTGGTGTATCGCCGACAGCACCTGCACTCACGCCCTCTACCTGAGTCGACGTCTGGGCCAGCTCACGCCGTCCTCCTTAGAATATCTTTGTGCTCTTAGGAGTTGACATCTCTCTCTGATAGTACACGACAGCCAGGGAGAGAGAGAGTTGACATCTATCAGAGAGAGATGTCAACTCCTAAGAGCACAAAGATATTCTAAGGAGGACGGCGTGAGCTGGCCCAGACGTCGACTCAGGTAGAGGGCGTGAGTGCAGGTGCTGTCGGCGATACACCAGCCAATCAGGAGCAGGCAGGCGGAAAATGGGTAGTTTGCTCGTTGACGACGGGTGGAGAGCCGCTGTGTCTGGTGGTGCAAGGTACGCTTTGCTTCCTGGGCAAAACGTTTTGTGATACTGGTGGACGTATCTTTAATGTAGTATCTTGTACTTGTAGAATGACGTAAATGATATAGGGAAGAGCAGGCTCAATCTCACTTGAAAAAGATTATCGTCACAATATATACTAAGGAAAGGAAAATGTCGCTTTAAATCAACATGCAGATTTCTCCATCCTGACATGTACGAAACCTCACTCAAGGAGAGAAAATGCTACGCCCTCAGCTGTCCACACTTTCACGAGGAAGGCACAAAACGCTAAATAAAGTGTCAAACACGAAAATGGCTTTGGAGAGAAGCCAGTTTATTTTATACCCAGACGAAAGGGGTTTCAAAAGGTAGAACATTGTGTGTGGAACTGGCTGAAAGACCCACTTTCTTACCAGAATCACACATGCAATTACACCCCACAACAAAGCTCCAGCTACGACAGGCAACAACCCTTTAACAATCAGTACTGGTCAGATCAAAACCGACAATCCCAACACATAATGGACCTGCCTGAAAAATCTTCATCAAATTACCCCAAATGGAGTAACCTCATTCATCTTTATCAACATACAAGGTCTTAAAACAAAAGTAAATAACTAAGTACCGTTCATAAATAACCTCACCGAGCCAAATGCAGTATTTGGACCTCTCACAGAAACCCATGCAAGACATCTTTGACAGTGGTATCTGGATACCAGAATATAATTTATATAGATGTGACTGGGTAAATGTCACATGGAGGAGTAAGTTTGTATACAAGATAGGGCCTTGTATGCTCTGAGCTTAACTCTAGAAATGAGGTGGTAGTTAACTACTGGTAATAAAAAAAAATAACTTAAATTCTAATATTCAAACCACCAGATGCAACGGCTGAGGAATTTACAAATCAGAGAGAATAGTCTCGATAATCTGGCAAACCCAATAAATGATACCTTCCTAGGTGACATCAACCTGCCCAGTCTAAGATGGAGACTAGCGACCAAGAATATTATACCAGGAAATCTATCTGGACATAACCAACCACAGATTAAAGAACTCCTTAGATTCTGTGACAAATTTTCCCTCAACCAGCAGAGAGTCAACTAATTACGAAATTATTCTAGATCTGAAAATTTCGCAGACTAAAGAGATAATCAAGGACATTACAGTCGCATACCACATACTTAGATCACAAGCTCATTGAACAGCAAACATAATACCTGTAATAAACCTAAAACAATGATCATGTATGAGGGGTTATTCAATACATTCAATTTTAATAAAACGATAGACTGGGTAAAGATAGACAGGGAACTTAAAAATAATTCCATTGAATGTTTTAAGTAATAATAATCCCACAAAAGACAAAACTGACTTCCCAAGAATACACAGTCTAAGACTTGTTCCTTTGTTGAAAGACAGAATGAGGACCAACGTAGAAAGAACAATCAAACGCGGCTACAAAAAGATAAAAAAAAACTGCTAAAGAGACACGACTATCTCAACAATAAAATAATTTAAACAGTTTTAAAACATCTAGCAAAGACTAAAGCAATCGTGTAACATTTTAGAAATGCAATTAGAACACAAAAATGGCATTAAAGAAGGAAAACAAAATATTCCTTCACTTATGGGAAAAAAACAAGCCACAGTCAGTATTGGACCTATTCTTACAAGTGATGGTTCATACAGAGGATAACACGGTAATCGTGATATGGCAAATTCCTGAATATATATCTGATGCGAACACGAATTCTGCAGATTTTGAAGGAGAAATTGACAACATGCCCATGCACTTAATATGTATAAAGGAATGCCAAGTGCCAGTAGCATTGTGTGGAGAAAGCTTGCACACAGGAGAGATACAAAATTCACCTAAATCAATAGATTTCACATATTTTGCTCTTTACAAGGGAGGGAGCAAAGTAATGACAATGAATTATTGACTAGTCACACTAACGTCCCACATAATTAAAGTATTTGAGAGAGGGATCAGGAGGCAGGTTTCCAGTTATATGGAGACCTATGATCATCTCAACCCAGATCAACAAGGATTTAGAGTGGGAAGATAATGCCTCACGCAGCTACTTTACCACTACGACAAAATCAAAGAGGCATTAGAAGAAAAACAGTTTGAAAAGAAGAAAAAAAAGAAGAAACAGAAAAAATCACCAAACAGTGATCAGTTTGGTATATGATGACTTCAAAGGCATTTGATACATGTGACCATAGAGTAGTAACACTAAATAAGGTCAATGGGAATATCAGATAAAGTAGGTCGGTGGTATTAAAATTTATGTGGAATAGAACACAGAGCAACTGTCAAGCAAACAAGAGTTCAAGCACAGTTAAAAGGTCTATCGCAGAGTATAGTCCTTGCACCACTTTTTTCCTTATTCCCATATCAGAGAGACATTTATACAAGTCACAGCGTCGCATCACCTTCTGCAGATGACAAATCAACATGAAACTGAATTCTGTTGAAGACATTGATAACCTACAAACGGATATCAATAAGATTTTCGACTAGGCGGCAGAAAATAGCCTGTTATAATTGGTAAATTCCAGTAACTCTGGTACGGTAAAAATGAGGACATTAAACAAAATATAGGGTACAAAACACAATGAAATCTGCCCATAGTAGGAAAGCATAATGTAAATGATAGGGGAATAATAATGACTGATGCCCTAACGTTAAGGGAGCATAACAAAGCAAATTTAGCATCATCCAGAAAAATGATAGGATGGATTATGAGAAACGTCAAATCCAGGGATCCACTCACAATGGCTGTACTATTCACATCACTTCTGCTGTACGTCATTAGTACTGTTCGATACTCGCTTCCTCCGGGAGGACGGAGGACTGTTCCATTCATGTCCTTGTGGAAAGATTGTATCATGCTGAGTAGGGTGGGTGGGCAGCCAATGGCTGTGGCTAAATTTCAGCTAAATTGGCTGAAAACAGGACGGCTCCTCTGTAGTCAGCCACTGGAGAGATCATTAATTAAAGGCCATGATCAACAGATGAATCGCTGAGTGGAACATTACTCCAAACTCTACTCCAGAGAGAACTAGGTCAGCGTAGAGGTCTTGGATGCAATCGAGTACCAGCCCATCATGGAAGAACTTTACCTTGAACCAACTGTGGGAGTAGTTGAGAAAGCACTGGATTCACTTCCCTCAGGAAAGGTCCCAGGAGGCGACGGGATTCCGCCTGAAGTTCTCAAGTGCGCTCGTGGAACACTTAAAACTGAGCTTCATGAACTTCTGTGCCAGTGCTGGAGGGAAGTTCGGTTCCACAAGACACGAGATATGCAATCATCACCACTCTCTACAAAAATAAAGGCGACAAGCGATGTCAACAACTATAGAGGCATCTCTACAGCGTCGTCGGCAAACTCTTCGCCAGGAGCGTCTTGGTCAGGCTTCAGATTCTTGCTGAAAGAGTGTACCCTGAGTCACAGTACGGTTTCCGATCAGAGAGGTCGACCACTGACGGTGTTCTTCCTGAGACAGCTTCAAGAAAAGTGCAGGAAGCAGAGAAAATTCCTGTACTTCGCCTTCACTGCCCTTACAAAGGCCTTCGACCGCGTGATTAGGGACGGACTCTTCAAGATCTTGGCCAAAATTGGCTGCCCACCCACCCTACTCAGCATGATACAATCTTTCCACAAGGACATGAATGGAACAGTCTTGTACAACGGCTGCATTTTCTGACCCATTCAACATCAACACTGGTGCATTCCTCCTCCAACCCTCTTCGGCATCATCGCGATCCTCACCAAGCATGCTCTTGGAACAACCACAGAGGGCTTACAATAATTACAATATTCGTGCTCTAATTGTGGTGACAAGGAGTTCAGGGGGTATTTTAATGGGTAGCAAGTAGTTGGCTACAAGTAATTGGGGAAGGAGTGTCCCCGAATGTAAAGATGTTACCACCGTACATGTGGATTGCCGACATTACGTTGGCTTTGGCAAGGGCCATCATCTCGTCCACCTTCGGACTGTACATGGAGTGTGGTGTTAGTTGGTGGCAGGTAGATGCGATTACGGGTGTGGACTGCAGTTAGGCGCTGGGTTGAGGGCTTTGAAGTATAGTCTGGATGTGAGGTTGGGGGTGGAGTGGTTTGTGTGTGTGTGGGGTGGGGAAGACGTGTTCAAGCTTCTTGTGCTTTGCTTCGCACATTGCTCAGAATAGCCTTGTGTGACGATATCAAAATCATCTGTGGAGAGATGCGACAATATCGATGCCATCTGTGAAAATGCACTCCAACTCCAATTCTTGTAGGTGTGACGAGGACATCATCTATTGATGAAGGTGTAGTAAGGTCAGCCCCATCTGTGGAATGCTCCTGATCATATTCATTTAAAAGGTGGATCAATGACAATTCTCACTGGTGAGGGAGGTGGTGATACCAACGCCATTTTTATTTATATACAGGAAGATACATTGGGGGTTAAGAGGGTGATGAGCCATAATCTCCTGCTCCCCAGCTGAACATGAGGGTTTGCATTTGATGTGGAGGAGTTAATCCCTGTAGATTATCATGACGGCATCAACTCTGACCTCGTGACTCGGTGACGGTTGACCTGTCCATGGTTAACTTGTACAGAGGTGTAACTTTTTTCATTGTCTGCTGCCACCTGACTGGCGCCGCGCCTGTCGGTTGTTCATGCTCCACGTGGCTTGTTCATGCTGTTATGATGTTCATGATGTACTACTATGTACTGCTCTCTTGTTACAGTGATTGAGATAAAGAACCCGGTTACTGGCCAAGTAAGGCCATAACACCTTCCGTGTGAGCAATTGATTGTAGTGTACTAGTGGACGAATAGGCATAATAAGGGAGATATTAATAAGGTATTATATGTTTCACTGAATAGAACGCGAAATAATAGATATAAATTGAACAAGTTTAGATTTAGGAAAGACCTGGGTAAATACTAGTTTGGTAACAGCGTTGTTGACTTTTAGAACAAATTACTGGGTAACACAAGACATAGGAACTCTTGAGTTTGGGTGGATATAAATAGGAGCTGCTTCGTATGGACCAATGGGGTGTGGACTTCGTATGGATTTCTGCAGTTTCCTTCATCCCCATGTTCTTACGTTTTTATTCTTGTTCCCGATTTGTTCATGCTCTATCAAAATTATTCCATGATTGCGAGATTCAAACATACTGGAATAGTATACACACGGCTTTAAAAACGAATCGTATAACACCACCAGTCACTTCAGAGAATATTATTAATTGAATATTATGTCCGCTTGACCTTCACTATGCTTGTGAAAATATTTAGTTTAATATTTTAAACATTTTCAGTAGATACTACTGTTGTTGTCAGTCTTTGAACATTATCAACAGCATTTTCATCATTAATACATGACTAGTAAAATCTCCCAGAGTTCTTTTGCTGATGTCTAATGCCCTATTATAAGAAACATCTGAATTTATGTTAATAAAACCAATGTTGTCCTCAATGATTTAAAACCTACATCATTTGTATACTTATCATACCTGCAATGTGTTCCTGCATTGTAACCCGAGCTCCCTCACACACCTGTAGCACCCTCGCACATACCTGTAGTTCCCTCACACACCTGTATGCATATCATACCTGCAATGTGTTCATGTATTGTAACCTGAGCTCCCCACGTGTTGCGATACAAGTAGTTTTAACAGCAGTGACCATGTGGAGGGCACGGTGGACATTACCTCTAGCTCCCTCATACACACCTGAAGCGCCCTTGCACACACCTGCAGCTCCAACACACCTGCAATAGAAAAGCCCTTTTTAGTATGTTTCGAGCTTATTAACTAGTGCATAAAACTTTAAAATGTATATAAATCTATACAAGTACATATATGTAAGGGACATTTGCAGACATTCAGGAAATATAAAAGGAATAGAATACAGTTATAACCATCACCAAAAAGTATTTATATTGTGACGGTAAAGTCTAAGGGAGGTGGCAGCTCTAGCCAATATTCTCAGCACCTGATTATTATTATTATCGGCTTGTACATTATTTTGTTTTAGAGTAAATTTCACATCTATTAATTATTCATGTTTTGTTTGTTGACTTGTTTTGAATTTTACGTAAGCCAAGGGATTGTCTTTGTTCATATCTTGTTTTCTAAAGTAATTAAAATTTCATTGTTTATTTTGAGTTTTGCGTGTCTTCCCATTACCTTACCACAGACAAACAGGCAAGCAGTCTCTTTTTTTTTTTATGTAAGTGTGACCAGGCATTGCCACCTGCCATTGGAGGACTGCCTAACATCAACACTCCAACACTTTACCGTCACAATATAAATACTTTTTGGTGATGGTTATAACTGTATTCTATTCCTTTTATATTTCCTGAATGTCTGCAAATGTCCCTTACATATATGTACTTGTATAGATTTATATACATTTTAAAGTTTTATGCACTAGTTAATAAGCTCGAAACATACTAAAAAGGGCTTTTCTATTGCAGGTGTGTTGGAGCTGCAGGTGTGTGCAAGGGCGCTTCAGGTGTGTATGAGGGAGCTAGAGGTAATGTCCACCGTGCCCTCCACATGGTCACTGCTGTTAAAACTACTTGTATCGCAACACGTGGGGAGCTCAGGTTACAATACATGAACACATTGCAGGTATGATATGCATACAGGTGTGTGAGGGAACTACAGGTATGTGCGAGGGTGCTACAGGTGTGTGAGGGAGCTCGGGTTACAATGCAGGAACACATTGCAGGTATGATAAGTATACAAATGATGTAGGTTTTAAATCATTGAGGACAACATTGGTTTTATTAACATAAATTCAGATGTTTCTTATAATAGGGCATTAGACATCAGCAAAAGAACTCTGGGAGATTTTACTAGTCATGTATTAATGATGAAAATGCTGTTGATAATGTTCAAAGACTGACAACAACAGTAGTATCTACTGAAAATGTTTAAAATATTAAACTAAATATTTTCACAAGCATAGTGAAGGTCAAGCGGACATAATATTCAATTAATAATATTCTCTGAAGTGACTGGTGGTGTTATACGATTCGTTTTTAAAGCCGTGTGTATACTATTCCAGTATGTTTGAATCTCGCAATCATGGAATAATTTTGATAGAGCATGAACAAATCGGGAACAAGAATAAAAACGTAAGAACATGGGGATGAAGGAAACTGCAGAAATCCATACGAAGTCCACACCCCATTGGTCCATACGAAGCAGCTCCTATTTATATCCACCCAAACTCAAGAGTTCCTATGTCTTGTGTTACCCAGTAATTTGTTCTAAAAGTCAACAACGCTGTTACCAAACTAGTATTTACCCAGGTCTTTCCTAAATCTAAACTTGTTCAATTTATATCTATTATTTCGCGTTCTATTCAGTGAAACATATAATACCTTATTAATATCTCCCTTATTATGCCTATTCGTCCACTAGTACACTACAATCAATTGCTCACACGGAAGGTGTTATGGCCTTACTTGGCCAGTAACCGGGTTCTTTATCTCAATCACTGTAACAAGAGAGCAGTACATAGTAGTACATCATGAACATCATAACAGCATGAACAAGCCACGTGGAGCATGAACAACCGACAGGCGCGGCGCCAGTCAGGTGGCAGCAGACAA